>NC_071410.1:20460206-20826040 GCF_017976375.1 Cuculus canorus
CAGAGCCTGTTGCTCAGCACAGCATCCCTCCTTTTCCCCACGGTGACAGCTTTGGTGACGGCTGACTGACGCTGTGGGAAGGAAAGCAGTTGTCACCTGCAGGAAAGGGATCTGCCACCCGCGCTGCCAAGCGGAGGGCAGCTTTGCCTCTGGTGCCGGCTGCTTTCCTGCAGTGCAGAGGCTCGCAGCAGGGGGTGCATCCATCCTGGGGTGGACAGAGCAGTTATATTTGCTTCTTCTGGCCCCAGCCTGCGAGAGCACCAGGTGGGGATGCAGCAGCGTCGCGCTTGCCATTCCTCACAGCTAAGCACATAAACACAGTTCATTTTAAGTGGCTAAATTGTCATTTTCAGTTGGATGTTTTTTCAAAGCCACATGGGGCTATCGTTAAAGTCTTTTCCTCGTGTGCTGGTCCCATCCAGGGCTATTCATAATGCATTAGCCTCAAACAAATGCCCAAGCACTGGAGATGGATTTTAGCGTTTGCAATCCAGGCGCCAAGCTTTCCTCCAGCGCTGGCACAGCTTAATTGCGAGGGGACTCAGCACACCCATTAATTCAGAGCACACGAGCCATTAATGTGACGTTTGCACCTGATGAAATTGCACTAATTGTGGTGGGATCCCCCTGCCCCGCCGCACACGTCTCGTACCTCCCGGGCCAGGCAGGAGGATGAAGCAGGGAGCATGCGTGGCTGCGTGCACTGGGAGCCCTGCACCCAGAGCGGGCAGTTCTGGCGATTGGGACCCTTTCTGAGTCGCCCATGTTTTCCTCTCCTGGATCAGCCAAACCCACCCGAGTGTTACTGAGAGGGTGGGTGAAGCAGCCCCATCCCTGTTGTGTCAATGATGCTCCCCTGCTGCTCTGCAGCCTTTGCCTCCTGCCCCTGAGCAAGCAGTCCAACGTCTGGCGTACGATGACACCGCAGTAGTTTCACCCAATCCGAGCCCCTGGAGGCTCTGCAGCCCTGGGTTAGGAATGAACACGATTCCCATGGCAGGACACGAGTGGAGGGGCCAGGGCTGGGTGCTGCCGCTGGCTCCACTGCTCCTGGTGACTCCGTTGTACAGACTTGGGATATGGTAAACTCCTGGTTACCGTGCGACCGGTCAAACTTTCCTCTTCCATATGTAACATAGTTGGTTCAGTTTTGTTTTGGGGGAGGGTTGTTCTTCCTGTTATGTTTTTCTCCCTTTTTTGTTGGGGTTTTGTTTTTGCAACTTCTTTGTTAATGTGTACATATATATATATATATAAAATATAATATAATATATATACGTTACTGGATATGTCTGTGTCTGGCAGATGTGGGACATCCATGGTCCTGGGATGCTCTTTGGCAATCACAGCTGGCGTTCTCCAAACCTCTAACAAAGAACATAAACCTCAGGGTTACTGAGTCATGGGTGTAGCAATAAATCAGCAACACGAGAAGTCCTTTATTGCAGATAAGGCAGGGTGGGCAAGAGAAGCCAGCCCAGTGGAGTCCTGGGTGGCAAAGCTCCTGAGAGGACAGGAGGCTCCATGGGGCAGCTCAGCAGGAGGAGGTGGTGGGAGGATTTGCTCTCCCCAAGGATCATAGAATCATGGAATGGGTTGGATTGGAAGGGACCTCAAACCCCATTCAGTTCTACCCCGCTGCCGTAGGCAGGGACACCTCCCACTGGATCAGGGGGCTCAAAGCCTCATCCAGCCTGGCCTCAGATGGGGCACAGGGGTGACGCTACATGTGCTGTGCGTCCACAGGAGCACAGGGATATGTGGTACCAGCCAGTGGCAGCATTTCTTGTCCTGGACTGCAACCAGGCTTAAAAGCCTTTGGGGATGACCAGTCACGTGGGATGCTAAACCCCATCCAAATCGTCCTGTCTACATCCATACTCTGCACCCTGCTGTCCGCCCTCAGAGGATGCAGTATGAGGCACATTGTCCAGGTCCTCAGGAAACCAAGTGCTCCAGCCTTCCTTTTCCTCAGCTTCTGATGGCCATAGGGACTGCTGGAGATCTTTGAGCAGAGTGCCAGCCAGCTGAAGCCTTGTCTCTGATGCCCGTGAGCCCAGACCCCGCTCGCACTCCCCAAACTCTCCTAACCAGGAGTACATCCCTTGGGATCTCCCTAGACCCCACCAAACACCATTGGCCTCCATGTGTGCTGGAAGCCCTGTGTTGTCCCATCCTCTCCTGGCTGAGACAGAGCTGGACCTTGCACAGGGGCTCTGCAGGCTGAGATGGGGCCACTGGGCAGAAATCTCCCCCTGACTGCCTGGAGAAGAGGCATCAGCAGCGGGTGGGGAGCCCAGGAGCTGCCTCACCAAGGGGAAATGAAGACACACAAGCCCACGGAAGACAAAGCCCACCTTCCTTGAGCATAAGCACCAAAAGATATTTATTAAGTGGAAAACATATGGTGCAAACCAACACTGTAGGATTATATATTTCTTTCTTTATTCCTTTGCTCCAGGCTTTTTCCCATTAAATATTAACCACCCAGACATGGAAACTGGCCTCAAGATTGAGTAGCTGCTTTCATTAGGAGACGAATCAGTGGCATTTGCATTGTCTCGGACCTCTGCTCTCGTGCTGTTGCTGACAAACACGGCCGTAATGAGACACTTGCTGAGGCTTGATGTTACTGTTCCTGCTTCTTCTGCCCAGCACCACCAGCATGAAGACCCCGCTAATCCAGAGCCACACAATGAGCTCTTGCTGCAGGCCCAAGGCTCGCAGCATACATTTCCAGACCTGGCATCCCCTGACCCAGGGCCTGGCAGAGCAAGACAGCCCCAAACCATCTCTAGCTTGCCAGGTGGTCACAGCAGACCAGGTACAGACACCTGAGACCTCATTTCCAGCCCTGCCTGTGAGTCTTGCGTTAGATTAAAGGAGTTGTACTTCAAAGCAGGAAGACAGCCTGCAATCCTGCTGTTGCTTGTGGAACAAATACCCCAAAGCCTGCCCATGTGATGCTAAGTAAGTTAATTATGCTGTTAATTCCATGTCCCTTCTCATCGGATGGTGATGGCTGTTAAGGGCAGAAGCTAGAGTTCCTCTCTGCATAGCAGCATGTGTCTGAAACACCAAGAGAAGAGCTCAGTGGGCATCCAGGAGCGCCGGCATAGCATGAGGATGATGCTACTCCTACCTGGCAAACACCTGAAGAACTGCTCTCCAGCGCAGATAGCGGTCACCTCCATCTGCTCGACCTCCAGCCCTGGAGCTGTTGCCTGTGACTTTCTGAGTGAGAATCAAATCCTGTAGGGAGCTGCCGTGTCTGAACTGAGTCAGTAGAGCAAAGCAGGTCTGCAGCAATGGCCCAGCACTGGGAGAGGGGGGCAATCACTGGCCAGGGGCTGGAGAGGATGGTTGGGCTTGGCTAAAGCTGCCCTAGCATTCCTGACTCTCTTTCAGAGGGGTCCCAAGGGTACTGGATCTCATCCTGAGTGGTGGTGGCAACTCCATCCCAGCTGCTAGCACTGTAAGAGTGCCCAGGCAGCCTGGGGAGGATTCCAGAACTGAGAGGATGAGGGCTGAGGATCTGCAGTGTCTGGGGAAGGGAAGCACGCGGAGCTCCTCATATGTCTGAGGCAGGTCAGGAGTCCAGGAAGCAGATTGTCCTGATGGACTCTCAGCTTTGATCGCCTGGGTAAAACGCTACCCTTGCAACAGCAACAAACTCTGCCTTGCAACAGGAGAGGAGGCGCACTCAGGCTTGAAGGTGAGAATATGGAGAAGCAGGAGTGACTCAATATGCGTGGTAGTTGCCTCAGCGCACCTCCTGCAGACTCTGAACCGTAGTTTCACAGAATGGGTTGGGTTGGAAGGGACCTCAAAGCCCATCCAGTTCCACCCCCTGTCATAGGCAGGGACACCTCCCACTGGATCAGGGGCTCCAAGCCCCATCCAACCTGGCCTGGAACCCCTCCAGGGATGGGGCAGCCACCACTGCTCTGGGCAACCTGGGCCAGGGCCTCCCCACCCTCACAGCAAAACATTTCTCCTTAAGACCTCTTCTCAGTCTCCCCTCTTGCAGCTGAAAACTGTTCCCCCTCATCCTGTCCCTGCCCTCCCTGATCCAGAGCCCCTCCCCAGCTTTCCTGGAGCCCCTTTCAGCACTGGAGGCTTCTCTAAGGTCTCCCCACAGCCTTCTCTTCTCCAGGCTGAACAACCCCAACTCTCTCAGCCTGTCCTCATACAGGAGGTTCTCCAGCCCTTGGATCATCTCCGTGGCCTCCTCTGGATTCGCTGCAACAGCTCCATGTCTTTCCTGTGCTGAAGACTCCAGAACTGAGTGCAGGGCTCCAGGTTTGGTCTCACCAGAATGGAGCAAAGGGGCAGAATCCCCTCCCTCCCTGCTGGTCCCACTGCTTGGGATGCAGCCCAGGCTGTGGTTGGTTGGCTTTCTGGGCTGTGAGAGCACGTTGCTGACCATCAGTGGCTCTTTCTTTCGCAACAGAGGATGTTCTTCCTTAGGAAAGAAGCTGCTCGCTGAAACGAAGCAGCTGTTAAACCTTTCTACTCTCAGCACTCTCATGCTGTACAGGAAGCAGAATTTGTCCTTTCCACATGAGCTTTTCCATGGTGGTTGGGCACTGCGATAGCAGAGTGGTTCACAAATCCTCATTTCTTTCCAGAGGTACCGTGAGATGCAGCAGTATTATCTCTGCTCTGCAGAGGGCTGGCACCTAAGCCCAGGAAGGCTGATAGGGCTCTTGTCAAGAGTCAGTGGTGCACGGTGCTGCATTTCTCAGAGCTGTTAATGCTTTCCGAGGATGGTGCTTGATGCTCATTCTGGGAACCACTGGGATTGACTGAGCATGTGAATTTTTTCTTAAAAAAATTGGAAAATAAAAACTTCCAAAGCAGAGTGGGCGCCCGGATAGCTACAAATCGGCAATCAAATGGCCATAAACAAAGCCTTATCATGGGAAACACCAGGCAATACCCTTGCAGAGTCATAAGCGCCAGCCACCCCTTGGCTATGGGTCCTCATTACAGCTGAGCACGTGATGAACCACTCACTAAGGAGCTACTGAAGGTGCACAAAGATGTAGGAGCCTCACAGAGTTTCAGAGGAGCCTGTGAAATCCTCTTTCAACTGTGGCAAGTACACTTGGCTCCTACCAGAGCTGCCATGGCCAACCTTAATCCCTTCCTTTTCCAAGGAGGTGATGACCATGTCCTGTCCAGAGTGAAGGTCTGTGAGGCACTGTAGACCTTATGAGGCACTAGAAGACCTTATGAGCCCATTCTCTACCCAGAAGAGGAATAATAAAGCTATGGAGCACAGCCTGTGCTCAGCAAGTGGCCGAACCACACAGTGTCTCCCTACAGTTCCTGTCTGCCAACCCCACTTGAAACCCACCAGGAGAGAGGAGCAGCCGTCTGCCCCCAGCTCCAGCAAACCTGTCGGCCTCCTCCAGGGTGGATTCTGCAGCAGCACTTTGGGATTTGGTTACATGTGCTGTGTGTCCTCTCAGGCTCTGGCAGCTGGCAGCTCAGAGACATTTTTGAGCTGGAAGCCGTGTCTGCGTTGTTTGAGGCTAATTCTGCACGACAGTTTTCACTCACAAATGACTCCTCTTCCCCCGTTCATTCTGCAGCAGTGGAGTCCGTGAACTGGGAGGCAGAAAACAAAAAAAAAACCAACAAAACTTCATACTTGTTTCAAAACCTGCCTCCCTATAATATTGGGTTTTGAGCAAAGATTGCTGATCAAGAAGGCCGACAGCATCCTGGCTTGGATCAGCCATGGGGTGGCCAGCAGGAGCAGGGAAGGGATCGTCCCCCTGGACTCGGCACTGGTGAGGCCGCACCTCAAATCCTGGGTTCAGTTCTGGGTCCCTCAGTGCAGGAAAGACATTGAGGGGCTGGAGCACATCTGGAGAAGGGAACGGAACTGGGGAAGGGTCTGGAGAACAGAGGTTGTGGGAGCGGCTGAGGGCCCTGGGGCTGTTTGCCCTGGAGAAGAGGAGGCTGAGGGGAGACCTCATCGCTCTCTGCAGCTCCCAGAAAGGAGTTGGAGTGAGGTGGGTCCTGAGCTCTTCTCCCAAGTACCAAGCAACAGGATGAGAGGAACTGGCCTCAAGTTGTGCCAGGGGAGGTTTAGATTGGATATTAGGAAAATATTTTTCTCTGAAAAGAAGGCTGGCAGAGGCTGCCCAGGGCAGTGGTGGAGTCCCCATCCCTGGAGGAGTTCAAAAACCATGTAGATGTGGCACTTGGGGACACAGTTTATCAGGCATGGTGGGATCAGACTGATGATTGGACTGAATGAGCTGAGAGGTCTTTTTGAACCATAACAGTTCTACGATTGTAAAATCTCTTGGTTTGCCACCTTTGTCAGGCACAATAGCAGCTTTAAAATGTTGGAAAGCAGGAGTTCTTCAAGCTGTGACCAGTTTGTGGACTTCAGTGCACAAGTCAACAGAGGCCAAGAGCTTCCAGGGGACACCTGCAGTGGAGGAAAGCCTGACACGCTGCTCCTCTGCGGGGCGGATTGACTCCTGTTGGGGCTCACAGCCTTGGTGGGTCAGATTGGGGTCGGGTGTTGCTGTGACTAAAGAAGACATTTGCCCTTTGGCCGGGTGACCCTCAGCACTGCAAAGGATGAATCCAGATGTCGAAAGAGCAGGCAGGGCTGGGGGCTGCTGGGAAATGCAAGCCTTTGGAAAGCAGAGCTCTCAGGGGTGCTGTGAATCTCGCCGTCCCCATCCTTCCACTGCGAGCAGATGAAGGGAAACTCCACATGGGCACTCCGGAGATTGCTTTATTGTCCATGTAATGACTGTGTTAATCAGGGAAATGAGATGTGTCTGAGAGGTGGAAGGGAGGGACACGTTATCAGCGGAGGATTTTCATAGCTGAGCATCATTATCCCGACCCTGAACCCGCATCTCTAGAATAAACAAGGCCAACACGGGGTCCCAGTGGGATGGGGAGCAGCGGGGCACTGGGGCAGCAAAGCGGGAGCCTGGTTCATGCTGCGGCTGTATTGTGGGGCTCAGCACACAGCCCGCTTGGTGCCAGACAGGGGCAATGGGAGAGGATGGAGTGGGGAATATGAGGCAAAGGGAGATGAGAGGATAAGGAGTCAACCTATACTGAGATGGCTGCTCTGGATAGAAATGAGGCCGTATCTCCTCTCGGGTCCTCTGGCTGTGCCCAGAGCCTGTGGAGAGCCATCACCATCATGGGACACTCCTTTCCCCTTCAGTCAGCATCCCAGGGCAGCTACTGGTTGAGTGCCACCAGCGCAGGGATATCTCCCTTGGCAAGCTGCGAATGGGCCAGGGCTCTCCATCCACACTTCCTGGAAGCCAACGGAAGCTTTATCCTGTAAAAAGGATGTAATTGTTGGCAATCTTTATTTTTACAAAGCTGCTGGTCCCAGTCAGAGAGCAGGAAGGAGCTTTTCCCTCTTTCTTCTTGCTTTATTTGGTGCCTTTCCCTTTAACCTCTGGTTTCTAGGAAACAATCTCTCTTGTTGATGGGCATCTGTGAAAGTCAATTTAAAACCATTACTGACGTGGCAGGATGCTTCATAGAAAGAAAAAGACTTCACTGGGAAGATGAAATGAGCTTTGTCACTGCTTTCCAGGAGTGCACTTGAAAACATATGAGGCTTCAATGTCACAGGCACCACAAATCAAACTAGAAATTGCTTCCTTGACGCAGCCAGGAGAGGAAAAATCAGCCTGCAAACTGTTAGTGTAATGAAAGTAGCTGTGGTCGTGTCTTTCAGTAATGTTGCCCAACCAAGCTGTGTGCACGCAGCGCAGAGGGGTTTGAGTTGCCAGGAGTTTGGCAGTGTGAGGGGAGCTCCTGGAGAGGGGCTCCTTCTGCCAGGACAGGGCAGAGCCTCAGGGCAGGGAGCTCGTAAGGCACAGATGCTCAGGACTCTGAGGCGAGCGGCTTTCACCTTGAGAGCCCGAAATCTGAGACTTGAGAGATGCAGAATCGTAGAATGGTTTGGGTTGGAAGGCACCTCAAAGCCCATCTACTTCCAACCCCCTGAGATGGGCAGCGATATCTCCCACTGGCTCAGGGGCTCCAAGCCCCATCCAACCTGGCCTGGAATCCCTCCAGGGATGGGGCAGCCACCACTGCTCTGGGCACCCTGGGCCAGGGCCTCCCCACCCTCACAGCAAAACATTTCACCCTTAGATCTCATCTCAATTTCCCCTCTTGCAGCTCAAAACCATTTGCCCTCTTCCTATCCCTGCACAGAAGGATGGTTAATAAGCTGCCACGTGGATTTGGGAGGGCTACGGCAGATTTTGAGGTTGATGTTGGCTTTTTTACTTTTTTTTATTTCCTCTGGAGCTCATGAAACAAGAAATCCAAGACAATTCCCTTGGCAAAGCTCAAAAATCCCACTGACTCTATGGGAAACCTGGGGCTTCGTCCCTTCTCTGGGAGGCTGCAAAGCAAAGAGACAGCACCAATTAATATTTTTATATAGCAAGTGACTTCAAGAGACTGCCTCGTCTGTTCCTGTCCGCTAAGGACAATGGCTTGCACTGACATGTGATAATCCTAGCCAGGAACACAAAGCTGCAGTCCCTCCACTCATGAATGAACATTCCTTTAACTGGTGAAATCACTCCAGGATGAAAAAATAACCCCAACAGTTTAATAAATGGACAGAACAGCAAATTGCACCCCTGAGCCATTCATAGACTGCATGGGGCAAATGATTTATACTATCGGTGCTACATTGTCTGAACTGGCCTCGAATTAGTCATCCGTAATAGAACTCTAATTGAGATTTTTAATACTCATCTGAACTACCAGCCCCTAAAATTGACTGTTCTTGATCATTAGACACGTCAAAGCATCTCTTAACATGGTGCCGAAACAGTCGCTTGGTCTGGCTGCAGAATGACAGACAAGACCTGAAATGAGAGCAGAAAGAATTTATTGAAGTATTTTTGCATTTTAAAGGGGGTGTGGAAACAAGGACTCATAGAGATTGTTGCCTGAAGTCCATCGGCACTGGGGCCTAAGTGGGGACGGGGAGGCAGGGGGTGGCCAGAGGGTGTGAGTTCCCAGCGTGTGGTGGGGCAGTGGTGTGAGGCGGCAGAGGTGCTCCGTCCCCTCCCAGGGCAGCACGCTGCAGGAAGCAGGGGGAAAGGACCTCATCAGCACTTTGTTTCTCAGACTAAAAATTGTAGAATGATGGAATGGTTTAGGTTGGAAGGGACATCAAAGCCCATCCAGTTTCAGCTCCCTGCCATGGGCAGGGACACCTCCCACTGGATCAGGTTGCTCCAAGCCCCATCCAACCTGGCCTTGAACCCCTCCAGGGATGGGGCAGCCACCACTGCTCTGGGCACCCTGGGCCAGGGCCTCCCCACCCTCACAGCAAAATGTTTCTTCCTAAGATCTCATCTCAACCTCCCCTCTTGCAGCTGAAAACCATCCCCTTTTGCCCTGTCCCTGCACTCCCTGATTCAGAGCCCCTCCTCAGCTTTCCTGGAGCCCCTTTCAGGACTGGAAGCTGCTCTAAGGTCTCCCCACAGCCTTCTCTTCTCTAGCCAGGAGCCACCAAGGGTTGTTTCTACAGCCCAGCACATCTTGGCCATCACCGGTGGGTTCCAGTGGTGCTGGCACAGGACTGGTGGTGATACCTCTGCTCCAGAACCTGGACTTTGCTTGGGAGGAACAACAGAAGCCATGGCTTAGCCACTAAGCAGTGTATAAGGAGCCACTGGGTGTTTATTTTCCTCTTGGGGTCCCAGGGGAGAGCAAAGAAACATGTTAAGTGTCATGCATAAGCAACAGCCCCAAAGCCAGAAGACATCAGCTGTGCAGGTTCAGCGGTACCCACATGGAAGGACATGCAGGGGGCAGAAGCCGCATTAAGAGAGAACACTGGAAGCACTTACTGAGGTGATGGAGAGCTGCACAAACACATGCTGACCCACCTGGAGAAAGGCAGCCAGGAGCTGTCTTCCAGCAATTTGATGGTCTTTGCAAAGTTGGCCTGGCCCCTTCTCCTGGGAATACCATGTCAAGACTCATCGCAACATCCTCCGTGCTCCAGAGCTGGTCCACACGGTCAAGGCAGGAGCAGCACAAAGACTGTTAAATGGAAACAAGTCCAGTTCTCCATGGCAACAAGCAAGAACTGGGTCAGCAGCAGGATGTGAGGAGGCAAGTGGTCCCCAGAGTTTTAAAAGTAAACAGCCAGCCAGAAAGGCACAGAGAGACATGAGGAAAGGGTAGGGAACAGGGGTACCGAGGAGCCCTAGAGCTCAATCATGGTCCCACCAAGTGTCATGCAGTGCAACAGGGTTCCCCAGACCTGGGTTCTTGGGAGCCTCAGAGCTGAATCATGGTCCCACCGAGCGTTGTGCAGTGCAGAGGGGTCCCCCAGCCCTGCCCACGTTCTGGGGGACAGTAGTGCCTCAGGGCACAGGGCAAGGAGTCAGAGGACGGCTGGAAAGTGCTTGGATCCCAGCTCATGTGGGTACCTCTGTGTGCAAGAGCATGTGCCTGAGGTGCCACCTGTGAGCACAACCATCCTTCCCTGGCCACCATCTTTCACGGGACTTCTCAGCAGTGGTGCCCCAGCAACGCGTCCTTCCTGCTGTTTGCCAGCCACGTGGAGCCAAGTGCCTTCTCTTGGCACGGCCCCTGCTTCCCAGTCTCTCTGGACTGAGTTTGGCTCTTTTTTGTTTACAAATACAAGCAGGCTGAGGCTGTCCGTGTGTAAAACCCTCATTACGGCTTGAGCATTGACAGGAGCTGTGCCACCTCTCCTGGCTGCCTTTGATCAGCCAGATGCAGCAGCATCACGCCCAGATCTAAGCGATGCAGCCCCCCCTTTGCCTGTGTACTTGCGAACCTCGTGGCAGGGGCTTCATCATTATTCTGCTTTTAACATCCAGGTGTCTCTGTCATGCCAATCCTTCATTAATTCCCTGCAGCTACAGCGCCAGGACTGAGCTGTCACGGCAGAAGCAGTTGATTTGAAGGGATAAAGCTCTTGGATGGTGGGACTGGCAGAGGAGAGCATCAGACGGCCCCGTGTTGCCTACGGCCGTGCCATAGGCTGGGGGCACTGGTGATGCCAGCGTGCTGTGCAGCTTTGGTACATTTTTAACACGGCTGCAGCCAAATTAAACATCAGCTGCAAGTTTTGAGAAAAGTGACTTTCTACAAGGCTCATCAGAGCAGTAGGCTCAGCCGCTGTGTTTACCAGTGGTTACAAGGCAGCATCACTCTTTTAGATGACACTTGGGCTCTGATATTTTACAATATGGCAGTCATTTGTTAGATTTTTGCCCTTTGCTTGTCATTACAAGCGCTCCGTTCTGCTCCCTGCTGTCTCAGTATGTGACCTTGATGCGAATCACTCCTCTTGAGTAGTGTCTTCATTTGTAAAATGAGCTCCTTAATCCTGCTCTACCTGATAATGAATTAAACACACTCTTAACATTTACACGGCACCATGAGAACAGAGGGGAAGTGCTGTTGACAACAAAATTACAGTGTTAATCCAGCTCGGCAGCACATGGTGACTGCACAAATATTCAGCAGTATCCCCTGAGATGATTGAGACACCCTTGTGCCTCCATCCTCACAGTCCAAGCTCCCATCCTCTCCGCACTCACACACAAACTGAAAATACGACTGTTCTTGCAGCAACAAAGCTCTGGTAGAAAGTCCCTGTTTCCACAAGCCCATTCATCTCCAGCCATCGCTGTATTTGTTACGTCGATCAGCTCTGCCCCTCCACCACGCTCTGCAGCCCTGGACTCCAAGCTGGACTGACCGGGTGGCCACAAAGCACAGTGGAGCCCCAAAACCCTCCTCACAGCCACACACGTGCTTCCTAATAAAGTCACCAACAGAAAGGTCCGCAGCAGACATGAAATGCCCACAAGCACTGCTTGGCCTGAGGAGATGGCAAGGCTGGGACACTACCGGCTGGTTTGGATTGCTTTGTCCCTGTACCTGCCCTGGAGCAAGCGGGCTGGTTAATGGGATGGGAGCATATCCCTGATGATAGGGGAGTGTCTCTTATATCATCATGGGAATATCTACATCCTAGAGAGCCTCTGAGCCAGATGGGACTCTACCAAAGGGCTGGGGTTCAGTGAGGACAGGGTAAGCAAATCTTTCCCTGCATGCAGTCCCATGGGATCTTCTTCCACACATGCCCTCAGCACAGCTTACTGCGCTTAGTTCTGGAGTCCTCAGAGAAGGAAGAACGTGGAGCTGTTGGAGTAAGAGCAGAGGAGGCCCACCTAGATGATCCAAGGGCTGGAGCACCTCCCATACAAGGAAAGGCTAAGACAGTTGGGGTTGTTCAGCCTGGAGAAGAGAAGGCTGTGGGGAGACCTTAGAGCAGCTTCCAGTCCTGAAAGGGGCTCCAGGAAAGCTGGGGAGGGGCTCTGGATTAGGGAGTGCAGGGAGAGGATGAGGGGAATGGTTTTCAGCTGAAAGAACAAGGATTGAGATGAGATCTTAGGAAGAAATGCTTTGCTGTGAGGGTGGGGAGGCCCTGGCCCAGGTTGCCCAGAGCAGGGGTGGCTGCCCCATCCCTGGAGGGGTTCCAGGCCAGGTTGGATGGGGCTTTGATCACCCTGATCCAATGGGAGGTGTTACTGCCCATGGCGGGGGATAGAATTGAATGGGCTTTGAGGTTGCTCCCAGCTCAAACCATTCCATGATTCTATGACACCTGCAGCTCTCAGAGCCCCTAGCTCGTTCAGCCCAGGCTGCAGCACTGTGTTTAACCCAGCTTTCACCTCAATCCCCTTAAAATGAGAGCCCCTTGTGCCCACACTTTCTCTTTCATGACCACGCACTACCCATGGAACAGGAACCGCTGCTTCAAGAAAGGCTTTAAGGATCAAAGATGCTTGATTTTTCTGAAGACAATGCCAAGGTACCACTGGGGCAGGGTCAGCATTTCACGTTGAACAGCTGTGGCCTCAGGGCTGAGCACAACTCGGAGCAGACCCAGCTGAGGTCTTTGCAGCTGAAGCTTTGCCCTCCCCTGCGGCCCCTTGCACAGTGCTGTCACATCATGCTGCGCAAAGGGACGGAAAGCCAAGGCCAGACAGTTTGGGAGTATCATGTGCTGGCTCAGGAGCTTTGTGACTTCCAAATATGAGCTCAGCTCAGCTTGGGGTTTGTCTGGGAAGAGAAAGACTGTCCTGTGGCTATGCAAGCTCCCAGCAAGCAGAGTTTGCACTCCAGAGTAAAGCCCAGGAGGATAAAAGGTGTAAAGGAGCTAAAAATGGGGTCATAGGAAAAAAGCCATGTTTGATCAGGAGGTGTGAATCCCTGGAGCCTGGCAGGAGGGAAGGTTTGACCAGTCTGAGACCTGAGCACAGTGAGAGGGACTCACAAGGTTGAGAGCCAGGTTTCCGTATTGCAGAAAAGACACCAGAGAGCTCTTTGAAACAAGGAAGAAATGAAGGGGGCCGTCACCCAAAGAGAAAGCTTTCAGAGCCATATCTCATACCTGCTTGTGATGTGCCCACAAGTGAGTCTTTCACTGCTTCTCTGAGAGGCCTCCAGCTTGATGAGTCTCAGCATCACATTCTCACCCTGCGTAAATCAGCATTTTAGATGGCAGGGGGTTGCCCTCGCTTTGCTCCCTGCTATGCCAGCCAGGACCTCCTCCAAAAGTGATTCCCATGGTTTTTGAGCTCAGCTTTTGGGAAACGCCATGGTGACAAATCTCTGCTCCTCTGGACAGGTGCTTGCCTGGCTCTGTAGCAGACAGGTGGGAGGAATGGCTTCTCGGACTCCCTTTCCTGAAACCCTTCCTCTTCACCTGGGTTTTTCCATCCGCAGCTCCCGACCGATGATGGCAGGTAGCACTGCACTCAAGCCCAGCAACTGGCCAGTCAAGTCATGGACTTGGGCAATCGGAAACAAAAGTAGTGAAGGAATTTGTGATTAAATTGCCATTAGATGGGTAACAGATTGTCTGGCAGCTGACAGTGAGTGAAAATGCTCTATTCTGTCATGTTTTATCAGCATGAAAACCATTTGCAAGTGCTCTAATTACATTCCTAATTGCCAATGTGATTAGGGACCTGCAGCTGTTCATTAAACGTGTGTCACCCTCAGCCAGCAATCTGTAGGAAAGAATATTTAATTAATTGAATAGCGCATGGGATGAGACGAGGAGGTGGACAGACCTGGAAGCTGAGAGAAGAGCAGAGGAGTCTTGAAGCAATAGGAGTTAGTGGTTTCAGTGGTCTTCTTCCAGCCACAGGCACTGTCATACAACCTCTTTCAGACACTTAATAAATTAACACTGTCGTGACAATATCAGGTTTCTGTCCGTATTGTTGCCACAGGAGCTCTCCTGTCCTAATGGGCAAGAACTAACTTCTAATTTCCAGCCACAGTCCTATCTTCTAGCAGGTTATGCTGTTTGTCGATAGGACAGCACGTTCCATCTTTTTTCTGTTTCCAAGGCAGCCTTCCCCCAGAACACCGATAGTGACCAGAGCTCTCCCAGCTCACACTCAGAGAAGAATGGAGGCTTCAAGGTGCCCTACTCAGCTCCTTTCCTGTGACGTTGCATCCCCCTTGGCAACTCTCCCACCCTCTCTTCTTTCTCAAACCTGTTGACAGCTCAGATGGGGTCTGACCTCTACTCAGATGGTTGGAAGGGCTGGTGGCCTTTCAAAGCCCCAGGGCAGACAAATCCAGACCACGGGTTCAGTGTGGAACTTCAGACACAGTGGAAGGTGGTCTAATGCAGAAGACGAAGAGGCTGATTACAGCTTGTGCGGTCAGGCAAAGGAGCACGGATCCTCCAGGAGGTGAGGGCAAGAAAAGGCTATGATTACCAGCTAACCAGGTGGACACAACCTACAAAGGCATTGGCTCCATGCAAGCCCTGAGGGAGTTCAGAGTCTCCAGGGTGGACGCAGAAGCACCTGCGCAGGCAGTGAGAGCAAGGAGCCCTGACCCTTGTGCCTGGGAGGAACTGGCTGATCAGCTGTGCTTTGCTGTGGGGGAGCAGGATGTTAGCGCAGGGGATACATCTGCTCATCTGGACAAGCTGTGTTGGTGCTCTGCAGAAACAACGAGCTGGAGGATTGTCATAGTAAAGATGACTTCCAGAAGAGTTTGCCAGGAAGCTGCTTTCCAAGGAGGAAGAGGTACTGGTAGATGTAAAAGGAGGAACCACATCTTCCATTCCAGAAGCTGGAATGAGAAGAGCTTGGAAAACAACGTCCAATGGCCCTGGTTCACAATGCACTGCAGAGACCAAGATGACTTCAAACCTCTGAAAGACCACCTGGAGCAGTCATGCTGCAGGGCTGGGGGGCACTGCGTGCTTGTGCAAAGCTGGGAGGTTTTCTCCATAGCCTCAATAGGAAATGGCCCTTTTGGAACACACTGGGAAAGGTGTGAAACCCTCTAAATTGGCCCAGCTTAGAATCCTAGCACGTCCTGAGTCGGAAGGAAACCATCAAGTCCCTGCACAGGACAACCCCAACATTCACACCGTGGGGCTGAGGGCCTTGGCCAAAGGCTTTTGGAATACTGTCAGGCTCAGTGCCATGATTGCTTCCCTGGGAGCTGTTCCAGTGCTCCACCACTCTCTGCATGGTGGACCTTGTCCTCATGTCCAACCCAACCCTCCCCTGGCACAAGTTCCTGCCATTCCCTCGGGTTCTTGGTGGCCAGAGAGAAGAGCTCATCACCTGCTCCTCCTCCTCCCCTTGTGAGGAAGCTGTGGAGAGTGATGAGGTCTCCCCTCAGTCTCCTTTTCTCCAGTCTGAACAGACCAAGTGATGTCCTCCAAGCAGAGATCAGGAGGCTTTGGAGAAGGTTCAGCTGCCTATTGTTTTGCCGGTGGCTGAAACGTGTGTGATAAAAATACCCAGAGAAGAGATTGTTGCAGATTGTCCCTGCTGCCGGCAGGAATTACCCTGGGGAAGAGACAGTGGCGAATGAGCAGGTCTGTGTGCTGTCAGAAGGGTTCAGCTGCAGGTGCTACATGCATGAATAGAGCCCCCAGCCTGTCATAGAGGTGCTTTTTCCTGCATTTCTCAGCTTCTGTTACTACATAAAAAAATTCCCAGTAGTGGTAAACCCTTCGGACAGTTCCTCATACTAGTGTAGTGGTGGGTCTCCAAATCTCAACAGCTACCACTCCATACAATGGACACATGGCTCCTGGAGCTGCTGGCTAGGAAGCTACTTGCCCATGCTAGGAGGTGAGGTACCAGCTTTAGCTGCCAATAAAACTACACCAACAGAGCTTCTGCTATGTAGAGGTGCTCAAGGAAGCAGAAGGCGTTTCCTTCTGCTGCACATCTGCTGTTCTTCGTGAGAGCCCAACTGGAGCCCTGTATTCAGTGCTGGAGTCGGCAGCACAGGAAGGGCATGAAGCTGTTGGAGCAAGTCCAGAGGAGGCCACAGAGATGATCCAAGGGCTGGAGCACCTCCTGTATGGGGACAGGCTGAGAGAGTTGGGGTTGTTCAGTGCTGAGAAGAGAAGGCTGGGGGGAAACCTTAGAGCAGCTTCCAGTGCTGAAAGGGGCTCCAGGAAAGCCGGGGAGGGGCTCTGGATCAGGAAGTGCAGGGATAGGGTGAGGGAAACGGTTTTGAGCTGCAAGAACGAGGATTGAGATGAGATCTTAGGAAGAAACGTTTTGCTGTGAGGGTGGGGAGGCCCTGGCCCAGGTTGCCCAGAGCAGTGGTGGCTGCCCCATCCCTGGAGGGGTTCAAGGCCAGGTTGGATGGAGCTTGGAGCAACCGGATCCAGTGGGAGGTGCCCCTGTCCATGGCAGGGGGATAGAATTGAATGATCTTGAAGGTCCCTTTCAACATGAACCATTCTAAGGTAGTACTACAAGTCAGAAGTGAAAGCTTCCTTTCCAATTTACCTTCTGCTTCTGGACACCTTTGTCTCACTCTGTAGATGCCTTTCTGCCTCAGTATCACCATCACCCTCTCTGAATCTGTGATGAACACTTCTTGTTCTCAACCCAGAGGTGGGCAGGGAGCATTATCTCCTGCGTATGGGCAAGAGCGCTGGGGAATCACAGGGGCAAATGGCCTCCCTCCTTTTCTTTGGCCTAGGTTTTCCCTTACAAAACATTTCTCTTTCCCTCCGAGTCCAGGTGTTGCTTGCACACATGGGTTGGGCACCAGGGCTTGGAGGAGGCAAGCAATTGAAGAGCATTTCTGTTCAGCACCTCAGTACCCCCAGCTCCCTCTGCTTGCCTGAGCAGTAAGGCAGGGAGGGGGGAAACATAAAAGTGCATCGAGATCAGTCATTTCTTCAAATTTAACATAGCCTGATGCCTTAAAATATTCTTGGTCACAGCAGGGAGAATCTTAGGAGCCTCCACCTTAATCCCTGTTTAATTTCCACTTAAGAAAATGTCACTGTGGATGTTTAATAAGAATTAATTCTGGGTTTTGTACAGTTACTTTCAATTAAACAGTACCAGTGTTTCCTGCCTCTTCAAACAGACACTAAAGCACACTGAATCCTGCTTCCCATTCATTAACTCCTGCCTCCGCTTAGCGTCAGAGCTTGCATTTCTGCAGCCAAGATTCATGACAGATGAGGAGGATTGGTGGCTCCTGTCCGGGCTCTGCTGTGCCAGGTGTTTATTTGGGCTGACACCAGGCTTTGTCTCAGCCTGGAGATAATTTTAGCCACAACATCCAAGCTGGATGTGAAAGATGTGGGGTTGCCTGTAATCATCCATGAAGATGATACAGTCTGGCTCTGAAATCATTCCTGTGCTACTCGGAAAGACGCAATCCAGGATGTGGCTTGTTGCTGGAGAAAGAGGAAAAACATCTGCTCTCTCTCTCCACCAGAAGGACAGAATCAACTCCTTTTGTTTTCCAGTTCCACGTTCAACGCTGCTGAGTCAGCTCTCAAGAAAGAGATGCAAACTGAATGAAAACATGGGTTGCTGAAATGACAGCACAGATGTCTCAATACCATCCTGCAAGGACAGGGAGCAACGCCTTTGCTGTGTCAAGCCTCCCTTTCCTGGTCGTACTGGTTACACTGGCCACCAGCTTCAAAGAGAGGTCCCACAAAAGGTCCAACCCAGTTCCATGTGCAGCTTTCTCTAAATATTCCTTCCTCTTGCAATTTCTGCACTAAGCCTCGCAGATCTCTATCATGGTCCAAATGAAGGGCAAAGCATCAAAAGAAGTGGGTTGTTATTTACGCTCCTCTGAACTGTGTGTGAACAGGAGGGCTGCGATTATGAGCCCTCTTAAAATCACTTAAAGGTTTAGATTTCTCTGCTGGTGAATTTTTGCAGCTTGATGTTGCTGAACAGTCGAGTACAGCTCATTTGCAGACATTAACAAACACATCAGCGGAGTCTGAAGCATTAGCAGAGTGTTACTAATCTCCTATTATTTATAATATTTAGTGTCTGGCTATCACCAAGCCAAGAGCTGTTAGCCCGCAGCTGGAGCATACATCTTCCTTAAAGAGAGCATCCGATCCGCAGCCAGCCCTGTTTGCTGTGCACATGTTGCAGGAAGCAGCATTCATCCCTTGTCTCTCCAGGCACCGATAGCAAAGGGTGTAAATCTTCTTGGCGGGCAGCATGTTTCCACTCTTCTTCTACAGCAAGGTGTTATCATCCAGGTGGCTTTCTGGGATGCAGGAATTAAAAGCAGACTGTGCAAGAATGTCTGAACAGGCTGCACAGGGCAGTGGTGGAATCTCCATCCCTGGAGGGGCTCAGAAAGCGTATAGATGTGGCACATTGGGATATGGTTTATCAGCACAGTGGGGTTGGGCTGACAGTGGGACTGGATGAGCTGAGAGGGCTTTTCCAGCCTTAACAATTCTATGATTTTAAGACCTTGTAGAAGCGAGACCTGACCCCAAAACAGACTGATGCTACCCTGAGAATAGATGTCTCCTCTGTGGTTTGGTGAATACAGGATGAGAGCTCTCCATATCAGGGGTTTAGTGTTGTACCTGAACCAGTGCAGGAGCACGTGGAGGAGGAGGCTCTTCTTTCTGGGGCGAGCAGGCTCCCACTGGTGGCAGCTCCTGCCACACTGCTGCTCTGGGCTGAAAATGTGCAGCTCATGGTGCAGTGCGGAGTTCCTGACAGGGACTTCACAGTGCAGGGAAAGCAGCAGGCAGAGAGACTGAGCCCAACGGGTCACAGAATCACAGAATCACAGAATCACAAGGTTGGAAAGGACCCATTGGATCATTGAGTCCAACCATTCCTAACACTCCCTTAAACCATGTCCCTAAGCACTTCGTCCACCCGTTCCTTAAACCCCTCCAGGGAAGGCAACTCGACCCCCTCCCTGGGCAGCTGTTCCAGTACCCAATGACTCTTTCTGTGAAGAATTTTTTTCTGATATCCAACCTGAACCTCCCCTGGCGGAGCTTCAGGCCATTCCCCCTTGTCCTGTCCCCTGTCACTGGGGAGAAGAGCCCAGCTCCCTCCTCTCCACAACCTCCTTTCAGGTAGTTGTAGAGAGTAATAAGGTCTCCCCTCAGCCTCTTCTTCTCCAGGCTAAACACCCCCAGCTCTCTCAGCCGCTCCTCGTAACCCTTGTTCTCCAGCCCCTCACCAGCTTTGTTGCTCTTCTCTGGACACGCTCCAGAGCCTCAACATCCTTCCTGTGGTGAGGGGCCCAGAACTGAACACAGTACTCGAGGTGCGGTCTCACCAGTGCTGAGTACAGAGGGAGAATAACCTCCCTGGACCTGCTGGTCACACTGTTTCTGATACAAGCCAAGATGCCATTGGCCTTCTTGGCCACCTGGGCACACTGCTGGCTCATGTTCAGTCGGCTGTCAACCATTACCCCCAGGTCCTTCTCCTCTGTGCAGCTCTCCAGCCACTCTTTCCCTGGTCTGTAGCGCTGCATAGGGTTGTTGTGCCCCAAGTGCAGGACCCGGCATTTGGCCTTGTTGAACCTCATGCCATTGGTCTCGGCCCAGCGGTCCAGCCTGTTCAGATCCCTTTGCAGAGCCTCCCTTCCCTCCAGCAGATCCACACTTCCTCCCAGCTTAGTGTCATCTGCAAACTTGCAGTGGGTCAGTGGTGGAGAAGAATTTTGCTTGTGTGTTCTGGTCTTTCGTGGACAAGACCAGGTGCCGTTTCCCCTAGCGCATACCCTGGGGCCACAGGAGGGTCCGCTAAACCTTGGCAGATATATATCAGACACTTCTCTGGCACATGCTTGCAGATTTGTTGGTTCCCCATGGGAATGAATACTCTTCAGGGTTGATTTGTGGAGTAGCAGAGGGGGCGTTGTCACCCAGCCCACTCCTCTTGCTGGGCAGCAGTGTTAATTCACATCAGCCAAGAACCCAGTTTCTATTAGTGTGGATTGCACCACCTGTGGGGTGTGCTAAGGCACGCTGGAATTAGAGAAGGAATTCAGCAAAACTGGATGGATGTGCAGAACAGATTGAGTCTCAGTTTCTGTTTAGTTCTGTCTTCTCTAGGGTTGGGACCCAATTAAAGTTGAACGCTGTGGGCATCTGTCCGCCAGCAACCCAACCAAAACGACTGTTTCCATTCATATTAGAGCGACTGAAGAGACATGGAGCAGCAATTACTTCATCTAATTAATGGCCAGATTCAATCGGGGCTAGGTTTTTACCCAGTAATTCGAAAATGAGAGACTCCATAACGATTCCTAACGCATGAGAGTCATTCCCCCATAAAAGGGCTTTAAATGAAGATCTTTGAGCTATTAGTTATGCGGGAGGCAATGAATTACTTGCTGTGTTGAAGACAGACACATTATTTATTGAACTGAGAGAATTAAGTCTTTCTAGTCTATTGGAGATGAACCCAAGCAGACATGATTTAGAAGCCAGGCGTTACTGGCAGCCCTTAGCATGGCACCCAGCAAGCTGGCGGCTGTGCCACTGCCTGGGTAATTTGCAGCTCTTTGTTGCAAGAGCGTAATACATTATTAATCAGTCATATTTTAGGAGACCCAAATTTATGTTGGCTTTAATTAGACCGGTCTCTTTTTAATCTCCAAGTGTGCATAGGGCTATGGCAAATGGGGATGTAAAACTGAGGGGTGTATTCTGGAACACCATTATCTCCTCCTCTCTCAGATCCTTCTGAAGGCTGGCAGGTTGCCATTAAGATTCATATCCTTGATGACACTACCCTGCACCATCCCTCGTACCTCCCAAGTCATCAGCAAGATCTCTTTGGAACTGTTCTGAAGAGGGAAAACCGAGGCTATTAGAGAAAAAGTCTCTGAACTGAATATTTTGGAGGCAGAACCATGTTTGGTATGCAGCATAGATGCAAAAGAGTGAATGTTCCTGAGCAAGAAAATGAGTACTGAAGGGGAATGAGGCACTTGAAATATGCGATCAGCTGTCATCTCCATTGTGGGGGGGGGGGGAGGAGTGCTGGGCTGCTTCTTGTCCCATTGACTCACCCACATTTGGCATGGGCAGGTCCTGCAGAGCCTCGCATTTCACAGAATCATGGAATGATTTGGGTGCGAAGGGACCTTAAGGCCCATCCAATTCCTCCCCTCCCCCATGCCGTGGGTGGGGGCCCCTCCCACTGGATCAGTGTGCTCAAAGTCCCATCCAACCTGGCCTTGAGCACCTCCAGGAATGGAGGAGCCACCACTTCTCCGGGCAAGCACGACTTCTCCTCTCTTTGGAGGAGAGCAGGAGACCCTTATGCCGCTGAACTGAGAGTGCTCTCCAGGGGCTGTGCACCTGCAGAGATGGCTCCTTCCAAAGCAATGACATTTTCAGACAGCTCCTTACCACCGCTCTGCTCTTGCGAGCCCCTGGTGACCTTGTCTGTTCTCACTTTACCTCTGCCTGCAGCACCACTGAGCCGTGTGCTGGTCAAGCCCAGGAGCAGAGACAGAGACGGGTTGCTGAGGAGAGAGAGAAGAGAGCTCTCAAAGGCAGAGTGTTTGAAGCTTGTTTAATACACCTCTAGCATCTGGTGGCTGAGCATTTAAATGAAATTATGCAGAAGAAAACAGGCGATGGTAAAATTGTTTAGCACAGCATTAAGACTGCAAATAGAGCAGGACTGTACAAACAGAGGCAGTCAGGGAAACATCCATATTACATTATTATCTTCTTTTCCATTTAAAAACCCAAGATGAGATTTTTAAGAGCACGCCATGCTGGCTTCCTAGAAAGAAATGTGCTTTAAATAGATACAAACCATCACAGTGATGGTCATGGGGAAAAAAATCACCTTCCCACTCTTAGCTCACCATAAATGTATGACTTAAATCCCTCCCATCCTCCAAAGCAGCTCAGCCTACAAAAGCAATGGTGGCACCAGGAGCAAGTAACAGGGCAGGAGGGGCATCACAGAGTCACAAGCCACGTATTGCACAGCATGGGGAGAGACGTTGGTGCCAGAGAGACTTCAGAGGTAGTCACAGGGAGGACAGGCATGAGACCTCATAGCACTCCGCAGCTTCCTCACCAGGGGAGGAGGAGGAGCAGGCGATGAGCTCTTCCCTCTGGCCACCAAGGACTGGACTCAAAGGAATGGCAGGAAGATGGGCCAGGGGAGGGTTGGGTTGGACATGAGGATAAGGTTCTTCATGCAGAGGGTGGTGGAGCCCTGGAACAGCTCCCAGGGAAGCAGTCAAGGTGCTGAGCCTGACAATATTCCAGCAGCATTTGGCCAAAGCCCTCAGCCCTACGGTGTGAATGTTGAGGTTGTCCTGTGCAGGGCCAGGAGTTGGGCTCCATGGTCCCTGTGGGTCCCTCCAACTCGGGACACATTAGGGTTCTATGATTTTCTTGCACAAAATCCAATGTTTAGCATTTCTACTTCTAGGTGTGCCATCACCACAAGGGAACTGCTCGATACTTTAGAAAACACTTGCAGAGAGTCTAAGTCTTGAAAATTAAGCAGAAAATGCTATCTGGTCAAAAATTATTTCCCCACTCCAGTCCCCAAAATGCAGTCTTCGCTAATGATTTTCTGCCTGGGAGGCTCAGTCAGACAGCACAAATCGGGACAGGCAGATGCTCACAGTGAAGAGCACAAAAAAACCCGAGGTGAGCCCGGGGAATAGAAGCTGTTCAGTAAATAACAACATAACTAAACCAGAGTTTGCCCATGAATGATTTATCATCCTGCCTTACACAGGAGGTCAGATCAGGTGATGATAAAAGTCTGTTAAGATTAATGACTTAAAGACTCAGCCATGAAGGAAATAACATTGTAGCTACAATTCTTCAGCCCTGCGCTGTAAAACACTTCCCTGATAGTGGTAAATGCAGAAGCCACATATTCACACCACTTGTGTGATGCTTTTCTTTGGATACACTCAAGTTGTACAAAGGCTTTATTTTCTTCTGTACAAAGACTTTACTTTCATGCAGATGTTAGCACGGGTACTTTCTACCAAAGCCACTTTTAAGGTTCTTAAAGATCTCGCACCTGTGAATCCCAGCCTGGAGCCCTGCATCCAGTTATGGAGTCCTCAGCAGAAGGAAGGACATGGAGTTGTCGGAGCGAGTCCAGAGGAGACCACAGAGATGATCCGAGGGCTGGAGCACCTCCTGTACGAGGACAGGCTGAGAGAGTTTGGGTTGTTCAGCCTGGAGAAGAGAAGGCTGTGGGGAGACCTTAGAGCAGCTTCCAGTGCTGAAAGGGGCTCCAGGAAAGCTGGGGAGGGGCTCTGGATCAGGGAGTGCAGGGATAGGACGAGGTGGAATAGTTTTCATCTGCAGATGGGGAGATTGAGATGGGATCTTAGGGATAAATATTTTATGATGAGGGTGGGGAGGCCCTGGCCCAGGTTGCCCAGAGCAGTGGTGGCTGCCTCATCCCTGGAGGGGTTCCAGGCCAGGTTGGATGGGGCTTGGAGCCCCTGATCCAGTGGGAGGTGTCCCTGCCCATGGCAAGGGGTGGGATTGGATGGGCTTTAAGATCCCTTCTAACTTGAACCATTCTGTGGTTCTGTGATTTAGTGCCGGTGCCCAGCGCCCTCCAGGCTGCTGGTAAGTGGACAAAACTGCATCCTGAGCCCAGAAACATCTTCAAAAACATAAAAAAAATAAGAAATAAAAAAAAGGAAAAGCCTTATTACAAAACCAGATGAAAAGCTGAAATAAAATTCATGTACCTAAGGCAAAACGAAAAAAATACAAATCAGAATTCTCTCTTCTTCATTTTTTTCTCTCTCTCCCTCTGTGTATATATATATATATATACACACACATATTTAGAGAACTTCAAACAATTTCCCTTCAGTTTCAGTTGATCTTTTAACTCATTTTCAAGCACTTTTTAAAATGAAAAGACATTGGAACTCCTCCTCCTGCAAATGTCAAGACCCAGTTTCTGTATCAACCATTTCAAACCGTTTATCCATTCAGCAGCTTTGCAGACAGAGGATTCACTGAAGCTGCACATGCATTTTCGGGCAGCTGTATTTTAAATTACCAAGAGGAAAGCTTAACCCGGGGATGCTCCTTGCAGGCTCACCAAGGTGCAGCCTTGTGTGGAGGGAAGGACCAGGCTGGGTGATGGGCTCTGAGGGGGCAGCTCCCCTTTCTTCTGCAGCCTTCCCAGTTTCCTGACTTCCCGGTGAATCAAACCTGGAGTCATCAGGCTCTTACCAGGGATTGCAGAGAGAGGACAAGGGGCAATGGTTTTCAGCTGCAAGAGGGGAGATTGAGATGAGATCTCAGGGAGAAATGTTTTGCTGTGAGGGTGGGGAGGCCCTGGCCCAGGTTGCCCAGAGCAGTGGTGGCTGCCCCATCCCTGGAGGGGTTCCAGGCCAGGTTGGATGGGGCTTGGAGCAACCTGAGCCAGTGGGAGGTGTCCCTGCCCATGGTGGGGGTGGGACTGGCTGGGCTTTGAGATCCCTTCTAACCCAAACCTTTCCACAATTCTATGATTCCACCTTTTGGAAACAGTGAGGTGCCTTGGGCAGATCCCTTTGGGAATCCGGTGGAACACCTTGATTCCTGTCAATTCCCAGCTGGGTGACCACTGGACTCCCAGCAACCTCTCCAGCACCTCCTGCCTGCAACAACACAAGCAACATCTTCATGCCAGCCCAGCCCAAGCCCTGCTCCCGGCTGCAGCCCCTCCAAGCCTTTCAGCTCCACAAACACCACATTTAATAGAAGGTTATTGCTAAAATATTTATTTCATCCTTATAAAAAAAAAGGAATAATAAAGAAAACTAGTGTGATTTTATTTCCTAGTAGGAGAGGCAGCACTGGCGCTGTGCGCAGCCCCACCTCGGGAGCAGCTGTCTCTGCTGCTGTAAACTCCCCATAAACACCAGGAATCCAAATAGCACAGAGAGAGAAAGGAAATCAGGGAGCTATTATTGGGAGATTTCCATGCACTGGCAAGCATGACTTGGATGTATTTTAACCACTTTGGTTTCTTCCGATGACATTGCACTGGGACATCATATTTAAACCAAAAAAGTACAGATCAGGAAGTACTGTTCCTGCCCAGAAATAACAGGGACACATTTTTTCCATATGAGCCATAGTTGTAATCTTCCTCATTAAAATGTGTAGATATTCACAGAGTTCTGGGAACATTCAGCTAATATTTTCATCTTTTATGGCAAGAGTCTGAGTTTAAGAAATATTTTCTTCCTTTTATTCCCAGGCTTGGGACAGCCTCAGCTACCTTGCACAGTCATGGAATTGACACATCCATGGATTTGCAAATCTGGCCAGCACTCATTCCCTCCTTGAAGAATCATGGAATAGTTTGTGTTGGAAGGCACCTCAATGCCCATCCAGTTCCACCTCCGGCCATGGGCAGGGACACCTCCCACTGGATCAGAGGGCTTAAAACCTCACCCAACCTGGCTTTGTACACATCCAAGGATGGGTCAGCCACCACTTCCCTGGGCAGTTCCCTTCTAACCCATACCCTTGCCATCTTCGACCAGAGCTCCCAGCTGGGATCCAGCAGACAAAAGAAGCTCAAGACAGGTGTGCCCATGTTCGAGCACCCTGAGCAGAGTCAAAGCTCTGCACTGGGCTGGGAGTAACAGAGCATTTCCCTGTTTCAGGCCAGGTTTATACATGTGGGCACAGTCAGCCTCGGCACAGGAGCGGGAGGAAGAAGAGCGATGACAAGTGGTGTTCCTCAGGGATTGATATTGGGAATGCTGTTGTTTAACATCTTTGGCAGAGACATGGACAGTGGATGAGCTTTCAGGATCCTTCTGACCCAAACCATTCCATGATTCTATGAATGCCGGGAGCAGGGTCTCTCAGCCAGTGGCACCCCAAGGCTACCCAAGAAGAGTCAGCATCCCTACCACCACTCACCCACAGCTGCATTTCAATCGGCCACTGCTGACCAGTTGGCATTCAAAAAGATCTCGCATCTATTTTTACTTTGGTTGGGAAGCAGGATCTCTCCTCTATTTGAACAGGGGCACTCTAAATCTCTTCAAACCCCTTTACAGCAGGTCGCATGTGTGAAAGCCCGGGTGGATCATCCTCTGCCTATGTTGATGGTCATTGTGGCTGATCCCACCATAATCTGGATTCCCAAAGCCCGGTGAAGACCATGAAGAAGACTGGCCACCACAGAGGGTACTTTGCTGGAGCAGCGGAGGAGCATTGCAAGAACCTGCCAAGAAGAACAAGAGTTCAGCCTGGCAGCATCACAAGTCCATGGCACCTGTGTTAAGTAATGAGTCCATTACTGATCTATTATTGAAAATAACGGAATAATAATACACTAGGGGAAAGCAGCTACCATGACACAAAAGGGTGCAAAGTAGCCAAAAATTACCCCATATAAATACTCCAGAGGCCCTAACATGTGAAGTCTGAGATAAATAGGTGAGAACCTTTTGATGATGTTTCACAGAAGGCAGCAGAATCCTCAAGAAAGCAAAAGCTGTTATCCCAGCCTTGGAAAACAGCTGGGGGAGGGGAGCAGCCTCTTCCCAGAGGGGATACCTCTGGGTAAAAAATGACTCTGAGCAAAAAGCCAATGAAGATAAATGTCCAGAAATGTTCCAGAGTCTGAAAAGACTGATTGTTTCCTTCAGAGAGAAGACGGATGAGAAAAGGCTGGAGAAGAGCTGAAGCAGATCAACACAAGCTGGCAACATGTTCTCCCAGCCCAGAAAGCCAACTCTGTCCTGGGCTGCATCCCAAGCAGTGAGACCAGCAGGGAGAGAGGGGATTCTGCTCCTCTGTTCCGCCCTGGTAAGACCCCACCTGGAGCCCTGTGTCCAGTTCTGGAGTCCTCAGCACAGGAAGGACATGGAGCTGTTGGAGTAAGTGTAGAGGAGGCCATGGAGATGATCCAAGGGCTGGAGCACCTCCTGTACGAGGACAGGCTGAGAGAGTTGGGGTTGTTCAGCCTGGAGTGGAGAACACTGCAGGGAGACCTTAGAGCAGCTTCCAGTCCTGAAAGGCTCTGGAAAAGCTGGGGAAGGGCTCTGGATCAGGGAGTGCAGGGAGAGGATGAAGGGAACAGTTTCGAGCTGCAAGAGGGGAGATTGAGATGAGATCTTAGGGAGAAATGTTTTGCTGTGAGGGTGGGGAGGCCCTGGCCCAGGTTGCCCAGAGCAGTGGTGGCTGCCCCATCCCTGGAGGGGTTCCAGGCCAGGTTGGATGGGGCTTGGAGCAACCTGATCCAGTGGGAGATGTCCCTGCCCATGGCAGGGGGTGGAACTGGATGGGCTTTGAGGAAGCCCATTATCTTCTGAGTTATTTTATTATGAACTGGTGCGGGGATGGGGGAAAAGGAAGAGTGAAAACTAAATAAGGATAAATGCATAAAAATGGATTTGTTCCATTAAGGAACAGTGCTGCTGTGTTGCTATTAAATAAGCCAACCAATCAGCTCTGAAGACTTATTCTTTTGGATGCACAAACACTACAGCCAAGTGAACTGTTCCCAGAACAGGACACACTCCAGGGAGGAGTCCTCAGGCTCAACCCGCCTCCCCCAGACACACAACAGCCACCGAGGGAAGGGACATGGGGAAGTCTCTGCTCCATCCAGTTTCAGTCACATTCAGCTTTGAAGTGAGGTCCTGATGCCCATTTAAAGTCTGGTCCCAAGAACCTTTTATGCATGAAGACCCACCCACATCACAGACAAGTCTGAGACAGCAGACTTGGCCAGATCACACAGCCCAAGCACAAGCTTATGACGGCTGAGACGGAACCGGTTTGTCTGGGAGCATTGCCTGTGGAATGGCTGGCCAGGCACAGCAGAGCAGGACTGAACTCAGGCAGCAGCTAGAAAACCCTCCTGATGAGACTGCTCCCTCTCTGCTTCTTCTTAACCTCCTTGCCTAACCCAGCAAGAAAGCCACAGCCTCATCTTGAACAGATCTACTGCTTCCTTAGAAGAAGTCCCATTGCACACTCCATCACACCTGGCAGGACTCATGCAGAGTCCCAGCAGTACTGAGTGGTCATCAGCATAATAAAAAAGTAGGCCCACCTCTTCATTTTGGCCACATGCAAGTCAGCCCAGGCTCGAACACAGGGTCCAAAATTGTATTTAACAGGTAGGTTTCTGCTAGCGACCAAAAGCTGGAACTCTGACTCTGGACACCAGCATCGTCTCCTGCTCGGCACTACCACTACACAATTTTGAATGGGACAGGAGGTGCTGTTGCTTAGGAATTTGGGGGTTCCTGCAGCGAGATGCTTTTTGTCCTGTTTCAGGTGCTATAAAGTTCTAATCTTTCTTTATCAGATGATAGAATCATAGAATTATAGAATCACCAGGTTGGAAAGGACCCACCGGATCATCAAGTTATAAATTATAGAATGGTTTGGGTTGGAAGGGACCTCAAAGCCCATCCAGTTCCGCTCCCCTGGACACTTCCCACTGGATCCAGTTGCTCCAAGACCCATCCAACCTTGAACAACTCCAGGGATGGGGCAGCTACCACTGCTCTGGGCAACCTGGGCCAGGGCCTCCCCACCCTCACAGCAAAATGTTTCTCCCCAAGATCTCACCTCATTCTCCCCTCTTGCAGCTCAAAACCATTGCCCCTCATCCTCTCCCTGCACTCCCTGATCCAGAGCCCCTCCCCAGCCTTCCTGGAGCCCCTTTCAGCACTGGGAGATGCTCTAAGATCTCCATGGAGCCTTCTCTTCTCCACGCCGAACAACCCCAACTCTCCCAGTCTGTCCTCACATTGGAGGTGCTCGAGCTGCAAAGCCATTCACACCCTCCTTATGGTACCTTTCTTATCACCTCAGATTACAGTAACTTTTCTAAGTCTTGGCATCAGCCTCTTTCCATAGGACCTGTGCACAGGACTGCAATTGAAACGGTTTGTTCTCATTGTGGATTCGGGTTTTGTCCTGGAAGAGGGCTGGAAGCCATGTTGGTGAGCACCCCCAGCCTCAGGAAGCACCAGCTGTCACTACCACTTTTAGTGGGAGGGTGTTTATTTTCCTCTTGTTTGCCAAAATCCACCAGGAAATTGAGTGAATCTCAATAAAGCAGGAGGGATGCGTGACTACCCCTGTGCTGGATGCATTGACAACCCCCTCAAACCTGCAGGGTTGAGGTTAATTTGGATAATTTCTCACGTGTTGCCAGTTTGCCAGGTACAACCACCATGGCGACTGCCAACTTGGAAAGCTTCAGTTCCCTAATAACTCTATTTCAACCATAATGCTTGGAGCATTCCACTGATGTTCACACAGATCCCTCCAGCTTGCAGGTCACCAAACAGAGGACTACTTTCCACAGGCCAGAATTACCTCTAGTTCTATTTGTTTGGTTAATTTTTGCAACACGTCAGCTTAATCGTGTGATTCCTTGCCCTTGCAATGATGCTTGTTCATTGTGGTGTGCAGGC
Organism: Cuculus canorus; assembly: GCF_017976375.1. Lineage (NCBI taxonomy): Eukaryota > Metazoa > Chordata > Aves > Cuculiformes > Cuculidae > Cuculus > Cuculus canorus. Next base: position 20,490,018 of record NC_071410.1, read on the forward strand.
AGGATCACCACTGTGGTGAAACCTATGAAGTTCACGAAAGGCAGATCTTGCCAAACTAACCTGATCGCCTTCCATGACAAAGTCACTCAACTACTGGATGGGGGAAAGGCTGTGGATGGAGTCTTCTTGGACTTCAGTAAAGCCTTTGACACAGTTTCTCACAGCACTCTGCTTCAGAAACTGTCAGCCTCTGGCCTGGACGGGCGCACACTCTCCTGGGTTGAAAACTGGTTGGATGGCCGGGCCCAGAGAGTGGTGGTCAATGGAGTTAACTCCAGCTGGAGGCCAGTCACAAGTGGGGTTCCTCAGGGCTCAGTGCTGGGTCCAGCTCTGTTCAATGTCTTTATCAATGACCTGGATGAAGGCATTGAGTGTACCCTCAGCAAGTTTGCAGATGACACGAAGCTGTGTGGAACTGTGGATCTGCTGGAGGGTAGGGAGGCTCTTCAAAAGGATCTGAACAGGCTGGACTGCTGGGCTGAGACCAATGGCATGAGGTTCAACAAGGCCAAATGCTGGGTCCTGCACTTGAGGCACAACAACCCCATGCAGTGCTACAGACTAGGAGAAGTCTGGCTGGAGAGCTGCCTGGGGGAGAAGGACCTGGGGGTAATGGTTGACAGCCAACTGACCATGAGCCAGCAGTGTGCCCAGGTGGCCAAGAAGGCCAATGGCATCTTGGCTTGTATCAGAAACAGTATGACCAGCAGGTCCAGGGAGGCTATTCTGCTCCTGTACTCAGCACTGGTGAGACCGCACCTTGAGTACTGTGTTCAGTTCTGGGCCCCTCACCACAAGAAGGATGTTGAGGCTCTGGAGCGTGTCCAGAGAAGAGCAACAAAGCTGGTGAGGGGCTGGAGAACAAGTCTTAAGAGGAGCAGCTGAGGGAAATGGAGGTGTTTAGCCTGGAGAAGAGGAGGCTGAGGGGAGACCTTATTGCCCTCTACAAATACCTGAAAGGAGGTTGTGGAGAGGAGGGAGCTGGGCTCTTCTCCCAAGTGACAGGGGACAGGACAAGGGGGAATGGCCTCAAGCTCAGACACGGGAGGTTCAGGCTGGACATCAGGAAAAAATTTTTCACGGAAAGGGTCACTGAACACTGGAACAGCTGCCCAGGGCTGTGGTTGAGTCACCTTCCCTGGAGGTGTTTAAAGGACAGGTGGATGAAGTGCTGAGGGATATGGTTTAGGGATTGATAGGAATGGTTGGACTCGATGATCCAGTGGGTCCTTTCCAACCTGGTGATTCTATGATTCTATGAAGTCTTTTGGTGAGCACATAGCCAGCTCTCTCACCAGTGCAGTAGTATCATAGAATCACTAAGGTTGGAAAAGACCTTCAAGATCATCAAATCCAACCATCAACACAATACCAACATGCCTCCTAAATCATGTCCTGAAGCAGCACATCTATACCTATTTTGAATCCCCCCGGGGATGGAGGCTCCATCATTGCCCTGGGCAGCCTCTGCCAGGGCTTCATCACTCTTTCAGCAAAGAAATTTATTTTTATATTCATTTTACATTAATCCAAACCGAACTATCTCTGGCACAACTTGAGGCCATTTCCTCTCGATCCATCCCTTGTTACTTTGGAGAAGAGACCTCGCTTCAACCTCCTTTCCGGGACCTGCAGAGAGCAATGAGGTCTCCATTCAGCCTCCTCTTTTCCAGTATAAACACCTGCTGCTCCCTTACCTGCTCCCAGAAACCCTGACCTCCAGCCCCTTCCCCAGCTCCGTTCCCTTCTCTGGATGTGCTCCAGCCCCTCAATGTCTTTCCTGCACTGAGGGGCACAAAACTGAACCCAGGATTCGAGGTGCGGCCTCACCAGCACCAAGTCCAGGGGGACGATCCCTTCCCTGCTCCTGCTGGCCATCCCATCCAAGCCAGGATGCTGTTGGCCTTCCTGGCCACCTGGGCCACTGCTGGCTCGTGTTCAGCAGCTGTCGACCAGTGTCCCCAGGTCCTTTTCTGCCAGGCAGCTTTCCAGGTGCTCTTCTGCAGTAACACCTTATCTTTCAGAGCATGTTTTGGATGCATTTACCAGCAGTGTCAAACCACATCATCATCTCTGAGGTCAATGGCAATGTCTTACCACATTTTCTAGCGTATCTCTTTTTCAAACCATCAGATCTTGAAGAATTACACTGCAGCCAATGACACTCCACATCCAGAATAAGCAGCAAGGCAACCCCTCATAAAATCACCCAGAATGCGTTTAGCAGATGGATAGGCTAATACGGAAAGACATGGAAATGACACCGTTAGGCTGGTGCTTGTGTTGGGATTGCCAAGTGAAAAAGCGGCATGGAAAGTCTGACAGAGAGTGCTGGGGCCCAGGATGCTCTCTTTGCAGCTCGACAGCATCATGGAGCTTAAATGCTGGATAACTCAGTGCTGTTCTTGCTCCTCCTGGATCTCCATCCCTCCTGCATTGAGATCCAGGGATTACTGGTCATTTGCATAGTTGATTCTCTTCTGGTACATTCTTCAAAACCAATAGTGATGATGAGCAAAATTAGAAACGCTAAAAACTCCCACTCTGCTAAACAAAAATGGCCTCATTCCCATCAGAAAGCTCAGATCCAGTGAAGACAACCAAAGCCATTCCATTCATGGGAATTAGTTCAGTATTTTTGACCCAGATATTTATATTTTGCCTCCATAATTTAACCCTGTAGGCGTTAATCTGCACTAGCTCCTCACTCTCTACCAGTGTAAGATTAATACACAATACGTTGATGCTACACCAACCGAGCCACTCTGCATGAGCTGGTCACAGGAGCTCGTGGCGGTAGTGGAGTCTCCATCCCTACAGGAGTTCAAAAAACATGCAGATGTGGTGCTTTGGACATGGTTTAGCAAGCACGGTGGGGTTGGGCAGACAGTTGGATTGGATGAGCTGAGAGGTCTTTTCCAGCCTTAAGAATTCTGTGATTCTACTGACCACCAAACTACTGGCCACCGGCCACCAAACTACACAGACAGATAGCTCACAGATAGTGGACTCTACCCACTTCCCAGCACTCTCAAAAAACTTCAGAAAATCTAGTTAATGCAGCTGGTTTAAAAAAATTACCAGGGAAGAGGCAGATCATAGAATCATTAAGGCTGGAAAAGACCTCAAAGATCATCAAGGCCAACCATCAACACAACACTACCATGTCTACTAAACCATGTCGCAAAGCGCCACATCTACTCATATTTTGAACCTCTCCAGGGATGGGGACCTCCCCTGGCACAACTTGAGGCCATTTCTTCTCATCCTATCCTTTGTTACTTGGGAGAAGAGCCCAGCACCCACCTCACTCCAATCTCCTTTCCAGGAGCTGCAGAGAGCGATGAGGTCTCCCCTCAGCCTCCCCTTCTCCAGGGTAAACACCCTCAGGTCCCTCACCTGCAGTCCTGGGGTGTGCTGGAGCCAGGGCAGGCTTCTCATGGCTCCAGTGCTCGCTGTGGTGGTGTAAATTCCCTGGGGGCTTTGCCGAGAAGGAGCAGCACAGGAGTGAATAGCACTTATTTTTCTTCTGAAGAAGAATAATGACCTTCATTATAGACTAACTCCAGCTCACTTGTACCCATGCGTATTGGGCGGCTGTCTGAGAGCCTGGCCAGACAAAGCAGTCCATCGCCTCATTTCAGAACCTTATTTCTCTGTACACTGGCAGGACAATCTGTATTAAAAAACAGCAGACACTACCTGACCTGAAAGCACAACCAGCCTGCAAGGAAGGACTTTAGCACTTCGACTGCATCCCCTTATAAAATAGGGAGTAAACAGAGGTATTAAACGGAACTTCACAGAGCAAAGTCCAAAATGAAGATGAACATGCCTGGCATCTCCAGGATAAAAACCAGAATGGCTGCAATGTACTGCTCAGCAGCATACGTTAGATCTCCTCTCAAAGCACGTCCACTTGACACCAACACCTAGTTGTGTGGCATGTCTTAACTGAACCAGGATCTTAAAATAAACTCTGTGTGTCTCCAGAGGCCACCTTACTACCAAGAAAACACTGGGTACCAAAATACAGGCGTCCTGTGCCACTGTGGAAGTCTTTAGATATCCTAACAATTTCTATGAGATCTATGGGAGACCGAAAGGCTCCTGGAAAGGCAGTGGATGCTAACTAGGACACTGCAGATCACGTCAAACATCAAATTTTTACATTCTGTTACCAAGCTCTCAGCCTGGATGTCTGCAGAGAGCCATGGACTCTGGAAGGGTCATCTCTCTAAGATGCCCATTTGCAGATATCATTTCAACATCACAGATTCATAGAATCATTAAGGTTGGAAAAGACCTCTAAGATGATCCACTCCAACCAAGGCAAACTCCAATACACTGAAAAATGACTGAGAGCCAGCAGCCCACATGGCATTTTCTGAAGGTTTTCATATTCTCCAACCTCCTCATCATGATTTAAGCTGCGTGTTTTGCTAATCTTTATAAAAGACATCAGCACAGGGAGGACATGGGTCTGTAGGAGCAAGTCCAGAGGAGGCCACAGAGATGATCTTGAGGGCTGGAGCACCTCCCATACAAGGACAGGCTGAGAGAGTTGGGGTTGTTCAGCGTGGAGAAGAGAAGGCTGTGGGGAGACCAGAGAGCAGCTTCCAGTGCTGAAAGGGGCTCCAGGAAAGCTGGGGAGGGGCTCTGGATCAGGGAGGGCAGGGACAGGACAAGAGGGCGAATGGTTTTCAGCTGCAAGAGAGGAGATTTAGATGAGATCTTAGGAAGAAACATTTTGCTGTGAGTGTGGGGAGGTCCTGGTCCAGGTTGCCCAGAGCAGTGGTGGCTGCCCCATCCCTAAACGTGTCCAAGACCAGTCTGGATGGGGCTTGGAGCAAGCTGGTGCAGTGGGAGGTGTCCCTGCCCATGTCAGAGAGTTGGAACTGGATGGGCTTTAAAGTCCCTTCCAACTCAAACCATTCCAGGATTCTGTGATCCATGCAGGCACCACGGCACAGCACGGCTCTGCCCCACTGCACAACAACCAACAGCTTTTAAAATGTCCCATCCAAGATGTCCGCGAAGCTGTGAATGCACACACAAAGGACAAAATGCAGTCGAAAGACCTTCTCTGGAGAGCAGCTGTATGGGGGTTTGATTTTCAGGAACGGGGGTAAGTGTGGAGATACACAATCATTTTAAATGAAATGCAAGGGAATTCATACCCATTGCCATGCAGATAGGAAACCCACCAACAACAGAAGTCAGAAGCTGTCAAGAAGTATGGCTCATTTCAACATCAATGCAGGTTTGAAGAAGAATAACGAAAAGAATAGAAACAAAGGCTGAAAAAATAGTGAATTAGCAGCCCTGTGCAAGACTGACTCCAGAGTAGTGCCACTGGAAACACCTACTGACCCAGGGAGTTACCACACACCTTCTCCAAAACTGTAGAGGTTTTGCCTTCCTCCTGTCCCAGTCTCTCCTTCAGAGGCTGTTTTTTGTTATCTCTGATGGTTGGAACCTTCCCAATCCCCTGTGTTCCTGACTTGCTCCATCCATGCAAACACCTGGCCTGTGGTGATTTTCCAGTTTATTGAGCAGACAGAGACCATCTGGGCAAGCCAAGTTTTTCTGGGACATGACTGCATGGCCACAGACAGATACTTACACATTTTTTCCGTGCCCCCATGTCAGCCCAAGGTGCCAGCAGACAGACACCTCCTCTCACAAGCTGCTCAGGAGAGAGAAGTCCCACCCCATGAGCAGACATCCAGCACAAGCAGGGCAGGGGCAATGCTGATTCTATGATTCTATGAACAGAGGTCTCAGGGAAAAACTTTGCAGGAATAATCACATTTTAAAATGATTTGTGTTGGTTTTAAATAAGTTTTTCCTTTTCCCCAAACCTACCAAGTGTTTAAATCAAGATGACTTAAGAAGACCAGCTCATCTCGACTGCTCCACAAGAGACCGAGTGGCTGCAGCTAATGCATAGGGGACACAATTATTATTGATTTTCCAATGAAAAGCCTGACAGGAGGGCCAGCGCCTCCAACAGCCAGTGACAAATAGCCTTACATAAATTTCTCGACACATGTTTTCGACATTTTCTCCCCCTTAGTACAAAAAAGCTCTCATGTATGCCGCTGCAAGCCCCAGCTGACCCACTCCCCAGCACGAGCTTTGACAGCCTGCACGCACCGGAGCATCGCAAGGTATTTATTTTTCAGTCTGGCATTAAATCAGGAAAATAAATAAAGCTTGCTAGAATCATTGAATGGTTTGCTTTGGAAGGGATAACAAAGCCCATCCAGTTCCAACCCCCTGCCATGGGCAAGGACACCTCCCACTGGATCAGGGGCTCCAAGCCCCATCCAACCTGGCCTGGAACCCCTCCAGGGATGGGGCAGCCACCACTGCTCTGGGCAACCTGGGCCAGGGCCTCCCCACCCTCAGCAAAATATTTCCTCTTAATATCCATCTCAATGTCCCCTCTTGCAGCTCAAAACCACTTCCCCTCATCCTCTCCCTGCCCTCCCTGATCCAGAGCCCCTCTCCAGCTTTCCCGGAGCCCCTTTCAGCACTGGAAGCTGCTCTAAGGTCTCCCCACAGCCTTCTCTTCTCCAGGCTGAACAACCCCAACTCTCTCAGCCTGTCCTTAGTGCTCCAACCCTCGGATCATCTCCGTGGCCTGCTCTGGACGAGCTCCAACAGATCTATGTCCTTTCTGTGCTAATTTTTTATAAAGATTGGCAAAACATGCAGCTTAAATCATGATAAGGGTGTTGGAGAACATGCAAACCTTCTCAGCTTTCCAGTAGTCCCAGAAACCTCTTCTGGGTTTCTCTAAAGTGAAAATGTTACCAGTTTCTTTTTGAACTAAAATAGCTTTTTTATTTCATTTGAAGCGGTTTTGTTTCATTTTAATCTGAAAAAAAAAATCCCTACCCTGAATTTCAGAACATTGAGTACCCACATCCAGTGGGAAGTGTCCAAGCCCATGACAGGGAGTAGAACTGGATGAGCTTTAAGGTCCCTTCCAACACAAACTATTATATGATCCTCGTTTGAGAAGCGAAGCTGTATCATTCTCTTTAAAAATCTCAAAATTAAACATTTCCACTTTCCCCTAAACAGTTACACTTTTTAATTTACCTTGAATATTTGAATAACTTTTACCCAAACTCCATTTCCAGAGGAATAAGCCATTTTCTAGCAGCGTGCCACCCATCTCTTCTTGCAAGCAAGAGCATTTGGTCTTTGCCAGGCCCTGCTCCAGCAGTTCTTGCCCTTATGAAATTACAGTCAAAATCAATTAAAATGCAACCAGTCCAACATTTCTCTCAGCTTTATTTTCTGTCTGACAGAGTAAAATCCTCTTCATGCAGTATTTTGCAACAATTTTCTCTCAGAAAAACATTTCCCCTGACACAGAGATACCCAATTTCCAGATCTATTTTCTTCCCACCAGCTTTTCTCCTTTCATTTCTTTCTCATTCTTTTTTTTTTTCTGTTACCATGTATTTTTTTACTGATGGGGAAAAAAATCTCCTTAACCACTTTGACTTTTTCCCAAATTTTTTTTTTTTCCCAAATAATATTTCCCAATATTATCCAATTTGTAAGCATTGTTGACACCAGCCTTTTCTTCTCCACTTACTGTTCTCACGGCTGACCCAGGGCCACAGCCCAAACCACGCTCAGTGGAGAGGAGACTGCTGAATGAATGCAAAGTGGGTTTGTTTAAGGTGATGGAACAGCTCCCCACCCATTAAGGGGGATCCCACAGCCTCCCCCGGGGAATCTGACTCATGGAATCTTTCAATCATTTGGTTGGAAAAGTCCTTTGAGATCATCAAGTCCAACGACACCTGTCCACTACTGAACCATTCCTGAGCACCTCGTTTGCCCAGCTTTTAAACCCCTCCAAGAATGGGGACTCCAGTGCCTGAGAACCCTTACAGAGAAGTTTTTCCCTAAACGTGGTACAGCTTGAGACAATTTCCTCTCATCCTGTCCCCCGTTACATGGGAGAAAAGCTCAGCACCCACCTCATCACAACCTCCTTTCTGGGAGCTGTGTCGAGCAATGAAGTCTCCCCTCAGCCTCCTCTTCTCCAGGCTAAACAGCCCCAGGGCCCTCAGCTGCCACCAGAACCCCTGTTCTCCAGACCATTCCCCAGCTCTTTTCCCCTTCTCTGGACACGCTCCAGCCTCTCAAGGTCTTTCTTGGAGCGAGGGGCTGAAAACGGAACAGAATATTTGAGATGTGAAGACTCAGTGCAGCCTTTATGCTAGGACACAGCGTAAGAGCATCCCAGTTGCCTCATCCCCTCTTGCAGGGGACTCCTTTGGAGTGCAGAGCCACCATGGCTCTCTCAAGCCATTTAGTTGGAGCTCAGCCAGGCACGGCTTTTAACTCTGTGACTTGACTATAGAATCATAGAATCCCCAGGTTGGAAAGGACCCACTGGATCATCGAGTCCAACCATTCCTAACACTCCCTAAACCATGTCCCTGAGCACTTCATCCACCCGTTCCTTAAACACCTCCAGGGAAGGTGACTCGACCCCCTCCCTGGGCAGCTGTTCCAGTACCCAATGACTCTTTCTGTGAAGAATTTTTTTCTGATATCCAACCTGAACCTCCCCTGACGGAGCTTCAGGCCATTCCCCCTTGTCCTGTCCTCAGTCACTTGGGAGAAGAGGCCAGCTCCCTCCTCTCCACAACCTCCTTTCAGGTAGTTGTAGAGAGTAATAAGGTCTCCCCTCAGCCTTCTCTTCTCCAGGCTAAACACCTCCATTTCCCTCAGCTGCTCCTCTCAAGACTTCTTCTCCAGCCCCCTCACCAGCTTCGTTGCTCTTCTCTGGACACGCTCCAGAGCCTCAACATCCTTCTTGTGGTGAGGGGCCCAGAACTGAACACAGTATTCGAGGTGCGGTCTCACCAGTGCCGAGTACAGAGGAAGAATCACCTCCCTGGACCTGCTGGTCACGCTGTTTCTGATACAAGCCAAGATGCCATTGGCCTTCTTGGCCACCTGGGCACACTGCTGGCTTATGTTCAGTCGGCTGTCAACCATTACCTCCAGGTCCTTCTCTTCTGTGCAGCTCTCCAGCCATTCTTCCCCCAGTCTGTAGTGCTGCATAGGGTTGTTGTGCCCCAAGTGCAGGACCCGGCATTTGGCCTTGTTGAACCTCATGCCATTGGTCTCGGCCCAGCAGTCCAGACTGTTCAGATCCCTTTGCAGAGCCTCCCTACCCTCCAGCAGATCGACGCTTCCACCCAGCTCAGTGTCATCTGCAAACTTGCTGAGGTGCACTCAATGCCTTCATCCAGGTCGTTGATAAAGACATTGAACAGAGCTGGACCCAGTACCGAGCCCTGAGGAACCCCACTTGTGACTGACCTCCAGCTGGAGTTAACTCCATTGACCACCATTCTCTGGACCCAGACCTGGACCATATTTATGTACACCACAGTGAGCAAGTCTGGTCCCTTTATTTGCTCCATCAAGAGTTCCCATCTTCACTTGAGACTTTTACGCTTTCCAGAACAACCCGCCTGCTTTCTTTTTCCAGCCCGCTTGGACCCTCACAGCCAGGTGCAGGGCACTGCAAGAGAAAGCAGTTCTCAGCAGGAGTCTCCATCCTTGGCACACTCCTTTCAGCGCGCCCGAACATGCTTAGATCTCAGCAGGTAAGTGCCTTGCTTGGGCGGACTGGAGACAGACTCATGCTCTCCCAGCAAGCAATAGAAAAGTCATGGGATATGGATTTCCTTGGGGTCTCTTCTCCTTCTCCCCAGCTGTGCTAGTTCTGGAAGAGGAGCTCTGCCCCCGCTGTGGGATAAGCCCACTCCTCCTGTGGTCTCCTGCCGTAGTGGTGGTCCCTGAACCATGCTCACCACTCACATAGCTTTGGGGAGGACAAAGACAGTCACGGAGAAAAATCTCCCAGAAGAAAGACTGAGCAGTGTCTCTGCCATGCACATCTTCCTTCCCCAGCTCCAGCCTGCTTCCCCAACTCCAAAATTCCTATGCTCTGGATAACAGACTTTTCATAGAATCACAAGGTTGGAAGGGACCCACTGGGTCATCGAGTCCAACCATTCCTAACACTCCCTAAACCATGTCCCTCAGCATCTCATCCACCCATCCCTTAAACACCTCCAGGGAAGGTGACTCCACCCTCTCCCTGGGCAGCTGTTCCAGTACCCAATGACCCTTTCCATGAAAATTTTTCTCCTGATGTCAAGCCTGAACCTCCCCTGGCAGAGGGGGGAGGTTTTAAACCCAAATGACAGTTCTGCATCACACCCAGTCTTAATAAGTAGCAGGAGCCTTAATAAAAATGCCCCAAACAAGCCCAGCAGCTCCCCTGTGCTCTCCATTCCATTGCACATGCATGGCATCTCCACCCATGGTCAGGCAGCAAGCACCTTGCCCTGCCACAGCTCAGGCTCTTGAGCCTAAAGCCCTTCTACAAAGCTCCGAGATGCCTTTGCACTTTCTGTCTGCACATCCCTTGCTCTCAAGAAACTTGTGTCAAACAAGTGCATCGGCATCGTGGCACACACTGGGCAGGACAAGGCTTGGAGGGACAAAGTAGGCATGGTGGTATTGTGTTGATGGTTGGACTTCATGATCTTACAGGTCTTTTCCAGCCTTGGTGATTCTATGATCTTCAAAAGGACCCCCACCAAAAAAAGATCGAAGAGAACTGCAAACCCAGAAAGAGAGTTTTCCAAGCAGCTCCTCAGATCAGAAACTCTTTCAAAAGAAGGTACAAAGGAGCCTGGGAAAAGGGGGATTTATATCTACTCCTACCATTGCCTGCAGTGTCCTTACAGACAAGTCTTATAAGCTTGGCTTCTGCCTGCAACACTAGTTCTTTCAGGATTGCTCTAAAACAAGTCTCCCCGGATTTGTCAGAAGCCACTGCCTACTCCTCTCTATCCCCTTCTGCTGGGACTGACCCACCAACGGCAGAAAAGTTCCAGCAGCTGCTTTAGGAGGTTTCATAGAATCATAGACTTGTTAAGGTTGGATAAGACCTCTGTTTACCAGTCCAACCATCACCCCAACCCCACCGTGCCTAACAAAGTGTCCCCAAGTGCCAAGTGTCTTCAGCTGCTCCTCACACTCTTCCCCTCTAAACCCCTCCCCAACTCCATGCCCTTCTCTTGACACTCTCCATCAGCTTCAGATCCTTTTTATCCTGCAACGCCCTAAAGTGCCTCCAGTGCTCAAGGTGGGGCCTCCCCAGTGCAGAGAAGAGCGGGACAATCCCCTCCCTCGCCCGGCTGGAGATGCCGTGCTGGATGCCCCCCGGGGCACCGTTGCCCCTCTTAGCTGCCAGGGCACTGCTGGCTCAGACTGCAGCTCTCGTGGCCGTGCTCACAGTGGTGCCCTGGCTCCTACAAGGACCTCAGTGACACTCTGCTCCTCACAGCCAGGACAGTTGCCTCTTGCCAGCGTAGCTGCTCTGGAGCGTTGGTCTCTCAGATCTCAGCTGACCCTGAAGTTCTGCAGGGCTTTTCATCCCTCACCAGGCCCCAGGCTCCTTCACTTCAATCTGCTTCAGCATTTCCTGCTCTGAATAAATCCTGGATCCTCTTTTTTCTTGTTTCTTTCTATTGACAAAGGATGCTGACCTTCTCCATGCAGCTGCAGCCTCTGAAATAACAGTTATTTACCTCCCTGGGTTGATACTGTTTTCACAGTTACTAACTGCAGTTTCAGAGACCCTTCCCAAACCTCTGTTTATAAGAAGCCAAGAGAAGGCAGCCCATCCACCGCTGAAGCCAGAGAGGGCTGAGTGTTGCTGTCTTCTAGGAAAGGCTCAGGTGGGGCTGTAAGCAGCAGCTCCCCTTCATCCGCCTGAGACCACTCAGCCACAGGCACCCAAACATCCCCTGCAGGGACCAGTGACACCCAGACCAGGGGGTCACTGCTGGCATGGGCCATGGAAAACAAAAAAGGAAATTACAAGTGGCAGTCTTCATAGAATCATGGAATGGTTTGGGCGGGAAGGGACCTCAAAACCCATCCAGTACTACCCCATGCCATGGGCAGGGACACAGCAAAACATTTTGCCCTAAGATCTCATCTCAATCTCCTCTCTTGCAGCTCAAAACCATTCCCCCTTGTCCTATTTCTGCCCTCCCTGATCCAGAGCCCCTCCCCAGCTTTCCTGGAGCCCCTTTCCGTACTGGAAGCTGCTCTAAGGTCTCCCCACAACCTTCTCTTCTCCAGGCTGAACAACCCCAACTCTCTCAGCCTGTGCTCGTACAGGAGGTGCTCCAGCCCTCGCATCATCTCTGTGGCCTCCTCTGGCCTCGCTCCGACAGCTCCATGTCCTTCCTGTGCTGAGGACTCCAGAACTGCAGTCTTGTACAGGTTTGTGAAAGGTCATCTAGGTGTAACAGGACTGGCTGCACCCACCAGCTGTGGAGGATGCCATACAGCGGTGGATGCCATCTGAGTGCTTCTCTAGTTGGGCTCCTGGAGACCCTGGTGTGGGCAGCCAACTGTGACCACTCACCCTGAGGCAGATCCAGCGCAATAGGTGCAAGCACTGGAATTGTTGTACTGCTAATCTCCCCAGCACACGCCGCTGGCCCAGCAGCTGTAAGGAAAACCATCAGTGAATCCACTGGACCTGGTGACAGGGACTGGAGAGTCACCCGCAGACACCTGCTGCTTTCTGTGCCACTCCACTGTTGGAGTCTCCACCCCTGGAGGGCTTTGAAATCCGTGTGGCCACGGCACTTGGGGACAGGGTTTAGCAGGCACGGTGGGGTTGGGCTGACGGTTGAACTGTGGATGAGTTGAGAGGGCTTTTCCAACCTTAACAATTTTATGAAAAAGCTGAATATAGAGACAGCCTGAGCACTCCCTGTCCCAGCAGTGCAAGCCAGCACAGGCTTCCCTGCAGCCCACGTGCTTCATGCACGAGGAAGGGATCCCAGTAGACAGAGATCCCAAGCGTATCATGATCTCAAGATCTCTTTGGCTCTCCCTGGCCACTCTAAGTGCTCCATTTTGTCAGTGGAATCTCATATGTAGTCCCACACCAATCCCTTTTTTCAGGTCAGTGAAGTTAACAAAACCACTCTTCTTTTCAAGCTTTTTTTTGCTAAGCACGGGCACTTTCCCTCTTCTCTCCACTCATTTTTAAGGTGGTTAGTGAGCAGCACAAGCCCTTCCTGATTTTTTTCACTGTGACATACAATAAATGTGATTTCGATTTAATTTTTACATGTTGTTTGATGCGTCAAACAGCAATATCATATTCCACAAGCAAGACAACACAAACCCCTCCTCAGTGGAAGATTTGTTTCCCAAACTGTTTCTGAAGAAAGTGTCATTTCCATAGCAAGAAAAGATGATTGTGACAGTTTCCTGGGGGACGCTAAGACAACATCTGCTGTAAGGTTTTCTCAATCAACATACCTTAATTTTCACAACTCCAATGCAAACATATTTATGGTAAATAACCCATCTCAGATGGAGTGAAAGCAGGTAACCTTTTCAATCTGTGCAAACACACAATTCATTTTGGCAGAAACTTGGAATCTTATTCATTCTTAGCACTGTGCAACTGCGCAAAACCAATGAGTTGTTTCATGCAATCATAAAGTGGTTTGCATTGGAAGGACCTCAAAGCCCATCCAGTTCCACCTCTGCCATGGGCAGGGACACCTCCCACTGGATCAGGGGCTCCAAGCCCCATCCAACCTGGCCTGGAACCCCTCCAGGGATGGGGCAACCACCACTGCTCTGGGCAACCTGGGCCAGGGCCTCCCCACCCTCAGCAAAATATTTTGTCTTAAGATCCATTTCAATTTCCCCTTTTGCAGCTGTAAAACTGCTTCCCCTCATCCTGTCCCTGCACTTCCTGATCCAGAGCCCCTCCCCAGGTTTCCTGGAGCCCCTTTCAGCACTGGAAGCTGCTCTAAGTTCTCCCCACAGCCTTCTCTTCTCCAGGCTGAACAACCCCAACTCTCTCAGCCCGTCCTCATACAGGAGGTGCTCCAGCCCTCGGATCATCTCCATGGCCTCCTCTGGAGCTGGTTTAAAACAGCTTTATTCAAACTCAGTTGTCATTAAAGTGCAACTCAGCCTCAGCCAGGAGACCACATTTTAGGGAAGGTGGCTGTATTTCCAAAAGGCCGTATATTTTCAGCAGTGACCGAAGGGTACTTATAATATAAGGAGGGAGAGAACCTCTCTTCTGATGACACATTCTGCTGCTCAGCTGCTGGAGTTGCTAGGCTGGGTGACCTGAACAAATCCAACAGACATCCAGGACTTAGAGGCACTCCAGGGGCCAGAAGATGTCCTGTGCTGCTGCCCAGACTCCAGGCTTGCCTGCTCTTGGACAGCCTCACTGACCTGTTCAGCCTTTGAGTTCCTCTTTGCCATGACCTCCCCAAAGAAGGGAGGGCACCAGGGAAGGGGATGAGTCCCACCAGGCTTCTGCTGTCTGCAGATATCAAGTGGCAGAGGAGAAAGTCTACAGAGTTGCAGGATGCTTTTGCCCAAGTCCACAGGAGCTCAGCTTAACCTGGAGGGTCAAAGCCCTACGCTGATTCTCATCTCTCTCTAACCTCCCCAGAAGCCAACCAAACAAGACGCCAGCCTGAGCAACCAACCTTACCACCAGGTAAGGTGCACCTGCTTCCAAATTCCCATCAAACAAGTTGCAAGAATGCTCTTAGTAGCTTCTCTGAGCCTGGCAATTAGAAGAGAGTGAGGAATCAATCAGGTGAAGAGCATCAGGAAGAAATGCAATCATTCTTTAGAGGGTATCAGCTGGTTTTGGAGGCACTTGGGTCACTTTGTCAGGGTTTTCTCCCCCTCTGGTTTTGAGTGGAAGAGGGGTTTTCTCAGTTATTGGCAGGCACTTGCGAGTGCCCCGTGGGAAAGGTCCAACCTCACAGGACTCACTTCACGAACAGACCAGCTTCCATCCAGCCTCACCTGAGCTTCACTAACCCTGAAGGGTTCATTGCCTTTTCTCTGTCAGGAGATATCCTTTTCCCAGCTCTCCCAACCTGCAAGATAACTCTGAGCCGTAACGGTGTTTTATGGATTAAAGTCAGGGAACTGAAAGAAACAATGCCATGGAGATTACAGTAAGCACTTTCATTGGGAACAGGGGAGGGATTTCCATCAATGAATCACTTGACCGTCTTTTATTTCATTTAGGGTTTTATTACAGAACTTTGTAGCAGCAGTTGTGATTAATCTGGATAATTCCCCCTGGCAATAAACACCAGGGCAGTAAATTATCCATCATTAACTCACAATTGCCTACTGGGGCTGTGTAGGGGAAGGCTCTGCCGCCTGCAGGGATGGTGGGAGCTGGGACATCGGTGCAATTTGGTGGCTTGCAGCCTGTCCTGCATGGCAGGAACAATGCTGAGCTGTGGAGAGAGTGGTTTTGGAGCAGGGAGGTGTTCAGCAGTATAATATATCCTGACAACCATTTTTTGTCCAATTATCAGTACAGGCAGATACCTGAGTTGGAAAGTGTTATGCAGGATTTCTAGACCCCCTGTGAAGTAGAGTCCTTGAGTTCCCTGCCCAGCATGAAGCCCACTATGTAACTGGGACAAGTCAGAGCACAATGAGCCATGTTACCTTCGTCCATCACACAGTGAGAAAGGGGGGACACAGCGCTTGAAAGCGAGAAGTGGTGTTCCTGGGCCACAGGTTCTCCGGCTACCTGAATGAACAGCAGAGCCGCCTCAGAGAAGGTGCCCAGCTCTGTAAATGTCTTGAGTTTTGCCCTTTTTTCCAAAAAAAAAAAAAAGTTATCTCTATTTACCTTAAAGGTAATCTCAGTGATTTTAGGGATGGATGCTTTTCTTAGAGGTTGAACAGCCTGGATCAAGCTAGGTTGCTCCTGGTGAATTTATCACCATCCAACACATTGGACAGTGGTGTTCCATTGATGCTGATGGCAGCCATAAGCAGCTCTTGGATTTCCTTACCTCACCTGGAATCTACCTATCAAACCTGCACATAAGGACAAACCCTTTGGAGAGGGCAGCTTGGGAAAAGAATGGGAATGAGAAAAGAGCTACAGGGTGACTCTGGCATTTGTATCTGAAGGCTCCATCCCCTTTACCC
Organism: Cuculus canorus; assembly: GCF_017976375.1. Lineage (NCBI taxonomy): Eukaryota > Metazoa > Chordata > Aves > Cuculiformes > Cuculidae > Cuculus > Cuculus canorus. Next base: position 20,506,116 of record NC_071410.1, read on the forward strand.
TGACCTCACTGTTTGGAGCCATTCTCTAGCACTCAGCCTTTGCCAAGCATTGCCCTCTTATTCCTTATTTCGTCCAATATCAAACTTCTCACCTTGTCTCACGGGCACCCCTGAGGCCCTAGGAAGAATTTCCCACCACCTTTTGTCCATCGCAGCCTGAGCTGTGCTGAGGAAATACTGATCCCAAAGGTCCTAGGCTTGGCCAAATAGGCTGGGTTTCTCCAGGAGAGACGGGAGGTTGCACCAGCCGTAGACCAAGAGCCTTCACAGTGGGGAGGACACGTTCCTCGCTGCTCCATCTGCACGTCCCGTGACACACCCTCCGGCTGCCTTTGAAGCTCGATGCACTTGCACTCAGCCTTGGACTGAATCATCGACACATGGAAAGCTTTGCATGTGTCTGATTTAGCAGATGCTTCATCTCCTGCCTGCCAATGTTGGTTCTCTGCCAAAAGACAGACTCCTCTTAATCTGGAAGAGATGACAGATCTGAAGGCAGCGCAATGGAGAGCAGCTCTGACAGCTCTTGCTGGGCAGCTCCTATTTGTGAACCCCTTTGGATGCCTGTGGAGCAGCAATGCCAGGCAGACAGTCCCGTGTGACACAGAGGGATGGGGTGCCCCAGGCACAAGGTTAGTACCAGACTCAGAGAGCCCCACAGTGCTCTGGCTGCTGGGGTCACAGGCAGGAGGATTGTGTGAGATACAGCTGAGCTGTCAGCAGCGCGGTGAGCATGGATGGAGGTCTGAGCACAGGTCAAATCCATGCAGTTTGGCAGGGAGAGTCTCTGGACCACTCACCTTGCTACAGCACCTCAAAAGCATTTTTCAGGGCCTCTGCAGCAGTTGTGAGCAAGGCAAGCGGTAAGAAATCACAAAGGGAATTGGTCCCACCTCTCTGAGCTGCCTGCTTGTGCAACTCCAGGCTGTTGTCAAGATCCAGTTCAATTACTTGTTTCAGAGAGCAAGCTGGGGCAGCACAGCTGAAGCCCTAGAAGAGGACTTCTCCAGAAAGGCAGCCCAGAGAGTTAGCTCAGGCAGGGACACTGCCTGCCTAGCAAATGATGTGGAGGTGAAACCCTGCTCCACATCGCAGTGCTGCCTGTGCTGCTCACACCCCAGGCTTCCACCTAATATCTCACATGGGCAGCAGAGGAGGCAGCAGGGATGAGGATAGCTCAGGGACAGATCGGTAGTGCTGGGAATCATAGAATGGTTTGGGTTGGAAGGGACTTAAAGACCATCCACTCCCCTGCCGTGTACACAGACACCTTCTACTCGATAAGGGGGCTCAAAGCCCCATTCAACTTGGCCTTCAACCCCTCCAGGGATGGGACATCTACAGTTTCCCTGGGACAGGGCCTCCCCACTCTCATCATGAAGAATTTCTTCCTTATGTCTAATCTAAAACTTCTCCTTTCCAGTTTATAGCCATTTCTCCTCTTTCCTCCCTGGAACATGCAGATCACAGCGGAAGGAGTACCTCAGGTCATGCTCAGCCTTTTGTCTTGGAGTTATACTTACTTCTGAAGGCCTGAAATAGCAATTTGAATGTGTCTGATTTTGCATCTGCATGAACAGACACCACTGGGTGCACAGGGAGCAGCAGCAGAGCCATGAGACACAGGAGCAGAGCTGCATGGTGGGACCAATGTGCGGATTACGAGGGCAGGTGGGAGACTCCAACACCCTTGCGTGTCCTTGTTCGTCCTTATAGCTCCTGAAAGCCTTGCTGTTTGCCCGGAGCTTTCTGCTAGACACTCATCTCTGGAAAGCCCAGAGGTTTCCAGCACTGGAGGGGAAGCAATCTGATCCAAGTCACATTTTGAAACAGTTTTCATTTCCCCGGAGAGGCTGCAGCGGTAGTTCTAAAGGGAGAACAGTTAATGCTCAATTTAGCTCCACATGACCTAATTTGCCACTGCTTATTCAACAAGAGAGAGGCAAGTGAAGAGAAATCCTTGCACATGGACCTTGAGAGCTGCTAAATTCCCGGGGCACGAAAAGAAGGGTTATTTCTGCAGTGGCATTTGTGCAGGAAGACAAGTTTCTTGGTTGTGATGAGCTGGAGACACGAGCCAGTGGTCCTTCAGGCAGTGCAATGGGTTCCCATGCAGGGTCAAATCGTCCTCTGTTGTTCTCAGAACCTCTGCAGCCCAAGACACTGGCCTTTTACATATTTCAATAGTCAAATGTTTGCTATGGAGGGATTTTTCTGTATTGGGACAATGCTTGCTAAATCTCAGGTGCTCAGACGATGTTGCTCCCCATTCTGTTATGTTCTTTGGCTTGGGGCATCTCTGTGCACCATTTGCCCTCCTGTCGAGACCATAGGGAGAGAAATGCACGTATGAGTAGCTGTTCCTTAGTCCCGTCTTTCTGTTACTGGAATGAAGGCTCTCCGCTAATAAATGATATACGATGTGGTCTTGATAGAAGCCACATGCTCTGCTGTGCCTCTTGGTTCAGCCATCAGCCTTGTCATTAGCTGCCCACATGGCTCCATCCGCTAATCCCTTTTCTGGTGCTGCTCCCGTTGCTTTCATACACCTGCATTTCCATTTCCTGTTCATAATGCTTTTAATGGCTCTGCTACAAATCCCTTCCCTGCCTCCTTTCTTCTTCCAAGCTTAACCTGCCTCCTGACAATTTGTTCATTTAAAGCTAGAGAAGCAGACTTCTGCAGCAGGAGATCACATTACCCCACTTCCCTTCAGAAGGGCCAATTTCCAGCATGCCTTAAACCTTAATCTGTTGCAGTGAGTCCAGAGGAGGACACAAAGATGATCCAAGGGCTGGAGCACCTCCCGTACAAGGACAGGGTTTGAGAGTTGGGGTTGTTCAGCCTGGAGAAGAGAAGGCTGTGGGGAGACCTTAGAGCAGCTTCAGTCCTGAAAGGGGCTCCAGGAAAGCTGGGGAGGGGCTTTTGGTCAGGGAGTGCAGAGAGAGGACGAGGGGGAACATTTTTCACCTGCAAGAGGGGAGACTGAGATGAGATCTTAGGAAGAAATGTTTTTCTGTGAGGGTGGGGAGGCCCTGGCCCAGGTTGCCCAGAGCAGTGGTGGCTGCCCCATCCCTGGAGGTGTTCAAGGCCAGGTTGGATGGGGCTTGGAGCCCCTGATCCAGTGGGAGGTGTCCCTGCCCATGGCAGGGGGTGGAACTGAATGGGCTTTGAGGTCCCTTCCCACCAAAACCATTCTGTGATTCTATGAATATGCAGTATTTTGATTTATGAAAAGAAGGATAAATGTTTGCGGGTAAACATTTCAGGGCAGTGTGCCAATGAGCAGATCCTCCTATTCCTTACAGAAATGTAAAACATCAGCATGCTGCCAACCACGAGGATTGTAATGTTTTGCCTTTCATACATAAAAATGTCTTACTAATTAATCATCTTCTCTCAGTAGCCAAAACTGAGGCAACTCTGCCATATGCTGATGCTCGCCGGGACTCGTGAGTTGTGAACTGTTTAATACTAATCAGATGTAGAAAATATTGTTCCCTCTCTGCATAAGCAACTGTACACCATTGCCTCAAAGTGAAAGGTCATCCCCGAGGCTCCACGGCTTGTCTCCTGCTTCTCCATCCATCTGTTCAGATTGCACAACGTTCATGGCAGGGGTTCTCACCAGTCTCACTGCTCTGATCCTGCTCAGGATGGCTGGGCACTACTTAATATAAATCAGTAACCATCGCAGCTGCCAAGAGCAGAAGAACTCAGGTGAAGTGACATGAGCGACAGAACGATGGGCCATGAAGGCAGTGCCTAAAAATTGCTGCCGCTTCCGATCTTCACCAAATAGAAGGGTTACATCTTCTGGGGAAATTAAAGGTATGTAAGAATTTCCAACAGGTTTTAATATTGCAAACACAAGCTTGTCTCCAGAATAAATCAGATTCCTGCTGACCTCACCAAATGGCTGAAGTCAGAGACCTTCCCAAAGAAATTCCCCATAGTATGTTCAAAAAAGTACATTCAAATACATTTAGAGCCTTAAAAAGTGGGTTTTTTTAAGAGGGGAGACCAGAGTCAAACCCTTTATTTCTACAAGAAGCCATTTCTTTTTTCTGAACCTCAGTTTGCTGAGAAGCAGTTTTTCTGAAGCTGGTTCTGATCTTTTGTCTCCTCCAAGACAGAGAAAATTGTGTTCTTCCTCCTGCAGATGACACATCCTCTGACTCCTAAGAGGCATGACAAGGAAGAGCCGTAGGGACCATAAGAGCAGGAGGTGTAGGGAGACTCCATGCACCCTCCTGCTCGGTGGCCTCAGATGGCACTGGACAGGGCAGAGAGGGACAATCCCATCCCATGTGAAATAGGTCCCACTGCACCATATCAGCATCACTGGTTCTTGCACTGAATGACATGGATCTCTCAAAGCGAGTGCGGATGAGGCCACAAAGTTGATCCAAGGGCTGGAACACTTCCTGTATGAGAAGAGTTCCAACCCCCTGCCATGGGCAAGGACACCTCACACTGGACCAGGTCACTCAAAGCTCCATCCAGCCTTGCCTTCAATACCTCCAAGGATGGGGCAGCCACCACTGCTCTGGGCAACCTGGGCCAGGGCCTCCCCACCCTCACAGCAAAACATTTCTCCCTAAGATCTCATCTCAATCTCCACTCTTTCAGCTTTAAGTACACGAACTGAAATCCGGCTTGGCATGTTCTTGCTCTGAGCTTGCAGTTTCTGAATCTAAGAGGTCAAGACATGTTGCAGGCACAGGCTTTAGAAGAATGTGGGTATCAGTGCAGTTAGGAAGCAGCTTGGAGGATGAGGTGCTTTGTTGGCACCTTTAACAGGGCTGTTCTTATTGTGCTAATATCTCCAGGAGCAGCCAAGATTCAACCACGCTCCAAGTATAGTATTGAGAAAGGATTGGTTTCCGAAGCAGGCTTGCAAGTACAAGAATCCGGGGGTCAGCACACAGATCCAATAGTGTCACTGCTGCCCACAGCAGCCTGTGCCACCTCAAAATCTCAGGCCCCCCGTGTTCTCCCTCCCATACACTGCTGGGAAGAGCAGCGAGGCTCTATGGTGGATGCTCAAAGGGCTGCTGTACAAGAAGACCTGGCACAACCATGTGCAGCACTTGGTCAGAGAAGCTTTTTGAGTCTCTTACTGAACAAGATGCCCAGAGGAAGGTGAGGCAAGATGCTACACCGCTCACCAATGGTGCACTCAACTGCGTTGTTGCACATCTCCCTTTGGAGCTCCCACTTGTTACTCACCGAGCACTGTGCCTGGAGATCACATCCCACTCTAGAAACCTGATGTAAATCACATGGCAACCCGTAATTGTGAATATGACATTTAATAAACAGTGCAAATCATACATACCACCTCAGGTGCAGATCCTGGTGGGTGTTTTTTATGAATTAATGCCTTGAAGTGCTTTCTTTTTAATTACATTCATAAAGAAAAGAGGTATATCAGTCACCGGCCTTCCATTATGGCTATGAAGAGCATCACAATCAAATCATTAATACACATAGAAATGGTAGGTAATTAATTTTAATATTAGCATAAATACTATTGTATGACTTTATTACCATCCCTGACCTTCAGGAGGTGACATCAATAGTATTAATTCCATAACAGCTTCCAAATTAGTTATTACCAGTGTGGAGGAGGTGTTTTTTAAGAGCTCAAGGCTAAATGGAGAGACCATTAAGGTTGTCAAAACAATGGAGAAGGCTCCCAGGAGACCTTAAAGCGACCTTCTAGTACCTGAAGGGGGCTACAAGAAAGCTGGGGAGAGGCTTTTTATAAAGGCACAGAGGGATAGGACAAAGGGGAATGACTTTGAATTGGAGAGGGGAAGATTTAGAGTGGACATGAGGAGGAAATTTTTCACGGTGAGGGTGAGAAGGCCCTGGAACAGATTGCCCAGGTAATTGTGGATGCCTGTTCAAGGCCAAGTTGGATGGACCTTAGGCAGCCTGAACCAGTGAGAGGTATCCCTGTCCATGGCAGGGGATTGGAATTAGATGATTTTTAAGGTCCCTTTCAACCCAAACCATTCTGTGACTCAATGATTTGGCATGGGCTGAGCAGCCCATGGCTGCATCTACACCCTTCAGTCTCGCGAGGCTTTTCAAGGTGCCCAGGAACTGGGCACACAATTTACCACCTGGGCTAAACCCAAGACCAGGTCCTTCATCAGCCACCATGAGATGCTGCTCCAGGAAATCCCCTCCCTTCTCTTTGGACCACAGGAATTGAGAGTCCTCTGGGGAAACTGCTAAAACACATGGTTGGTGGAAGAGGACAGAGATTTCATTTTCATAACCTCAAGTGTCCTTAAGACTAGAGAAGATGTGATCCATGGACACAGGTGAGGTGCTTCTTTTGAAGAGGAGCTGAGTGCAGAGATGTGTCTCAGTGGCCAGTGATGTGGGACTGGGCAGCCTGAGACAGAGAATCAGAGAATTATTAACATTGTAAAAGCCCTCTCAGTTCATCCAGTCCAACTGTCAGCCCAACCCCACTGTGCTGATAAACCCTGTCCTGATGTGCTGCATCTACGCATTTTTTGAACCCCTCCAGGGATGGAGACTCCCCAGCTGCCCTGAGGAGCCTCTGCCAGGGCTTCACCACTCTTTCAGCAAAGAAATTTTCCCTAATATCCAAACTAAACCTCCCCTGGCACAACTTGAAGAATTTTCCTCTTGTCCTATCCCTTTTTACTGTGGAGAAGAGACCAGCACCCATGTCACTGGTGGGTGACCCGAGTCCCTAAGAGTGTGTCCTGCTCTGCGCTGGTCACCAGTCCTGCAGAGGAAGCACAAGGTGCCTTCCCCAGGGCCCCATGCTGCTGGGAAGGGGGGAGTTCCTCTGCGTGCATGTCAGCACTGCACAGGCCTGGGGAATAATCCCTTCCCTAAAGGGAAAATTGCCCCTATTTGGTTAATTGAGTGGGCACCAGGGAAGGGAAAAAAAAAAAGCCAGACAAATCCCTCAACACAGAGCCCTTTCAGAGAACGGGGACAGCAAGAAAAATCCATTGTGTGTGCCAATTAACTCTGCAGACAAGGTGTTTGGGCACGCATGGAGTGAAGGAGGAGACTCCCCACACCAGCGTGAAGACATGGGTAATTACTTTCCCTGCACTGGGAGACACACAGACTAATGAGCAGACAGACAAAAGGCCTGTTATTTGCTTTTTGGCTTTGTGTTAATGATGGTGAGCATTTTCTCTGTGCCTCTTTGCTGCTTGCTGAGCTGCACCCAGCTCTTTGCCGAGCAGTATTTGTGCCCACGCGCCCTGGATGGAGGTGGAGGTGGGACACGCTGCAGCAGGTGCTTGGCCTTAGGCAGGCGAGGCAGCTTCAAGCACAGGGACTGCATCTGCAGCACAAGCCTTCCCTCGTGGGGAGCAGCGTACTCCCACACCTCACCCCGTAGGGCAGTGCTGAGCATTTCCAGGCAATGGCTTACACCACTTCACCCCACCCAGCAGACGGCACCTCAGCACAGCCCCAAACAAGCCAGGAAAAGAGCTCTTCTGCCAGCACTCCAGCGTATCCTGCAGGTACTGCCAGAAACTCAGGGCTGGCTGGTATAAAGTCCTGCGGTGACACCAGCCAAGCTTCAAATCACAGCTCTACTCCTCTAGGGTGGATGAGGCAGCGTCTCAGGGCTGAGAAGCTCACCAGCCTCTCAACCTACTAGGCTGCATACCATCTACCTAAGGACGTCTGGGGCAGGACACCTTCTGCCACCACTAACTGCCCTCCCGCAATGACCTGCAGGCTGGGTGCTTGCCCAGAGGCGAGCCTGGCAACCCCTGTGGCTCTCCAAGATGCTGGTTGACCATCTCTGAGATTCACTGGGACTCCAGCCCCATTTATGGCACACCATACAGCTGTCTGTGGCAAGTTTGCAGCTGGAAGACAGAGCATGCCAACGGGATCCGAGGGCTGGAGAACCTCCCATGTGAGGAAAGGCTGAGAGAGTTGGGGTTGTTCAGCCTGGAGAAGAGAAGGCTGTGGGGAGACCTTAGAGCAGCTTCCAGTGCTGAAAGGGGCTCCAGGAACGCTGGGGAGGGGCTCTTGATCAGGGAGTGCAGGGAGAGGATGAGGGGGAATGGTTTTCAGCTGCAAGAGGGGAGATTGGGATGAGATCTTAGGAAGAAATGTTTTGCTGTGAGGGTGGGGAGGCCCTGGCCCAGGTTGCCCAGAGCAGTGGTGGCTGCCCCATCCCTGGAGGGGTTCCAGGCCAGGTTGGATGGGGCTTGGAGCCCCTGATCCAGTGGGAGGTGTCCCTGCCCATGGCAGGGGTGGAACTGGATGGGCTTTAAAGTCCCTTCCAACTCAAACCAATCTGTGATTCTATGAAATCATGGAAGATGGGACAAACCTTGGTGAGGAGTTCCACAGGTTAATTACAGGCTATGTGAAAAGTGTGATGTCTCTTGGTTGTTTTAACTTGCCATGTGATGTCCTTGTCCAAAGATATGTGGCCACCCAGGCCATACCCCTCGCTCCTTTCTCATACAAAGGCTGTTCCGTAGTGTCAGTCATCCCACTGACCTTCCTACAGGCAAGTGCTTTCCTGTCACTGTGGGGAGATGATCACATCCTCAGGGTCCCAGGGGGGTGCAGGGTGTGGACTAGAGTGTGATGGGATTTTCTGATTCGATCTTTGTCCTGTTTGTAACACATTTCTTCCATGACTGATTTGAGATGAAATGTGGCCATGGAGGTCTTGCTCCTGAGTGGAGACAGCCACACCACTGCAGTGCCTGATCTGGGTGTGAGGATGCAGCAGCTCTCACAGAATGACAGATCTGCAAAGTTAAACTTCATTGCTCTTGACAGCTCTAGCTTCTCACAAACACCCACAGGCCTGAGGTGGCTTTTCCAACCCCTGACATGGTATTTGACCTCCTCCAGCCACTGCAGAGAGCCCTGGAGAAACAGAGCCTCATCTCCCACCTGTGGTCCTCTCTCCTTTGAACTCAATGTTCTTAATGGTCTTTTCCAACCAAATGAGTCTATGATTCTATGTAGTAGACAGGTACAGTTGGACTCAATGATCTCAAAGGTCTTTTCCAACCAAACGATTCTGTGATTCCTCTAGCAGCATGGCAGACATCTGCATTTCGTCATTGTCCTTCCTGGCACCCTCGTGGCAGCTCTCCCTGCCTGCCTCTCGTTCGCTCTGCCAAGACACAGCTCATTAGCAAGCCTGCACATCAACCCCACTACCCCTTGTCTACCTCGTTTCGGGATCCACCCCTGCGGCAGCACCCACGCTGCATGCAAGAAAAGCAAACGCAACTGCTCTTTGTGCATCCCCAGCCAGCCAGGGCTTCTACTGTGAAGTGAAAGGGAGAATCAATTAAAGAATTATGAGTTTACTCGTGTGCATGAGCCGCAGGATGTGGACTCTCTCTGCCTTCTGCCACAGCTCCAGATGTATGTGTGCACGCGCCTCCTGTTTGTGTTCATCTCCTTAATGAATGTTGTGTTCACTCAGTCCTAAGCTAATACAAATAAATGACAGAAGATGAGCATCAATTTGTGAGTTAGAATAGGAGGCAAAGGGAATAAAATAAAAGCAGTTCATAGGCAGGAAAACAGAAAATTGTACTTGGGAAGCCCTGAGCTGGCATAAATCATCTTGTGACTGACTGAATGAACTGTCATGAAGGCTGACAGAAGCTCAATCCAGAGGTAGTTATCCCATGCTTAGATATCAATTACAATTGCTAATTCTGAAACCGAAACCAGCTAATACTAACTGGGGACTACGAATTAAACTATTGAGAGTTAAACCACCAAATGCCTTTTCTGGTTGTTTGCATCAGGAATTTTGAGTTTGAAATAGCCAAAAATGTTCAGCCACAAAAGATATTGAACTGTGGTGAATTAAAGAAGAAACCAGAGGGGTCTGGACAGGCTTTATAAATGGGCTGTGATCAATGGTTTGAGATTCAACAAGGCCAAGGGCTGGGTCCTACACTTGGGTCACAACAACCCCATGCAGCTCCAGGCTTGGGGAAGAGCGGCTGGGAAGCTGTCAAGCAGAAAAAGACCCAGGAATGCTGGTCAACAGCAGCTGAACGTGAGCCAGCAGTGGCCAAGAAGGCCAACAGCATCCTGGCTTGGATCAGCCAGGGGATGGTCAGTAGGAACAGGGAAGGGATCGTCGCCCTGACTCAGTGCTGGTAAGGCCATGCCTTGAATCCTGGGTTCAGTTTTTGGCCCCTCAGTGCAAGAAAGACATTGAGGGGCTGGAGTGGGTCCAGAGAAGGGAACGGAGCTGGAGAAGGGGCTGGAGAACAGGGGTTGTAGGAGTGGCTGAGGGCCCTGGGGCTGTTTAGCCTGGAGAAGAGGAGGCTGAGGGGAGACCTCATCGCTCTCTGCAGGTCCTGGAAGGGAGGTTGTGGTGAGGTGGGTGCTGGGCTCTTCTCCCAGGTGACAGGTAATAGAATGAGAGGAAATGGCCTCAAGTTGCACCAGGGGAGGAATTAGGACGAATTTCTTCACTGAAACGGTTCTCAGGCAGTGGAATGGCTGCCCAGGACAGTGGTGGAGTCCCCATCCCTGGAGTCAGGCAGGGAGACAAGGTGCTCAGGGATCTAGTTCAATAGCAGACAGGTACGGTTAGACTCTATGATCTCAAAGGTCCTTTCCAACCAAACAGTTCTATGGTTCTATGAAATCACAAGCATCATATTTTGTCTCAGATGGATCTGCTTGTAAAAGGAAACTGAAGGCACTTCTACCCTACCATCCAGCCTGCCCGTTCTACCAGTGACTAAAAATGACACTGGCTGGCTGGTGTGGACACTGACTCCACCGAGAAAGAGCTGCTGCCTTACTCTGTCCCCAGGAGAGGAGGTGAAGCAATAGGGAGAGGAAAACATGAAATGCCATAAGGGTCTCCAGCCCGTGAGATCCTGCAGATCATGAAGAGCCATGACCCTGACTTGGGCTCATAAGCTCACATTTGCCAAGCCAGGCTCCAAAGTGGGCGGAACCCAAGGATCATGGGCTGATGCCACAGGGAGAATCTGCTCACAAGGGAAGCAATGATCATCTCTGCCCAAGTGCCTTCTCCTTCCCCTCCTTACTAACAGTCCCACTGGGTAGGAGCAGACATTCAGCTGCAGTCCAGGCTGGTCTCATCTGCAGTTCTGGAGAGAAAGATGACTAATGGGGTCAGGCAAGGCCGTCCAATTGCTATTTTTAAGTGTTTTCTGGCTTCTGGCTTCAGCAAGCTGAATTGCATTAGTGTCTTGCTGTAGAGCCACTATCTCCCTGTGCTGCCCGCCTCCCAGCTGGATTTCTGAGTGGGATGAGATGCCAAAAAGAGTGTGAGACTCACTGATTTATCAATTTCCCAATAAAAGGAATCACATCTCCATCCATTCCCTGCCATTGCTTTCTTTCCTCGCGAGCCTCTGCTGCTCCGTTCCCACAGGAGCTGCTGCTGCTGACAGCCCTGGGCTCAGCACAAGCATCTCCTGCTTGTTATCACCCTGCTGCAGAGGCGGAGGGGTGGCTATGCAGGGTCTGCCATCCCTCCTGAGGGAAGTGTCTGACCAACAAGACTCATTCCTTCCCTGCAAGATCTGTCACTGTGGAAACTGAGGGTTGACACTGGCCATGCCTGGTTTCTCCAGCCCCAGGTACCCACCACACCCTGTCAGAGGGTCTCAGACCTCTCCTAGGAGTGTTGATTCAAGGTGGAAGCATTGGAATTGTTGCTTGTCTGCTGCTGGTAGGAAAGCTGCACTAGCTCAGACCCAAGGTCGGGAAGTTGCCCATGGGCTGTAAGTGCCCTTGCCCAGCCCAGCTGGCCAGCTGGAAGTCAGGGCTGGAAGCCAGTGCAGCAGTTCAGCAGTGACGGGCAGACACTCCCATTTCCCTCCCACTATCTTATGCTGACTTTTGTCCTTTCCCTAAGGAATCCAAAGCTGCTATGATCATTCCTTGTGGAATTGTAGGTCCTCTCTGTTCCCACCAAGACTGGGCCCATCTGTGCAGGAGAAGGGTGATGGGTCCCTACACCAAATCAGCAGCACAAGGAACCAACACAGGCAGTGGAGGTGAAAGAGAGTGGTGAGTTGCCCAGACTCTGTGGCAGAGCTCAGTTCCAGGGCTCCGATTACCCCTTTGTAACTCCTCATGTTTTATACTGATCTTTCTGTAGGTCATTGTCTAGTCTGCAGCACAGTCCTTCCTCCCAACACACTGCTCTCTGGTCCACAAAAGCAGTCTTGACTACTGGCTTCTGAAATGCTCTGAGACATTGGTATGGTTGCTCTGGGATGGCATCAGCTGTGGTTGCAGCAGGAAACTCTGCCCTTCTTGCTGTCCTTTATGTCCTTACGTCCTTTATGTCACCAGGCTTTGCTTATGGAATCGTATATAGAATCATTTGGTTGGAAAAGACCTTTGAGATGATCGAGTCCAGCTGTACTTGTCCACTTCCCTGGGCAGCTGTTCCAGTGCCTGAGAACCCTTTCAGTGAAGGAATTGTTCCCAATATCCAATCTAACCCTCCTCTGGCACAACTTGAGGCCATTTCCTCTCATCCTCTCACTCATTACTTGGGAGAAGAGCCCAGCACCCACCTCACCCCAGCCTCCTTTCCAGGAGTTGTAGAAAGTGATGAGGTCTCCCCTCAGCCTCCTCTTCTCCAGGGTAAAGAGCCCCAGGGCCCTCAGCTGCTCCCACAACCCCCTCCAGCCCCCTCCCCAGTTCCGTTCCTTTCTCCAGACACACTCCAGCCCCTCAATACCCATCTCGTAGTGAAGGACACTTTCTGTTCCGCAGGGGGCAACTGCCCTGCAGCTGAAATGTGGGGCTGCCACAAGCTCCTTACACAGGCTTACCAGCACCTGCTTTCAGAGAGCTTAACAAATCCACTCTATCCTCTCTCCCTCCTCCACCCACAGCCCTGCCCATCGTCACAGCCTGTTCCCACACAGTAGCTCTGCTCCAGCAGCACCTTGTGAGCAGCAGGGCTGACAGCAGAACAAGGAGGCCTTGCTATGAGGTGTCTGCCTCTCCCTTTGGGTGTCTTAAGGGTCTTTTAGAATGATTTGAGTTGGAAGGGACCTTAAAGATCATCTAATTCCAACCCTCCTGCCATGGGCAGGGACACCTCCCACTGGATCAGGGGCTCCAAGCCCCATCCAACCTGGCCTTGAACCCCTCCAGGGATGGGGCAGCCACCACTGCTCTGGGCGACCTGGGCCAGGGCCTCCCCACCCTCATTGTGAAGAATTTCCTCCTTAGGTCTAGTCTAAATCTTCCCCTCTCCAATTTATAGCCACCTCAGGATAATGAGTCTGTTTTCATGGGCTTATCCACGTACTTGCTAAAACCACAGCCCAGAAATGCTGATCTGCTTAGAAACACCCTTCTGTCATCTGCCTCCCACACGGCCACCACCCAATGCTGCCAGGAAGGGATAAGGTTGTAGTCACCACATGTTGCTCTGGGACGTGGAGCGCTGGATGCAGCAGGTCCAGGTCCATTTCACCACTGGCAGGATATGCTCACTCCTCCACGCACACCAGCTATCCCATCTTTCTGTGATCACGATGGTGCCAGATACAAAGCAGATCTTTAGCCCACTGTGTGACCAGCTGGTGATGAGCTCTGCAACCAGCCCAAACTCCCTACAAAGGGATCTTTGAAAACTGGGATGAGGACACCAGGAATTTGCTGAGAGAATGTGTACGGCCAAGCTCAGTTTTCCACATGGGTGATAGCTGCATTTCCTCCTCATCATGCTGCTGAGAAGGAAGGAGAAGCCCACAGACGTCATCTTTAGCATTTTATGGAGCCCCAAGAACCTTGAAAACACAACTGGAAATGCCCTCCCCTTCTCTATGGGAGCTGAGACAAGTGAGACCCACCATCAGGGAGGTTGCAAGCCATTCCAGCAGTATGTGGAGAGCTGAAGATGAGCAGGGCAGCTACGGTACCAGCACCTCAATGCACAGAGGGTGCTGGTGTTGATGTCACGAAGAGTCAGTGGCTGGAGAGGTCCCAAGCAGAGTCAGGAGGCTGTGTGGAGCGTCAAGCTGCCTTTGCCTGCTGAATATTTCACGTGAGCATGTCCGTTTTGGAGTCCTGTCCTGCCATCAGTGGTCAATCATGATTAATTTCCCACATGAGATTGTTAACCTGTATGAACCCGTTTGACTGCAGTGCAGCAGAAACAGCAATGCCAAACTACCCAGCAGTCCAGGTAATTAAATATATGTGCTCACCTTGAAATACTGATTGCACAGCTCAGCTGTTTGGAGAAGTTTCTTGACAGTTTTCAGAGGGCTGGAGCACCTCCTGTATGAGGACAGGCTGGGAGAGTTGGGGTTGTTCAGAGAAGGCTGTGGGGAGACCTTAGAGCAGCTTCCAGTCCTGAAAGGGCCTCCAGGAAAGCTGGGAAGGGGCTCTGGATCAGGGAGTGCAGGGATAGGATGAAGGGGACGGTTTGGGGCTGCAAGAGTGGAGACTGAGATGAGATCTTAGGAAGAAATGTTTTGCTGTGAGGGTGGGGAGGCCCTGGCCCAGGTTGCCCAGAGCAGTGGTGGCTGCCCCATCCCTGGAGGGGTTCCAGGCCAGGTTGGATGGGCCTTGGAGCCCCTGATCCGGTGGGAGTTGTTACTGCCCATGGCAGAGGGTAGGACTGGATGGGCTTTGAGGTCCCTTTGGACCCAGACCATTTTATGACTCTGATTCTATGATTCCATGGCTTTCTATCACCAAAACACATCTTGGCCCTTCCTCTCCCCTGCACCCAGCAGGGACCAAGCAGACTCACAAGAAAGACCCCAGAAAACCATTGCCAAATCAATTTAGGAGAAATCAAAACATGGGAACTTGCCCATCCCCGTGCCCTGCAAGGCAGGGAAAGAGAGAAGCGCAATGGGCTGCAAGCACTTTTCTCCCAGGACTTGCTCCTCACCCTGCTGAGGCCATTGTCTCTGCTCCGTAAAGCACCACAGGGGCTGCACAGCTCTCCCACCCCCTGATACCCAGCTCCCCAAGCAGTGCCAGGCAGGGTGTTTCTTGGAAAACGTGCTACAGGCACCAGTCCCCACAGACGCGAGGAGCATCCTGGGGGAATGCTCAGTGCTCCTTCCCATCTCACAGCAACTCTTCCAGGGTGTCTGCAGGCACAACCACTGCCTTTGAGTTGCTTGAATAAAGCAGGGCATCCAGTTCCCGGGAGCAGACCCTTCCCAGTGATTTCTCAAAATGTAGGAAATGTTTTCCAGGCAACTCAACCTACGTTATGTTTAAAGCCTTCTTTTTACAACCATGATGGCAAAAGGGCCTATGGAAGCGCACACTCCACTGCTGAAAACCATGACACTGGCAGCTGGAGAATCATAGAATCATAGAATTATTAAGGTTGGAAAAGACCTCCAAGATCATCCACAGTCCAACCATCAGCCCAACCCCACCATGCCTGCCCAAACCATGTCCCCAAGTGCCACAGCCACATGCTTACTGACACCCTCCAGGGATGGAGACACCATCACTACCCTGGGCAGCCTCTGCCAGGGCTTCATCACTCTTTCAGTGAAGAAATGTTTCCTAATATCCAATCTAAACCTCCCCTGATGCAATTTGAGGCCATTTCCTCTCATTCCATCACTTCTTACTGGAGCCTGCAGTGCCCACCACCCCCACCACCCCCAGCAGTGCTGCACAATCACAGCCTGAAAAACAACTCCTTCCCCAGTGAGCTGCTGGTTTCAGGTGGAAACTGAAGAGCAGGGAGAGGTGAGTGGGATGGTGCCAGGGCACGGTGTACGTGACTCAGAGGGTGGGCAGAAGCTGTAAGTGCCAGCAGGCTGCTGGGGTTGAGAGGTTTGGGATCTGGAATGGAAGAAGGGCCCTGGGCAGCGAGAGGCTTGAGGTGGATTTGCCTCCCATATAATGAGCTCCTCAAAAAAAGAGCTTTTCAACTCAAATGTGAAGTTTTACCTGAAGAGAAACTGGAACAAGTTTCTTTTGAAAATATGGGAACCTCAGCAGCAGCCAAGTGTGTCTGAACAGGAATGAAAGGTGATCATAAATAAACCTGCCCCTGCATTGAGTCCTCCCAGCATGTCCTTTCCTCTAGGTTTGCTTTCCATGCTGGCTCTGTGACTTTCGGGGGTTATAGCAGCTCTTCAAAGCCCCTTTAAGGCCTGTTCTTGTGCCATTTCACCTGCTCTTTGCAGCCATCCCTGGGCACACAGTGCTGCCAGGCTCCCTTGTCCCACCCCTCACATGCTCAGTGGTCCCAGGGAAGGCATGAGGCAAGCAGCTGTGTTTCTCTGGAAGGAAGGTTCCTGGGGCATCACCTGGGTGCTGATGAGAGCACATGGTGCCAGAGCAGCTCCTGGCCTGGCTTCTCTCATCCTTGACAATATTTGCTGCAAAGCTTTGGACAGGGTATGGGTGAGGCAAGGACCAGGCTGGGAATTTGGCAGTGCTGCCCCTAACATTGCTCCCATTGTGCCTGGAAGGAATTACTGTCCTGGAGTGAAACCTCAACCTTGCGTAACCCTGCAGGTGGCTCCGTACTGGGCTCCGATTTTCCCAGCTGCTCCTTTAACTCAGAAGAAAATCATCATAGGATGATTTGGGTTAGAAGGGACATCAAAGCCCATCCAGTTCCAACCCCCTACCACGGGCAGGGACACCTCCCACAGGGTCAGGCTGCCCAAGCCCCATCCAACCTGGCCTTGAACACCTCCAAGAATGGGGCAGCCACAACTTCCGTGGGCAGCCTGGGCCAGGGCCTCCCCACCCTCACAGCAAAACATTTCTTCCTAAGATCTCATCCCAATCTGCCCAAAAAAATGTGTGTATAAGGGGGAAGTCAGATAAAGGTGGAGGAACAGAACCTCTGCTCCCCTCCGAGCTCATTGCAATCATCACAAACAGCAGCAGGCACTGCCCAGAGGAGCTAGAAAAAACATTCCTGTCTCACAACCGGCCTTGGCCTCAGCCGTTTGTACCAGGATCACTTAACCCCAGCAAACCATTCAACCTTTCCTGTCTCACAACCGGTCTTGGCCTCAGCCCTTTGCCCCAGACCCCTTAACCCAAGCAAAACATCAGCTCCCACTTCCCAGCCAGCAGTCCCCTGCAGGTCCTTCCCTGGCCAGGGAAGCCCTGGGCTTTGGACTGGCCTTGTTTACCTCTCTGCTAAACAGAAAACTCCTCTGGGGCCAAGAGGCATTCTGCACATTTTGTCACTTGCTGTCACCTCCATCCCTAAGTCAATGGGACGTCCTAGATGTGCCCTGACCACAGTATGGCCATCATCCTCCCGCATGATGGAATACAAAGGACACAGAGAGATGAAGAGGTGCAGTCCCAAGCAGGAGGACACAACAGAGCAAGCCTGAGCTGGCATGACAGGACACAGCCCTGCTGAGCCCCAGTCTTGCACCCCGAGGCGGGGTGCACACTGCAGCAGAGCTGAGCTGCCCCGAAGAGACTGGTGGCCACCAGCCTCTCTCCTCCTAGACAGCTGGAGATGTCACCTACCAGGCCATGGGCAGCATGAGTGACAGCAGACCCAGCAAAAGAGAAACTAAATCCTCTCATCAGGCTGATGTGACTACTGAGGTCACAGGAAAGGGATTGCGTGGTTTGAGAGAAACCCTGGCAGATACATTTGCCCTGGATTTCCTCTCCAAAGCCGGTTGGTTTGACCATTTATCTTCCAGCTCTTCTCTGCAGGCAGGGTAAGTGTTTGTAGTGTGTGCTCTGCTGGGCTGGTGGTGTTTGTTCTTTGAACATGGCCAAAGCCTACTGAGGACCAAGATATCCAGTGCCATCAGGCACATCTCTATTATTAAAACCAAATTCCCTTTTTCTCTGTAGTGCTATTTGTATTTCCTAACAGCATCACCAGCAGAAGATCAAGCACCTTGTGACAAAATCTCACACAGTCAAAGCAAAGAGCACCAAAACATACCCATCTTCGTGACATGGAGACGAAAGGTTTGGCTCTCCATGGACCAGGATCAGCAGCCCTGCGTCCACGATGGAAACCTCAGCACTCCTTGACCCTGGAGCACACACACACCTCGCAAGAAGAGTGCTCAGGATGGAATGGGGCATGCCAAGGAAGGGCAGTTCCCCACACAGAGAATCCTAGCGTGTCCCGAGTTAGAAGGGACCCACAAGGATCATCGAGCCCAGCTCCCATCCCTGCAATGAGATGAAGGGTCTGTGCCAGGAGGAGTTCCCTCCACAGCCACAACAGCAGCAGAAGCTGTGGATTACAGCAAGCATAAGTACTTGCTTCAGAGAGTCCGTGGGCCCACATTTGGGTTGGAAATGGGATCTCCTCCTCCCCACACTGCCCCACATTTTGTGCCTGAGCACCTTGTGTGCACGACACAGGCTGCCCACCACCCCTCACCTCTCACCCCATAGCTGCAGGGTTCAGCAGCCCCAACATCCTTCCTTGCCAGAGCCAGGGACTCTCCGCGTGGATTTTGCTGCTAACGTGCAGCCAATGTAACAGGCACAACATAAACAGGCATCTCCACCTGCCAAGACTGTCATCTGCTGCCGGCACTTTTCCATTCTGTGCGTCTCCTCCTCCCTTCCTCAGGAGACCCTAATTAGATCCCATCCTCCTTAAGCAGCCGTGAGGACCTGGGCAGTGGAGGAAAGAGCTGGATAGCTGTGACAGGACTCAGAGCTGGTGAGAGAGGACACCTCAGGGATGGGAGGCAGGAGGGCAGCCAGCTTGTCTCGCTGACTCCGTAATTGGGTCTGCAGAGCCACTGACAGAGCTGCAATTGAGAGCTCTGTTCCCTGCAGAATGCAGCTCTCCACAGCTGCCCACACACAAGTCCTGCAGCTGCTGGGCCGCCCGGGCAGCGCAGGCGCGCTGTAATTATCTGAACAAAAACAGGGGGGCAGCCAGAGGTGGAGAGGGTCATTACATCTGCAGAGCATAGTCTTGGGAGGGAGAAGATGCTCCAGCACTCACACAGGTATCTGTGAGCCAGGACACCAAAACCCAACCAGGGACGCGCTGTGCCTTCAGCTCCCCCTTCCCAGACACCGTCTCAGTCCTGACGCAGCCCGTCCTTGGCACCCTCCTCTGCTGGAGCTGAGAGCTGCACATGCCCTGGCAACGAGACACCAACAGCCCAGATTTTCATTGCTCATTTCAAATGAAAGCACTAAAAAAAGGCTTCTCTCCCTGGCCTGATGTCTCCATCTGTGCTTAACAGTTGCAGCAGAGCTCATGTGCCCCCAGGAGCCTACTGGAGAAGGGCTTTCCCCACCATAGAGCTCCAAGCTCCCGAGCCTACCTGAGATCACTGACAGTCAGAGGCTCTCAAATCCCACCCAGGGGTCATTTTCAGCTGCAAGAGGGAAGACACAGATGAGACCTTAGGGAGAAATGTTTTGCTGTGAGGGTGGGGAGGCCCTGGCCCAGGTTGCCCAGAGCAGTGGTGGCTGCCCCATCCCTGGAGGGGTTCAAGGCCAGGTTGGATGGGGCTTGGAGCCCCTGATCCAGTGGGAGGTGTCCCTGCTCATGGCAGGGGGTGGAACTGGATGGGGTTTGATGTCCCTTCCAATCCAAACCATTTTGTGATTCTCTGATTCAAATAGTTTTATTGGGACAGGTTCGGGCCATGCTCTTTCAGCTCCAAGATAACCTCAGGGATTATAAATGCGCTGCTGGGCAGTGTGCAGGTTCAGTCCCAGTGAGCTTCTTTTTCCTGGACTTGTGAAAATCACAGAATTACCTAAATCTCTCCTCTAAATCTATCTCAAAAATATGTATGTAAGAGGGGAGATAAATGTGGAGGAACAGAACCCATGCTTCACTCTGAGCTCATTGCAGGCATCACACACAGCAGCACGCACTGCCCAGAGTGGTGAGTGGTGGACAAACTGTTCCTGTCTCACAGATGGTGATGGCCTCAGTCCCTAGCAAAAGGACTCCTTAACTCTGGCAAACCCTCATAGAATCATTAAGGTTGGAAAAGACCTCCAAGATCATCCAGTCCATTCATCAGCCCAACCCCACCATGTCTGCAAAATCATGTCCCCAAGTGCCATGGCCACATAGTTTTTGAATCTCTCCAGGGATGGGGACTCAATCACCTCTGCCAGGGCTTCACCACTCTTTCAAAAAAGAAATTTTTCCTAATATCTAGTCTAGCCCTCCCCTGGCACAACTTGAGGCTATTTCCTCTCTTCCTATCACTTGTTCCTTTGGAGAGGAGCCCAGCCCCACCTCACCACAACGTCCTTTCTGGGAGCTGCAGAGAACAATGAGGTCTTCCCTCAGCTTCCTCTTCTCCGGGCCAAACAGCCCCAGGATTGGCTGCAGTTGTTGATACAAAGTTCTTCACCGATGAGAGATGGATCAGGCTCACCAGCCCTGGTTAGCTTCTCAAACAGGACTCCCATCCCCTGAGTCATGAGTTAATGGGACTTGTTGGTCCTTATGAGAATCATAGAATCTCTAGTTTGGAAAAGACCTTTGAGATCGTCAAGTCCAACCATACCTGTCCACTACTAAATCATATCTCTAAGCACTTCATCTGCCCATCTTTTAAATCCTTCCAGGGATGGGGACTCAATCACCAACCTGGGCAGCCGTTCCAGTGCCGGAGAATCCTTTCAGTGAAGAAGTTTTTCCTAATGTCCAATCCACACCTCCCCTGGTGTAGCTTGAGGCCATTCCCTCTCTTCCTATCACCTCTTACTTGAGGCTCTCAGGGGGAATTACCTCCCTTTGGTAAAAGGTGTATAACTAGGGTGGAGAGGTTCCTAAAACCTCTTCTTGGTCTTAACCCAAGGTCACCCACCCACAGGCCACCGGTAAACCAGGCTGCTGGCAAGGGGCACCTCTAGGGTGAGGCAGTCAGAACCTAAGCTTCCCAGCTCCAGAGCCACACCTGTGAGGCCCCATGTTGCTGAAGAAGACCCCAGGTCAGGTATCCTCTAGGCAATAATCCCAGGGAAGTGCCCTTCCAGGAGGAGAGGGAGCCTGAGACACAGAGAAGACAAAAGAACGTGGAGTCGGGGCAGGATTTTGGCAGGAGGAGGCAAGTGCTGCAGCTGCAGGAGAGCAGGCAGGAGCCAGCAGATCAAGGCAGAAGAGAGCCCGAAGCAAGGCAAAGCGCTTGGCTGTCAGCAGCACTGGGGTCCTCACAGGCATTGAGAAATATTTTCCTTTCCTCTTTAGGTCAAATCCTTCTTCCAGCAGTGATGCTTGGTGTTTCTAGAGTGATTGCACAGTGACACCCAGAGGAGAGGTCCCTAAAAGCTGTCACCATCGCACCCAGCCACCACGCCAGGACAAAGGTGATGGGGATGCCCATCCAGAGCTGCTCTGCAGGGCAACCAGTGTTGAGATCAGAGGCAAACACTCCTCTTCTGTAGTTTGCTTTGATGCTGGACACATCTCACATGAGAAGAATAAATAATTCATTTCTGTTCTAGAAATACGTATTTCGATCTCTAAAAGTAGCACTGTTTATTTCCAAGAGAGGAAAACACCCCCTGGGCCCTATAAATATTTATATAAAGACAGGCAAAAAATATGTTGGTAATTCAGTGTGTCTTTAAAATATATGTTGCATATAAATAGCCCATGTTTAATTGAATATATTGCTGCATTGTACGTGGCTGCTGCTCAGGCATATACAGTCATATAAATACATTAAAAGTTTAGATTAGGAGAAGACTAAGGCCACTGAATATAAATGTAAAGTCTTTGGCAGAGAGGGACTTTGCTCTGGAACCCTCATCAACTCCATAGGATAAGAGGGACTTTGCTCTAAGACCCTTCACCAGCTGTGTAAGATAACAGCATTTTCCCTGCACTCGTCTGAGTCCAGCTGGGGCAGAACTGGCCAAGAGACGATGGACACAGGTCCTGCCTGGTTCAGGATGAGCCACAGGTCCACACCACCTGCTTGGGCTCCTCTGGCTCTGCGTGGCCTGTACTCCACAGGGCTTGGCTGGATGTTTTCCCACTTGGAGGAGATGCTGCCATCAGCAGAGGTCCCCACGCTGCCTCTGCTTGTCTGGACGCTGCTGCAAGGTGCTCAGACACCAATGCCACGGCTTGCCCTGCCCAGAGGGGCATTCCCATAGCCATGGAAGAATCATTGCTTCATGTTGACTAGCCAGGGGCTTGAGGTGCAGTTCTCATTGTGTCCTCAGCATCCTCCACCCTCAGCTCCATCCTCCAAATGCCCTTTAGGATCAGTGACATTTGGTTCTGCTTCTCCTGTTTGAAGGAGGCCAAACAGTTTGTATGCTGGAGGTGCCTACACCTCTCCAGGGAGCCTCCTTGTCCTCTCCCTGCCCTCCCTGACCCAGAGCCCCTCCCCAGCTCTCCTGGAGCCCCTTTCAGCACTGGAAGCTGCTCTAAGGTCTCCCTGCAGCGTTCTCTTCTCCACACTGAACAACCTCAACTCTCTCAGCCTGACCCTTACAGGAGGTGCTCCAGCCCTCCGATCATCTCCGTGGCCTCCTCTGGATTCGCTCCAACAGCTCCATGTCCTTCCTGTGCTGAGGACTCCAGAACTGGACACAGTGCATGCATCCAGCTTCCTACCTGGCTGATGCTAACATTCACTTGCATCTCACACTTTCCAGATCCCTCATCAATTTTTATTCACTGCAACGTATAAATTATGGATGGACCCCAAGTGCTGCCACACTTTTCTTTTGCAAACTTCCCCACTCCACATCTTGCTATGGCACAGCTCAGGGAAACCATAGCTCTTTCTGAAACCCTGACCCAGTGAAAACCCTAACTTTCTCAGCAGGGCTGATTTCACCTCCATGGAGCCAGGGTGCTCGGGGCGTGACCACAGGCAGGGCAGGGGAGCTGCCAGGTTTTCGTCTTGCACAGATATTTCTTCCAGGACAGTCATCAGCACTGAGTCGGATGCAGGGTGCCACAGTGCCAATGTTGTCCATATCTTTGTTTTCTGTCTGATTCAGCTGCTGCTTCTGAAAACGCAGGCCGACAATAGCTCACACACACTCTCGCTGGCTGAGTGCTCACACGTGACCCAGAATCATAGAACAGTTTGGGTTGGAAGGGACCTTAAAAACCATCTAGTTCCAGCCCCCTGCCATGGGCAGGGACACCTCCCACTGGCTCAGGCTGCCCAGGGCCCCATCCAACCTGGCCTTGAACACCTCCAGGGATGGGGCAGTCACAATTTCCCTGGGCAACCTGGGCCAGGGCCTCACCACTCTCATGGTGAAGAAATTCTCCCTAATGTCCAGTCTAAATCCAGTTTATACTCATTCCTGCTGATCCTATCCCCACAAGCCTTTACGACTAGCCTCTCTCCAGCTTTCCTGTAGCCCCTTCAGGTACTTACAAGAAGGTCACTACAAGATCTCCTCTGAGCCTTCTCTTCTCAGGCTGAACAGGCCCAACTCTCTCAGCCTGTCCTCATAGGGAAGGTGCTCCAGCCCTCGGATCATCTTTGTAGCCTCCTCTGGACCCGTTCCAACAGCTCCATATCCTTCTTACATTGAGGATTCCAGAACTGGACACAGTACTCCAGATGAGGTCTCACAAGAGAGGAACAGAGGGGCAGAATCCCTTCCCTCACCCTGCTGGCCGCGCTTCTTTTGATGCAGCCCAGGGTACGGTTGACCTTCTGGACTGCGAGTGCACATTGCTGGCTCGTGTCAAGCTTCTCATTGACCAGCACCCCAAGTCCTTCTCTGCAGGGTTGCTCTCAAGTACATCATCCCCCATCGTGTACTGGAAATGGGGATTGGCCCGAACCAGGTGCAGGACCTTATACTTGGCCTTGTTGAACCTCATGAGGTTCTCACAGCCCCACTTCTCCAGCCTGTCCGGGTCCCTCTGGATGACATCCCATCCTTCTGGTGTGGCAACTACACCACTCAGCTTGGTGTCATCCACAAACTTGGCGTCATCTGCAGAGCCCATGGGTAAAACAGCTGATGCGCAAAGCAGCCATAAGTGACATTAGCAATGCTTGCGTTAGAATCAGAGAATCACTACTATTGGAAAAAGACCTCTCAACTTATCCAGTCCAACCATCAGCCCAACCCCACCGTGCTGAATAAACGATGTCTCCAAGTGCCACATCTACACGTTTCTTCAACCCCTCCAGGGACGGAGACACCACCACTACCCTGGGCAGCTTCTGCTAATACTTCATCAAGCATTGCTAGTGACAGGACTTCTTGTCTGGTGCCCTGGCAGGCCCGGCTGCTTTGGAAGATGGTAAATGAAAATTCTGAAACCAGAGAGATATAAAAGGGGCCTGGAGACAGCAGAACAATGAGCTTTCATCTCTGTGATGAGTCTGGAGTCTGAGGGAGTTGGTTTGGACAAGGCTCAGCATAGGAGTGAGCCACCACTTGGCAGCCTGTGCTGCTGCACTCCCAGAATGGCACCAGTTTGAAAAACAGGGCAACAAGTGTACAGACTGAGCACAAACCCCCACCTCTGACTCCAGGCCTCTTTGCAGGCAGCAGGGTTCCAGGAGACGAGCAAAGGGGGGAGAAGAGCTTCTTTCCCCTTACACACAGTGGTGCCTCTCTATGGAGAGAAGTTCTAACCAACATCGATTTAGCTTGCTGAGAGTCACTTAATAAATGACACAGACAGTAACGACAATGTTCATTGCGCATTTAATGCGTGTGGAGAGCACGGCCATGGCTGGCAGAACCAGGAGAGCAAATTAGGAAGCGGGAGACATTTATTATCATGACTGAAAGCAGCAGTGATTGATCACCCTGAGTGACGCTCGCAGCCACGTGCTAATCATAGACACACGGAATGGTTTGGGTTGGAAGGGATCTCAAAGCCCTTTCAGTTCCACCCTCCTGCCATGGACAGAGACACCTCCCACTGGATCTGGTTGCTCAAAGCCCCATCCAGCCTTGAACCCCTCCAGGGATGGGGCAGCCACCGCTGCTCTGGCCAACCTGGGCCAGGGCCTCCCCACCCTCATTGTGAAGAATTTCCTCCTTAAGTCTAGTCTAAATCTGCCCCTCTCCAATTTAAAGCCATTCCCTCTCATGCTATCACTTGATGCCTTGTAAACAGTCCCTCCCCAGCTTTCCTGTAGCCCTTTCAGGTACTGGAAGGTCGCTATAAGATTTCCTTGAAGCCTTCTCTTCTCCAGGCTGAACAACCCCAACTCTCCCAGCCTGTCCTCATATGGGAGGTGCTCCAGCCCTTGGATCCAGCCTCCTCTGGACCAGTTTCAACATTTCCATATCCTTCTTACGTTGAGGATTCCAGAACCGGACACAATACTCCAGATGAGGTCTCTCAAGAGAGGAACAGAATCCCCTCCCTCACCCTGCTGGCCACGCTTCTTCTGATGTGGCGCAGGACATATTTGGCTTCTGGGCTGTGAGCGTGCGTTGCCGATTCATATTGAGCTTCTTATCAATCAGCACTCCAACTCCTTCTCTGCAGGACAGCTCTTAATCACATCATCCCCCAGTCTGTAAGCCTTTAAATCTGGAGCCTTTAGCCAGCCACGCTGTCTCCAAAGCCTGCATAAGGAAATTACCAACAGTGCTGTGGGACAAGAGCACAGAAGATTAGGAACTGGGTCTGGATGTGGCGTTAAGCTCCAGGAACAGGCTGCAGGCAGGTGCCGGCTACTCAGTTAAAAGCAGGATGAAACATCAGACCAGAGGCTGCTGGCTCCTGGTTCTTATTCAGGTTACTTTAGGGGTTAGGAAAATGGAACCGAATTTGGAATCATGGAATCATTAAGGCTGGAAAAATACTGTCAGTTCATCCAGTCCAACCACCAGCCCAACCCCACCGTGCCGAAAAAAACATGTCCCCAAGTGTCACATCTACACAGTTTTTGAACCTCTCCGGTGAAGGGGACTCCACCACTGCTCTGGGAATTCTCTGCCAATGCTTCACCACTCTTTCAGAAAACACATTTTCCCCAATATCCAACCTAAACCTGCCCCGGTAAAATTTTTGAGGATATTTCCTCTCATCCTACCTCTTGTCACTTGGGAGAAGAGCCCAGCATCCACCTTGCTGCAACCTCCTTCATGGGAGCTGCAGAAAGCAATGAGGTCTCCTCTTCAGCCTCCTCTTCTCCAGGCTAAACAGTCCCAGGTCCCTCAGCTACCTCTCATAAGACTTGTGATAAAGAAAAGGAGGAGGAAACTTTAATTGTTTAATTGCATGTCAAAAATATGCAGCTGTTTAACACAGCCCCTGCCTCACCTGGCAGCAAATCCTGTACCTGGACCTAAAACTTTGCTAGAGGTTGGGCAAATTGCAAGCCAGAAAGTTTTGTATTTGTTCCTGGAAAATGTTTTTAAATTGTGATTAAAAATAGACTAAGGGAGCACAGATGGGATGACATGGGTTCCATGAAGGAAAACACATCAGCTTCTCTAAAACTGCTCTTGCTTCCAACGGGAGGTACGTCTTGTTTGGATTGTCCAGAGGTTGGAGCAAGGTGTGGCACTAAAGACAAGCAAGAAGAACACTGTTATGGGGGGAAAATGGCTCAGACAGAAAGTTAAGAGGACCTAATCTTCAGGTTTTTGTGAGCACTGCCATCATGGATCTCATCACTGCGTATGTTAATGTTTTCCACAGTAATCTGGAAAGGAGAAGGAGCTGGAAAGCAGAGCCCGGGTCGCAGATGACACAGAGGGAAGTTAATTGAATCCAGAAAAGCCCATAAGCACCTCTGAGAAACCCAAGCCAAGGAACTGGGTGATGAGTTTGGAGCTGAATATCCGCTCCAACAAATACTGCAGCACGTAAGTTTCAGGAGTGCAAAGCCCAACTCCAAAGCATAAAGCAGTCTTTACCAGGGTAGAAGTGAGCTCATTTAGAGCAAAAAAAAAAGAGCTACTGTAATGATTAGGACTATATTTCAGTTAAGAGCAGGGGATGCTGAACCCAATTTTGGTCGCAAATGGCATCAGTGTGAAGACTTAGTTGTAGGAGGTGCTTTTGGAGTATCCAGTGTGTGGATTAATCATTAGTGGGAGAACAGGACAGGCGAGAGGCAGCAGCTGAGGTCCATTTGCCTGGGTGGGGATATTTCATGCTGCTCAGATGAAGTTCTGGAGACATTGGGTGTAACTCAGTAAGCAGAGGGGATTGCATAGAAGAAAAGTCTGATCCCAGGCATTGTTCCCTGTCCTGCCCTTTGTGGTCTGGGCTGTGGGACCGTGTCTGACCAGACCCACAGACCCTGTAGCTGTTGTGTCCGCGCTGGGCGCTGCTCAATAAAATTGCATGGGAGAGTTGGAGAGTCCAGAGTGAGCCGCGAGGCTGCAGAAACTGATGGATTTTGGAGCAGAAGTGGGAAAAGAAATTTCCAGGGGGACCCTAAGGGATGGCTTGGGAGCCACAGCCCTGTAGTCTCCGAAGCAGCGTGCCCCAAGGCCATGGGGATAGACAGGACCATGCAGTGTGGGCTGGAGGTGTCTACCCACCGCTGGGGCCACGGAGTATCCATGCTCCCTCAGCTGTCACCGTATGACACCACAGCCCCACAGCAAAGGCCTAGGAGGGCAAATCAACACGAGGTGGGGGGCAAACAAGAGGCAGGAGCCATCCAGCACCTGGTGGGGTCCAGCACTGTTTCCTCAATGGGAACCCAATAAAACTACTACAACCCCCACTTCATTCTCTGCCCAGAGCAGTGGTGGCTGCCCCATCTCTGGAAGCGTTCAAGGCCAGGTTGGATGGGGCTTTGAGCAACCAGATCCAGTGGGAAGTGTCCCTGACCATGGCAGGGCTTGGAACTGGATGAGCTTTAAAGCCCGTTCCAACCTAAACCATTATGTGATTCTGTGATTTTTTTTCTCACCAACTGCTGCAGCAAAGACTGCTCAGAAGCATCCATGGTGCAAAGCTTGGCAGAGAGCACCCTCCAGTGGACACTGGGAGGCCAGTGGGAGCCCCATGCCTGCTGATCCCTGGACCCTGGGTATAGGGGGAACCCAGACATCTGGGCAGCACGGCAGGGACTTGGGGCGAGGGGTCCTAGGAGCAATTGGAGCAGAGCAGCACAGTCCCAGACCCTGCATCCATCACATCTTGCTCCAGTCAGATGCTGCCTGTGGGGAGCGCAAGCCTGATTGACCTCCAGGGATGTGGGCTCCTGCTGAGATTTGCCCTTGGGATCGAGATCATAGAATCATTAAGGTTGGGAAAGACCTCTAAGATCATCTGGTCCAACCGGCTGCAGAATCAGTTCTGAAAAGAATGCAAGTTTGGCTGTTAGATGCTGAACACCACAGACACTGGTCCCAGCTGGTGTTGCTGCTTGGGCTTTATAGGCTTCCAAGAGTGCATCCGGGGCGGACAACTTTGTAAAGAGATGAAGATCCTTACTCATCTCACCAGATGTTAAGTGAGAAGACACAAGCCAAAGGCATTTGCTCCCTCACCCTTGCAGGGTGTGCACCCAGCACTCAGCCTCGGGGGCTCCCAGCACAGTTTGCAAGGCAACCCCAAGTTGCCCAGGTGGCAAACCCCAAGGCTGCGTGCTTGCACAGCAGCTCACAGGAGTCTGAATTGACTGAGAGAGCAGAGAAAATCCCAGACGTATGAGACAACTGGCAGCCCTCGCTGCCAAATGTGTCCCCCCACTCCTGCTCAGTATTACGTCAGCCGCAGGGCGAGGGCAGCCAGGGCTCTGCGCTCCTCGACGCACCTCCTGCTCCCTCCCTGCTGCTCCTCTTGGCTGGAAGCAAAGCAGAGGCCAAGCCAGCAGATGTCCAAGCCGGTGCACTTTGGCAAGTATTTCATGGCTTAAAAAAGCTGCTGCCTGGTGGTTTCTGCAGTGGGAGGCACTGGGACAAGCAGAGGAGAAGGAGAAAGGTCAGGTCCCCCTGCTAACCCCTTCCAGAATCCTGCCGTCCCCATCTTCAGCCCCCTAATCAACAAACGAGACTCACTCAAAGCCCTGCCACACAAAAAAACATCTGAGGATTCATCCTATGTCCTCTTCCTTGGAGAAGACCCTTCGCTGCAGCACGGAGCGCAGCCAGAGCAGGAAAAGCATCCCCTGTAGCATCTGTTTGCAATCAGTGTTTACAGAACTGGCTAAAGGCCTTCCCGGCCAGTAGCCAAGTGAGCTGTTTCCCACAGGATCCGGAGCCCATCGTTCCAAAAGCCAGGCTTTCGCATGGCTGTTACAGTGAGTTGCATCCGCCTGGCTTCCAGCTCTGCCCATGCCAAGAGGTCCGACCCCAGCGGAGAACTGAGACCCTACGCCTGAGGGGGAATAAACTGAAGTGGGCACAGGGCCACACTGCTCCCGCATGGGAATATTTCCCTGGGGCTTGTCCAGCAGCTCCAGAGTTAGGCAGGGCTTTGGCTGCTGATGTCCAGCCCTCCTGCCCTGGCCAGCCCTGCTCGATGTAATCATCATCATCATCATGTGGTGACTTCACTATTCATCTTAATTCTCATTACAAGGGTCATTTTAGTTTTCTCAGGCTTAATATTTGACAGAAGACTTAAGGAAAAAGACTCCAAGTAGAAAAAAAGCCAGTTTAAGTCACTAAGCAACCAGATTTTGTGATTTTATTAAGGCTCTTGCACTGTGTGATGGTTTTATGAATCCACTGGCTCCCAAAGCCAGGTGATCAGAGAGTCACAGAATCATTTGGGTTGGAAGACACCTTAAAACCCATCCAGTTCCAACTCTCTGCCATGGGCAGGGACACCTCCCACTGGATCAGGTTGCTCCAAGGCCCATCCAACCTGGCCTTGAACCCCTCCAGGGATGGGGCAGCCACCACTGCTCTGGGCAACCTGGGCCAGGGTCTCCCCACCCTCACAGCAAAACATTTCTCCCTAAGATCTCATCTCAGTCTTCACTCTTTCAGCTCAAAACTGTTCCCTCTCATCCTCTCCTTGATCCAGAGCCCCTCCCCAGCTTTCCTGGAGCCCCTTTCAGGACTGGAAGCTGCTCTAAGGTCTCCCCGCAGCCTTCTCTTCTCCAGGCTGAACAACCCCATCTCTCTCAGCCTGTCCTCGTACAGGAGGTGCTCCAGCCCTTGGATAATCTTCCTCTGATAATCTGAGGATGTCCATTTGCACTCAGCGATGAGGTGTTTGGCCTTCTCCAGCTGCAGAGTAAGGCTTGAAGATGAGGCCAAAGGAACACAGAAAGCAAAAGTAAAAGCCGTAGGCACTTACAAAGCTTAAAAACCCCCAAGCCAGCTTCAAGACCTCGGAGTGAGCTGAAGCAAACACTTAAATGCTGCTGCCATAACAAACCTGCATCACATAGGATCATAGATCCATTTGGTTGGAAAAGACCTTTGAGATCTTTGAGTTCATCATGAGACAGACCAAGAGGAAACCACCTCAAAACCAGAAGAAAATCAGATAAACTCATGGTTAGGTAGGACTTCCTAACCTTCAGTCTCCACCACCAGCAGGATCCAGTCCAGCTGCGCATTGGAGCTGTTAGGAAGGACATTTTAATCTTGGCTCTTGCGTTTTGCTCTGTATGGAAACCTTGACCTAAGCAGGTCTCTGTTGGAAAAGCCACAAAATTAGGCACATTGTCCCTGTGTGTTCTTTCTCAGTTGGCAGCAGGAGAGGTCAGTGCTGGGAAAGGAGGGTGGGTTGGGAAGTGAGCAGAGCAGAGCGAGCTCCTCGTGATCAGCACAGCCTGTTCTTCCCCGCTATACCAGAGATCCTGATGGACTCCAGATGGTCTCCTTACCCAGACAGCGACTCACGATCAGAGACTGACCAGGCCAAGGTGCTCAGGCTGACTTCACTCTCTATACCTCCCAGCAAGATGTGACCCCGTACCTCAGTTTCCCCATCTGCAATGCACAGAAACCTGCACGGTGCAGGGAGGGGAGGTGCCTCAACAAAGCTACAGTATGGTTTCACAGGCGGTGCATGAAAGCTGGCCTCTCACACAGGGGAGAATGGGGAGAGGTCATCGCTCTGGGGAAATCAGTTCAAATCCGTGATTGCGATGATGTGTTGAATTTACCATCTCCATCTTAACCCCTCACAATGGCTGGAAAGCTGTGTCTTAGAAAAGGACCTGGGGGTGCCAGCCAACAGCGGCTGAACACGAGCCAGCAGTGGCCCAGGTGGCCAAGAAGGCCAACAGCATCCTGGCTTGGATCAGCCATGGGGTGGCCAGCAGGAGCAGGGAAGGGATCGTCCCCCTGGACTCGGCACTGGTGAGGCCACACCTCAAATCCTGGGTTCAGTTCTGGGCCCCTCAGTGCAGGAAAGTCATTGAGGGGCTGGAGCGGGTCCAGAGATGGGAACGGAGCTGGGAAAGGGTCTGGAGAACAGTGGTCAGAGTGGCTGAGGCCCTTGGGGCTGTTTACCCTGGAGGAGAGGCTGAGGGGAGACCTCATCACTCTCTGCAGCTCCTGGAAAGGAGATTGGAGGGAGGTGGGTGCTGGGCTCTTCTCCTGAGTAACAAGAGACAGGATGAGAAGAACTGGCCTCAGGTTGTGCCAGGGGAGGTTTAGGTTGGATATTAAGAAAAAATTCTTCACTGATAGAGTGGCAAAGCCCCGGCAGAGGCTGCCCAGGGCAGTGAGGGAGTCTCCATCCCTGGGGGGGTTCAGAAACAGTGTGGCCAGAGCACTTGGGTTCAGGGTTTAGCAGTCACGGTGGGTTGGGCTAATGGTTGGACTGGATGATCTTGGAGGTCTTTTCCAACCTTAACGATTGTATGGTTCTAAGAAATGGAAATGAGGACAAAAAGCCCACACCCCAAGTGGGTGTTGTTAAGCATTTGCTCCTCACTCAGCGGACTCCACACGGTTCCACAGCTCGGTGCAAAGCGCTCTCGTGCAGCCTCGGGCTGCCTCTGCCCTCCCTGCTGGGTGCTGGGGGCATGCGAGGACCTCCCGTCTGTGTGCTGCCCAGGCCACACGCCAGCACAGGCACAAGCGAGGAACCACTAACTACATTTTCAGACTAAACCTGGCCTCCTCAGAGGCTCTTACAAGGCACAGAGGGGTTTCCCCCACCCTGGCTCCTACCTTGGCACTGTGCTTCAGCCCCGTGTCCCCTCCAGGAAACCCCCAGACAGCCACAAGATTATGCTGCCAAGGCACATTTTTCTTACTGAAGAGGAAAAAACATTGGCAAGAAGAACAGATTAAATAAGACCACGTTCAATTTAACCTGGTTAGGGAAGTGGAAAAGGATCCTCGCGTGCTGGCAGGGATTCTTCCTCAGTGCTGCTCTCACTGCTTCTCTTGCTGAGGATGGTGAGTTCCTGCGCTCGCTGGGGCTTTGGTGCGAGCATTGTGGCTGAAGGACTGGGAAATCCAACTCATCGCCCTGTGCCTGGTCTCATTCCCTGACCAGGCTCATTCCTTGGACCAGACATGGCCAAGGGCACGTGGTACAGGACACTCATCGGCATGGTAGGTAGCTTCATTTTCTGGAGGGAAAAGGCTTTGGAGGCTGCAGTGAAATTCAATTCCCAATGCCCACTCCCACACCCACCACCACCCCAGGGGAGAAAGCAGCCCCACATCTCTGCTCAGGGACTTCACCCTGCCCAAGCCTCACCGAATCCAGGCTGCCTGGAGCAGCCAGCAGCCAGGATATCTCAGCAGCATCCCAGGACCACCCCAAAGGGATGGCAGGTTGCAGATGGTTTCAAACGGCAATTTTTGCTCCTCGGCCAGCACAAATATTTGCTTTAGTGTGCACTGGGAAGAGGGGGAATGGGCAGAGGAGAGCAGCTGCTGGGGGCCAGGAATGCCCCAGTGAGAGGAATGCCGGAAAAATGCAAGATGAATGTGCTTTCCCTGCTTCATCTCTTGGGCTCCTGTCCTCCTCCTGGAGAGCAGCAACCCCAGAGACCCCATCAAGATCCCAGGGAAGCCAGGGATCCATGGGAAGGGCTGCACCCCTGCCAGCTGATGATGCCCGAGTGTCACAAGGAGGGAAGTACCGGCACCAGCGGTGCCCTTCGGAGCCGGTACCGGGAGGGAAAAGCTGGCACTGGATGTGCCTGTGCCCTCCGTGTTGGTACCAGGAGGGCAGAACTGGTCCCGGGGGTGGCCGTGCCCCCAGCCCGGAGCGCGCCGGGTCCCGCTTCTCCCTCCCGGCTGCTCCGGACCCCGCGCATCCCCGAGCGGAGCCGCCCCTCCCTCCCCTTCTTCCTCCTCCTCCTCCTCCTCCTCCTCCCACCGGCCGGCCCAGAGCCCTCGCAGCCTCGGGGCTGGCCGGGGGCAGGCGAGCCGAACCGAGAGGAACCGGCACCACCCGAACCGAGCGGAGCAGAACCGACCCGAACTGGGCTGAGCCGAGCCGAGCGGAGCAGAACGACCAGAACTGAGCTGAGCCGAGTGGAGCAGAACCGACCTGAACTGAGCCGAGACTAGCCGAGCGGAGCAGAACTGACCCGAACTGGGCTGAGCCGAGTGGAGAATAGCCAACCCGAACTGCGCTAAGCCGAGCCGAGCCAGGCTAAACGGAGCAGAACCGACCTCAACTGGGCTGAGCCGAGCCGAGCCGAGTGGAGCAGAGCAGAACCGAGTGGAGAATAGCCAACCCGAACCGGGCTGAGCCGGGCCGAGCCGAGCCGAGCGGAGCAGAACAGACCCGAAGCGGGCTGAGCCGGGCCGGGGGGCTCGCGGGGAGCCGGGCGATGCCCTTCTACAAGCGCAGCGTGGTGGCCCGGCGGTGCCGGCCGGCAGTGCCGCTGTCCGAGCTGCGGGACGTTTGCAGCCTGGCGGCTCTGACGCTGCTCCGGCAGCTCGCCGAGCTCTGCGGGCACTCGCTCGCCCTCCTGGGAGACATCGAGGGGCACGTCCTGGCCCTGGGGCACCGCGCCGGGCGGCTGCACCGCCGCACCGCCCGCCTGCAGGCGCTGCTGCTGCGGGCACAGCCAGGTAAGGGACGCCGTCCCACCCCGCTCCGAGAGGAATCCCGGCTCCCCTCCCCAGTGCAGGGGGTCTCCACAGCCACGGCGGACCCCTGTCAGGGCCGCATCCCACTCCAAGCGGGATCCCGGCTCCCCTCTCCAATGTAAAGAGATGCACTGTATCCCTGTCAGGGCTGCACCCTGCTCTGAGAGGGAAACTGTCTCCCCTCCTCACTACAAGGGGGGATGCACAGTACCCCAGT
The DNA here is from genome assembly GCF_017976375.1 of Cuculus canorus. Taxonomy (NCBI): domain Eukaryota; kingdom Metazoa; phylum Chordata; class Aves; order Cuculiformes; family Cuculidae; genus Cuculus; species Cuculus canorus. The sequence goes on from NC_071410.1 coordinate 20,540,236, forward strand.
CAGAGCTGCACTCCATTCCGTCCGGTCTCTGCTCCCCGGTGCAGGGGGATGTGCGGTATTCCTGTCGGGGCTGCACCTCTCCCTATCCTGTCTCCCCTCCCCAATGGGATGTGCAGCCTGAGGTCCCCCTGCCAGGGCTGCATCCCTCTCCAAGAGAGATCCTGTCTCCCCTCCTCAATACAACGGGGGATGCAGAGTACCCCTCTAAGTGCTGCACCCCACCCCATTCCATCTCCCTTCCCCAATGCAGGGGGTCGCATGGTACTCCTGTCAAGGCTGCACCCCACTCCAAGAGGGATCCTGTCTCCCCTCCCCAGTGCAGGGACATCTCCGCCACCATTCCCCATCGTGGTCCCGCTGGGTGCGCTTCTCCAGGTGCTCCTGCCATCAAAGTCCCTGCTGCTCCATCAGCAGAGCTGAGGAACTGTGCAACCGAGGAGTGGTGATGGGACCACCAAGCCCTTTCTTCGCCGGTAGCCAGGGCAGGCAGGGGAAGCACACCGACCTGTGGCATTGGGGTGAGGCTGGGACAGCTCAGCAGCAGCCTGTCCCTCTGCCTGGCCTTGATTTTCCCTCACACAGTGGGCATTTTCCAGGCTGCTGGCCAAGCACGCGTTTCACGCTGTGTCCCCAATTGCCAGCAGCCGTTTCTTTCCAGGCTCTTTGGGAAAGCAGGGACACAGGGCTGCGAGATCTGTTCCTTACCTCGGATGCTTCACCCACTTCCCAGGGCAGGGGACTGAGGTATCTGGCCCCTCACTGTGCTTTCAGCCAGCGTGTAGCTGCAGATTAGCGTGGAGCAGCTTTCACTCGGGTTTTATGTGGCGGGGAAAATTGTAGCCGGGTGTCCTGTCTGCCCATCCCCTCTCCTGGCAGCAAGCGGAGTTTGGTTTTGCCTGGACTGCTTTCATTTCTCATTTCAAGTTTGGCACGGGCTTCTGCGCTGGGTCAGAAGCGGGCAACCCATTTCAGAGAAGCTTAAAATAAGCTCGTTTTGGAATTGTTTATGAAAGTTTATTTTAAAAGGCTTTGTGGGACGGGGCGGGGAAGTTTTGTTGGTGCACATTTTCCCCAGAAGCGCAGCGCATTTCTCAGGACCTTTGTGAAACGTGTGCCTCTTGTGCATACTGCAAACCCCTTTGCAAGGGCTGTTTTGCTGTTCTGTCTGTGTGGAACCGTGGGAAATGACTGCCAGACCCTCGCAGCGTGCTTCCCGGATGCAGGGAGCAAGAGGAGCACTCAGCCTTTGCCTGGGAGATGCACTGGTCTTGCAAACACTGACGGACCAAATCAGTTACTGAGGTAAGAAGAGGCTCCCGCAGTCCCGTGCGTCAGCCAGTAGAGAAATGAGGGAACAAGGAGGTGACATAGTCCCCCAAGCTGACCCACAGGCAGCACCAATGCCAAACCCTGCAGCGTTATCACCATACGTGCTGGACCAGTGCCTCTGGGAGGAAGAGCTGGCCGCGATGGTGAGCAGATGGTCCCTTACTGCCCGCGTCTGGCTGGCAGGTTGGCAATGCTCTTGGTGGCCGCAGAAGCCTTGTGTGACGCCGTGGTGGCTGCGGGAGGTGTGTGGGAGATGGCAGGGATGGCTGAGGCACAGCGAGGGCGGGAAGGCAGCCACTGCTGCAGGGAGCTGGGTTGGTAGTCCCCGACTCGTGTTTTCAGCTGTGTCAGTGCCATGTACCTGGAGTCCCTTGTGGAGCAACATCACAGCCAGCTGCAAACAGTGTGCATAACGTGGGGGGAAAATAGTGCTGCAGCTCCTCATTGGACCCCTATGAATACGCATGTATGCAGATATGCAGGTAGGGCTCCTGAGCTGCGAAGTCAGAGGTGCATGGTGAGAAAAAAATAGAATGAGTTGGGTTGGAAGGGACCTCAAAGCCCATCCAGTTCCTTCCCCTGCCATGGTCAAGGACACCTCCCACTGGATCAGGTTGCTCCAAGCCCCATCCAACCTGGCCTTGAACCCCTCCAGAGATGGGGCAGCCACCACTGCTCTGGGCAAGCTGGGCCAGGGCCTCCCCACCCTCACAGCAAAACATTTCTCCCTAAGATCTCATCTCAATCTCCCCTCTTGCAGCTGAAAATCATTCCTCTCATCCTCTCCCTGCACTCATTGATCAAGACCCTCTTCACAGCCTTTCTGGAGGCCCTTTCAGCACTGGAAGCTGCTCTAAGGTCTCCCCACAGCCTTCTCTTCTCCAGGCTGAACAACCCCAACTCTCTCAGCCTGTCCTTTTACGGGAGGGGCTCCAGCATTTGGGTCATCTCCATGGCCTCCTCCGAACTCTCTCCAACAGCTCCATGCCCTTCCTGTGCTGAGGACTCCAGAACTGGACACAGGGCTCCAGGTGGAGTCTCACCAGAGCCGAGTAGAGGGGCACAATCCCCTCCCTCCCTGCTGATCCCAATGCTTTGGCTGCAGCCCAGGACACAGTTGGTTTCTGGGCTGGGAGCACACATTGCTGGCTCATGTTGAGCTTCTCACCCATCAGCACCCCAAGTCCTTCTCCTCAGGGATGCTCTCAATCCATTAAAAATGCCTTTTTTTTTTTTTTTTTGTGGGAATAGCTGGGGTGGTGTGAAGTGAGTGGAGCTGTGCCCCCACACCTCCCCTTCATCCCTGCTCCATCACCACACAGATTTGGGGGCGGTGCATTTCTCCCCACACCCCAAGGGGAGCACAACCCACCCGCTCCACCTGCTCCTTATCCATCTACCAACGTGGTTCCTGCAGCCAGACGGATGCGGGAGCCTCTGGCTTTACTGAAGTCTTTACTTAAGGGAAGAACAAAATTCCGTTTGTTGTTTTGGTTGTTGTTTGTTTTTCTAAGAGCTCCAGGATCAGCCTGTCCCTGGGGAATGGTTCATGTCTCTGCAAGAAGGGAGCTCCTTGCATGGCCCCGGCACCCGGCACGGAGGGGAGAGCAGAGACAGCCCGAGGCTGCACGAGAGCACTTTGCACCGAGCTGTGGCACCGTGCAGAGTCCCCTGAGTGAGAAGCAAATGCTTAACAACACCCTCTCAGGGTTTGGGTTTGGTTTTTTTTTTTTTTTTGTCCTTATTTCCATTTCTTAGAATCATAGAATCATTTGGTTAGAAAAGACCTTCGAGATCATCGAGTCCAACTGTACTTGTCCACTTCCCTGGACAGCCATTCCAGTGACTGAGAGCCCTTTCAGTGACGTTCCTAATATCCAACCTAACCCTTCCCTGGCACAACCTGAGGTCATTTCTTCTCATCCTATCACTTGTTACTCAGGAGAAGAGCCCAGCACCCACTTCACTCCAACCTCTTTTTCCAGGAGCTGCAGAAAGCGATGAAGTCTCCCCTCAGCCTTCTTTTCTCCAGGCTAAAGAGCCCCACGACCTTCAGCCACTCCAGTCCCTGGGCTCCAGACCCTTTCCCAGCTCCGTTCCCTTCTCCGGATGTGCTCCAGCCCCTCAATGTCTTTCTTGCACTGAGGAGCCCAAAACTGAACTCAGGATTCAAGGTGCAGCCTCACCAGTGCAGAGTTCAGGGGGATGATCCCTTCCCTGCTCCTGCTGGCCACCCCATGGCTGATCCAAGCCAGGATGCTGTTGGCCTTCTTGGCCACCTGGGCCACTGCTGGCTCATGTTCTTGAAGACAGTCCAGTGGCCAAAATCACTTTTCTCCTCTTAAACTGGAGTAAAACCCCATATTGGAGGTGCAAGGAGAAATCAGCCAGGACCAAACATACCCTGGTATAGCCTTCCCAGGGCCAATGGGGTGCAGGTGATGTGTTGCAGCCACCCTGACCAGCTTGTAAGAATAGTGATGGATCAGTACTGGGAGTGAGTGGGTGCCATCCCTTCCAGGTAGGGCTGGAGACAGAATCAGCCCAGCATGGTGCCAGTTTACATCTCTGCTGGGCTGGGTTAATCCCATCCACTGGCTCCTTGCTGACACCATATGGTGGGGATCAGACTTCTGTGTTGCACCAGGGGAGGTTTAGATTGGATATCAGAAAAAAATTCTTTACCAAAAGAGTGATGAAGCACTGCCAGAGGCTGTCTGGGGCAGTGGTGGCGTCTTCATCCCTGGAGAGGTTCAAAAGCCTTGTAGATGTGGTACTTCAGGACATGGTTTAGCAGGCACAGTGAGGTTGGGCTGATGGTTGGACTGGGTGAGCTGAGAGGTCTTTTCCAACCTTAAGAGTTCTATGATTCTCAGGGCTCTTGCAGCAAGTGGGAGCGCTCCACAAGAGAGCACAGCCGTGTTGCCTATGGAGAGGCAGAGCTCGGCAGCCAAACTCACTCCAGCTCAGGCTGGCACATGGTGATTTGCCCTTCCGAAGGCCGGTTCTTGTGCCACGTCACTTCCCAGGTCTGGGCATCCTCAACTGAGTCAGAAGCCTTTGTCTGGCTTTGGTTTCTCCCAGGTAGATTAAAGGGATCCAAAAGCTATGGTATCCTTGCTGGCAAGAGAAGTCCCATGGCTGGGGAGATCAGGTCCCCGGCTGTGGAGGCACTGGGAGCTGCCTTGTCTTCCTTGTCTTCTTCATCAGGAGCGGGGAGGTGCTGGTGTAGCAGAGCTGCTGCCACATGAAGGAAGTGCACCACAAAGATCTGGAGGAGTACTTCATCAGCAGCCAAGGGCTCTCTGATTCCTCTGCTCTTCTTCATCCACAGTTGCTTGAGAGCAGGGAGGGTGCACGTCTGATCCCTGGGAGCAGCGGCTCTGCAGGGAGAGGAGTACGCCAGGGCTGGGCACGGGAGTCCGTCTGCAGCCGAGGGCAGAGCAGGCTCCTCATCCCACTCCCCCTTGGCACAGCCACGTCTTGGAGGGGTGGCACTGGGCACAGCTCTCCTGTTAGCACTTGCACTTCACAGGCCAAGGAAGCCCCCGGCGCTCTGGCAGCTCCAGTGCCGATCCCCAGCTGGGATGTAGCTCCATAGGCACCAGCTGGGTGAGCTGGGCCAGTACTCCCGGCTCAGCCCTCTCCCCTCAGGACCCAGCAGCTCTAGAAATAGATCTCAGCAAGGAAAAGGATGGGGCCCCGGCGCCGAGAGCTGTTTAAACTGTTGTCTCTGAAGAGCTGTGGGGATGATTCTCTGGAAGAAACTCTGGGCTGTGCTGGCAGGAGGAGCTGTTTACTGCTCTTGCCGAAATATGCAGCGTTCGCCATCCTCTGACCTCCCAGCCTTCATCTTGAAACAAGCCATAGAGACAGGCAGAGCCGTCAACGAGCCCTGCGGCTGCTGCCCCCCGCGTGCTCTGACTCTCACCTCAGTGAGTGGGTAAGGGCTGGCACAGACATTTCTTCCCTTATCCTGTCACTGGTTTAAAAGAAAAAAAAAAAAAAAGTGAAAGAAAAAAAAAAAGGAATAAAGGAGGGAAAGAAAAAAACCCTTGCTGACTTGTTGGAGTGCCCTGCCAGGCTGGAGTGGCTGAGCTGTCCCTCAGCCCCAGGCAGGGACAGGGACAGGGGCTGCAGCCACCTCTTGCAGCCGTGACCACAGCCCCAGGGATGCACCCCTGTGGACCTGCTGGAGACCCATGGCTCAGTCCTAGGGACTGGCTAGCTGAGCCCTGCTTCCAAAGCCACCCTCCATGGCGTCAGTGTCCTTCAAGTTAGAGTGAAGATCCTGGGAGCAGCTCAGGGCTCTCATCAGCCACAGCAAAGGAAAGACTTCAAAGCTAGGGGACGAGAAGAGTTGGTTCAGAGTGAGATGCATCTTTGCCCTCTGCCTGCCAGCAGCCGCTGCTCGCCTCCCCTGCAGCCCTGACCCACTGCAGCCAGCACCACTGCCAGGAAGGCGCGCTCATCCCAGGGCAGCTGTGCATCTCCTCAGACATCAGGACAGACCTTGGAGCAGCTTCCAGTCCTGAAAGGGGCTCCAGGAAAGCTGGAGAGGGGCTCTTGACCAGGGAGTGCAACGAGAGGACGACGGGGGAAGGTTTTGAGCTAAAAGATGGGAAACTGAGATGACATCTTACAGAGAAATGTTTTGCTGTGAGGGTGGGGAGGCCCTGGCCCAGGTTGCCCAGAGCAGTGGTGGCTGCCCCATCCCTGGAGGGGTTCCAGGCCAGGCTGGATGGGGCTTGGAGCTCCCTGATCCAGTGGGAGGTGTCCCTGCCCATGACAGAGGGTTGGAACTGGATGGGCTTTGAGGTCCCTTCCAACCCAAACCATTCTATGATTCCATGGCTATGGCAAGCACTGGGTGAAGGCTGCTTGCCCCCACAGCAGTGCCGAAGCAGTTTGAGGAGATCCCCGCCCCCCGCCTTGGGAGCCCAGCACTGCTCAGCCTGGCCACAACCTACCACAGCCTCCTCTGCTGAGCAGAGCAGCTCCCAAAACCCTTCCAGACCTCCAAGACGTTTTCTCTGCTTGCTTTTTTCTAAACCAGCGATGATTTCAGCATTGGACGGGAGAGCACAGCTCCCCTAAAGGCTGCCTTGGCGTGGGCGGGAGATGGGAACCTGACCAAAGCTGGGATGGATGGCTTCAGCTGCCAGAAAAGGGGAGCAGAGAGCCGCACCCTCCCTCTTGACAGGATCTGTCTTCGGGATCAGCTTGGTGAAAAGGTGGATCAATGAATAACACACATGTCCCACCCAGACCCACTTTGTCTGGTAGCCATCCTCAGCCGTGGGCTGACAGCTGCTCTCCAAACGTGTGCTGCAAACGGCAGGATGGTTCAAAGGAGACACCATCACTGCCTTTCAGCAGCTCCCCCATGTAACTGAAGGTGCCTGGCAGAAAAGGACCTGGGGGTGCTGGCCAGCAGCGGCTGAACACGAGCCAGCAGTGGCCCAGGTAGCCAAGAAGGCCACCAGCATCCTGGCTTGGATCAGCCATGGGGTGGCCAGCAGGAGCAGGGAAGGGATCGTCCCCCTGGACTCAGTGCTGGTGAGGCCACACCTCGAATCCTGGGTTCAGTTTTTGGTCCCTCAGTGCAAGAAAGACATTGAGGGGCTGGAGCGGGTCAGGAAAAGGGAATGGGGATGGGGAAGGGTCTGGAGAACAGAAGTTGGAGCGGCTGAGGGCCCTGGGACTGTTTAGTGTGGAGAAGAGGAGGCTGAGGGGAGACCTCATCGCTCTCTGCAGCTCCCGGAAAGGAGGTTGGAGCAAAGTGAGCGTTGGTCTCTTCTCCCAAGTAACAAGCAATAGGTGGAGACAAAGCGGCCTCAAGTTGTGCCAGGGGAGGTTTAGATTGGATATTAGGAAAAACTTGTTCTCTGAAAGGATTCTGAGGCACCTGAACAGCTGCCCAGGGCAGTCAGGGAGTCGTCATCTTTGGAGGGGTTTAAAAGACGCGTTGATGAGGTGCTCGGGGATGGTTCAGTAGTGGATGGGGACAGCTGGACTCGATCTCAAAGGTCTTTTCCAACCAAACGATTCCATGACAAAGCAGCCCTAGCTGGGCTTTGCCTCCCTCCGTGATCGCAATCCGCTCCCATTACACCCTGCCTGTGGATGTGCAGTCCCTGGTGTCCCTGTTTCCTCCTGCCTGGCTCAGCCCCTGAAGCGGGAGCTTAGAACAGCAACTCCTTTAGTAGCAGTGTTCCTGTACTAGAACAGTTCCTCTTATAACATCACGTCGGCTGTGAATATGGCAGCGGTCATGGTGCACAGGAACATGGATGAGCTTCAACTATGTGTCTCCAAAGAAGCTTATGTCATCTGAAAGCAGTTTGAAGGATGCATTCACCTCCATGTGGAAGCAAGAGTTGGAGCTCACTTTGGCAACCAGTTTTCCAGCTGCGGAACATCTTGGTGTTCAGAGGAGGAAGAAGTGTGAGCATGCAGGCAGGATTGCTCCCCATGGCATGTGTCTGGGTTGTCTGAGCAGCGAGGAGCAGCAGGGGGATCATTTTGCTGTCTGAGTTTCTGATAGCACCCAAAGGAACATCCTGACTCACAGAAGGGCCTCCCACTCTCTCCTTCAGCCGGTTGCTTTGTAAAGACCAATAGTTGGTGGGGCTGAGCTCTGGAGAGCAGGTGACACTATGGGCCAAGCTGGAGGGCTCTGTCCCACCTCGAGAGGGTGCTTCTTGGTGGTGCCATGTGCTGGACCCAGGGGTGATGCCACAAGCACCCACCCTGCTGCAGATTCTCAGCTCATTCCCCCAGCACATTTGGAAGACTTTCCTAGTTGGCAGGTGCCAGACGCTGCACAAAGCTGCTGGAGCATCTCCACACAGCGTGTATTGCAGCTCCTGGGTGCAGGAACGGTCATCTTGAGGCCGTAATAACTGAAAGGCAGAAGCTCCTCACCCCAGGGCCAGGCTCCCTACTACCAACTGGGACTGGGTTGGATGGGGCTTTGAGCAACTTGATCCAGCGGGAGGTGTCCCTGCCCATGGCCGAGGGGTTGGGACTGGATAGGCTTTAAGGCCTCTTCCAACCCAAACTATTTTATCATTCTATGACTGGAAGGCTTCCAGCTGCCATGGCCAGAGCTCCTACCCCTGCCCCCAGGGGTGAAATACATGGAGCCAGTGTGCAGAGTGCCCACCACAACCCCGTGTGGGGCAGAGGGCCACATGCTGGGATATTCAGAGCACCCCAGGGCCCTGCCCTGAGTCCCAGGTCCAGGCTGTGGCTCCCAGTGAGCACGGATTTCAGGAGTGCTGCCAGCGCTGGGCTGCTGGGGCACTGGGGCTAGAGCACGGTGAGCTGGCAAAGCAAGCAGAGCACCCTCCTGGCAGCACTGCGGCACCTCACAGGGACATCCACAGCATGGGCAGGGGATGCTGATGCAAGCTGCCAGCAACACATCCTGCCTCCAAACCCCACAGCACCCCAGAGCCAGAGTCCTCATGTCCCCATGTCGCTCACCCAGCCCTTGCTGTCCCCTCTGCCCAGCTGAAGCTGCCCTGTCCCTTGCAGGACACTGAGGCAGAGGGCAAAGGGTGCTGTTCTGTCCTCATCCCAGCTGCCAATAACTTGTACCTCCAGGCAGGGCACTCCCACCCTGACACCCTGACTAGTGAGGTGCCCCACGCACCTCCTTGAAGGATCTCCTGTGGCCTCGCTGCCACCCGTGGGGGCTGTGGCTGTGCCTGGCACTGTGCAGCACTGCCCAAATACCACCAAGGGCTCTTACATGCCAACCCTGTGCACGCTGGGCACCCACAGCTTCACTCTTGATGGGCATGAGGGGGACAATGGGACCCGCCAGGGACCTCCCCTGGCTGTTCAGGAACCCATCAGTCCTTTGGGGACTCGTACCCAGCCCTCACCGTGGTCCATGCTGCCCAGGTACCTGGTGCCCAGCACCATGCCCGCTGACCATATCCAGCACCCACGGCTGCCCCACTGGCACCGGGGCTGAGCAGCACACTTGCCGATGCGTGCGCACGGGGACACTTCCTTGACAGCACAAAGCCTGGATTGAGGGAGAGCTGGCACAGCACTGAAGAGGCTGAGTGTGCTGGTGGGGAGAATCGGCTCTTCTTCTCACCAGCGGGCTCTCACCAGCGGGCTCCACCACCCGCCTCCTGCACTCGTGCCTGGCAGTGAGGACAGCCTCCCGCAGCAGGCACCACGATGCCACTGGCAGGGGAGCAGCCTGGCGCTCTGGGAGCCGGCAGCAGCGTATACGTGGCTCTGGGTGAGTACCCACCGGCACCCCAGGGTGACTGACCCTGTCCCCTGGAGCCCCGTCCCCCGGTGCAGACACCAGGCTGGCACGGGGTGGTGGCTGACAGCCAGTTGCAGCTCCGGGAACCTTAGTGGCGCTGTAGGTGGGGGAGGGAGGCTGAGCGTGGTAGGCATTGGGGAGCGGGTTATTAGCACCTCGAGTTAATCTAATCACAGCAGATGTGGGGAGCGAGCTAATTATCCCAACTGGGCAGGGAATGGATGTTAGCGGCAATTTTCCTCTCTTCTCGGCACCTTGATTAACCAGCCATGTTCCACACTGAGCAGCACAACCCCAGCGTGAGCTTGAATCCTGCCTCAGTGTCCCCCTGGCCACAGCAGGGCACCCCATATCCCTGGCACGGGGCAAACACCATCCTCACACGTGTGCTTAATGTGTCTGAGCGTGCACCCGTGTGCCTGTTGCAGAGGCGAGGGGCTCCTGGGCATGCAATGGGTGTTGGGACTCTGTGTGACCAGCACTCCATGCCAGCTGCTCTCAGAGTATCCTCAGCCCATCCATGGCTCTCACGATCTCCGAAATCCTCAAGGAAGAGTGTTCATGTAGCTCACAGCAAGCAAAGTTACCATCTCCCTGCCTGTGGGGCACCAAGAGGGGAAGGCAGTGCCTGGAAAGATGTTCGTGGGTTGTCTTGACTTGAACTTGTGGGGTCGTTGCTGCTATGGGGTCAGCCCTGCGACAGACCCTATGTGTTTGCAAACCCCTTTGCCATCCCTTGCAGCTTGCTTGTACCCGTGGCCGCCTCCAGCTATCGGTGGGGCAGGAGCTGCCCAGGCTCCTTCCCTGCCTGCAGTGCTGAGCACCAGGGCTCTCTCCCAGTCCTCCCAGCAGACGCTGGCATCTCCGTGCTGGGCAGATGCCAACCCCGGGGGCTCTCATGCAGCCGCACCAGGCAGGGGCAGATCTCTCTTTGCAGACCCAGCTTGTGGGTGCACCCTTGCCTGGTGCACAGAGAGGTTCTCCCACTCCATCCAGCCCCCCAGGTGCGTTCCCCCTTCCCGCGGCTGTGGCCGGCAGCCGGCAGCATCCCGGGTGGTCCTGGCTGTCACGCAGCGCGTGGGCTGCTGGGGCCACCTGCAAGGAGCTGCCTGGGTGGGAGCAGCTCCCTTCCTGCCCTCCCCAAAGGCTGTGGGGTTCAGGCAGCCTCAGGGCTGTGGGGCCCGCTTTGGGCTTCTCCAGGCTGCTCCCTAGCGAGCCCTGGGACCGATGACTTTGCAAAGGGTTGCTGGAAGGCAGAGATGCTTCAGTTCTTCCCATTGCAACTCAGACTAGGAGAGAAACCTGACAGCAGGCCAGGTTTGGTAGAGGCTGGATGTGGCAGAATGCCCTGGTGGGTACCCGAGTGAGCTGGAGCAGAGGGAGGGTCTCTGAGCCCCTCTGAAGCAGCTCAAAGAGGGAAGAGGGCTTCCAGTGTGTATTCATATCGGGAGTTGCTTGGCAGGCTCTGCCCCCAAAGTCCATGGTTAGAAATTATGTTTGGCCACAGGAAAGCATGCGCGGTAGTGGGAAGGAGTTGTGTTTGTTCCTTAAAATCTTCCAGACCTGCCTGCACCGCCTGGTCTGGAGGTGGCTGACCCAGCTCGTACCGCACACATGACCCACGCGTGAGCAGTTTGTGGGTGCACATCTGCTCGTGCTCTGTGCAGCTTCGCCTGCACCTGAGCAGTTCACCCATGCATGCAACACATTTTGGCTGCACCAGGCTTCCCGCCCGGCATCCTCACCCTCCACTGTCTCACAAGCAGCCAGGCAGGTTCTGGGACACAGCAGACATCGTAAGCATACACAGCCTTTCCAAACCTTTGCCAGCCCCAGTGCCTTCCGTGCTGCAGCCCATGCTGGTTCCGCAAGGCTGTGCAGCCCTGGGGCTTTGCAAACCCTCTTTTCCTGGTTTGGCCAGGACAGGCTGTGGATGCCTATACTGTGCACGAGGGAATGGCTTGTTTCACCATTCCATGGAAAGCCCAAGGGCTCCCGGTGCAAGGGGGCTGGCGGGAAAAAGTCAGACAAAAATCTGAGGGGGTTGTGCAGGTAAAAGCTGCCTGCTGGCCCTAGGTCTCTGCTCACTGTAGGGCAGGCATAGCCAGAGGTGAGGGCAGGGTAACAGGAAAACTTGCTTATCCTACACCTCAACCGACTGCCCTAGGAGTTCTGTAGCCACAGGGAAGCTCTGTGGTTAAGGGAAGCCCCTGATAGAGCCAGCAGCACAAAGCAGCTTGGTGGGTTGTGCCCGGCTGAGCATGGTGCCCATCAGCCTTGTGCCACTCGTGTTTTGGTGAGGGTCTGCTAAAGCCTCTCCCCGAGTGCCCCTGAGCCCAATGCTGTTGCTGCGGGTGTGGGGAGGGCTGTGGGGCCGTCCCCTCCCCACAGACAGGCAAGGGGGACTGCTCGATTGACTCCAGGCAGGAGCAAAGCCCTTCCACCCAGCTCCCTGTTAGCTACAGGAAAGCGGTGGCTGGCACTGCCCACAGACACATGAGCTGGCACGGCCTGACAGCGTGGGCGCTGGGGTGGCATCTCCTCTCCAGTGTTCCCATGGATTACATCCCTCGTTACGGCTCCCAGGACCTGCCAGAGCGATGCCAGCTGGGTGGCAGCTGCTCCAGCATCTGCAGCAGGGACGCGTAGCTATATCTTTAAGAAGGGACTGGCCTGGGGTGGGAGAAGCGTTTCCATCCAGCTTTTCTCCCAGCAAACCTGGATCGAGTTAGCATTAGCGAGCAAGTGAGCGGCAGAGTTGACGGATCAGACGATACCCCGCTCCGGACTGGGGTGGCCGCCAGCTCACCCCGTGCGTGACCATGGGTGCTCAGAGCAGGCGGTGGGACACGGGGCAGCCTTTGTCCCCCGTGGCCGCAGTCCCTACAAGGAGAGGAAGAGGAGGAGGCAGAGCTGGGTACGTAGAAGTTTTATCCTCCTCCCCGCCCGCTGGACTCCCTGTCCCGCTCGGGGAGGGAGCTGGCAGCTCTGCAGGACAAGGAGCGGGAGCACGGCGGGTGCCTGGCACGGGACAGGCGGCTGTCTCCAAAGGTGGGTGCTGGGGCTTCCCCGCATGGCCAGGATGGGCAGAGCCTCCTGCTTGGCTCCCTCTGGCTCCTACTCACACATGCTGAGCGATGGGGATGGCGAAATGGGGCCGGCTGGGGTCCCCATCGCCTGTCACGCAAGGACACACCGAGGGTGACAGCAGGCAGAGCCCTGGGGGGGGTGCAGTACCCTCTGCTCCCCGGGCAGCACCTTGCCCAGCCCTAGGACTGGATGTGTCCTCCTCTTCCTCGCCACAGGTTTGCACTGGGACAGTGAGTACCTCCAGGGACCCCATGGAAGGTGCCCAGTGGGCAGAGGTGCTGCGGGATTCAGTGAGTGGGGTGGGGGGAGATGCCAGTGCCACACCTTGCACCCCAGTGTCTCCGCTGATGGGCTCATAAATGACACAAACGATTGACAGCACCATGGCACACGGTGGCAGTCCAGGACTGTGTTGCCTCTCTTGAGTTTCGAGATGTGTTCAGTTTTTCTAAGCCAGAGGAAGCTCTGGGTGGCTGGCGCTGCCAGTGCAGGTTGTTGCGGTGATCAGGACTAGAGTCCTTGTGTCCCCTGGGCCCAACCCTCTCTGTGGGCAGCTTGTCCACTGCTGGTGACGCGGTGGCTGTCGGAGGCCCCTGGTGCTGAGCCGCTATGTATTTTCCCTCCCGTGAGCAGCTGGGAGGGCCCAGAGCAGTGATCTGGAGCCGGGAGAAGAGCCTGGCTGTGTCGCAGCCATAGCTGGGCACCGGGATGCCAAGCTCTGGGGCTCAGGCACCTGGGGTTGGAGCCATACGCCCACCCCGTGTCTGGCTCCAATGGCTGCCAGGGACACAAATGCTTGGAGAGAGCAAGACCACCAGCTCCTCCAGCCCTGGGCGCACCTGGAGTAGGGAGAGCAGTGCTGGCGATGTCCTGTCCCAGGGCAGGGAGGATGGGCGAGCCCAGGGGGCAGCTCCTGGGACACGGAGCAAGGAAATCTGTTGCAGCACTGGAGGAATCCCAGGAATGCTGAACCCGGAGGGGACACGAGGTGGCATGGCAGTTTCAGCCCAGGTTTGCAGTGGCTGCAGGCAGATTGCCTGCCAGGGCCTCGCAGGGCAGCTGGGCAGTGCAGGAGGGCAGGATGGGGCGAGCAGAGGGGCTGCCCTGTTCCTGCTCTCCCGGGCTTGGCACAGCCCCGAGCCGTTGTTCTCCAATGAGCTCATCTGCTTTGCTGGTTATTGCGTTTTAACATGGTCTCTTGGCCAGAAAATCATCAGCTCATCCACTTAGCGAGTGTTTATGGCTTCTTCGGAGAGGCTGCTTTCCCTGCCAGCAGAGGGGCTGCTTTGGAAACGGATAGCTGAGCTGCCCTGGCGCTCAGGGCTGGACGGAGCAGCCCGCATGGGGTTTGCTCTTCCACGGCCACAGCGGACGGCTGGGGCACGCTGGAGGCACTCTCCCGCTTGCCCCTTCACGGGCCCTGTTGGGGGGCAGCCCTGCGCTGCGAGTGGGAAGGATCGTGCGGGAACTGCTCGGCAGAACGCAGGGAGCTGGCGTGGGCTGCGAGAAGCGTGCAGTTGGGAGAGCGGGGGCGAAGCTAACACACCCACGGGGCTCGGAGGAGGACGCAGGGGCGAGGGCTTCGCTGCAAAAGATGACGAGTAGCTCAGAGCGGTGAAAAGCTTGCTCAGCTCCCCGCGACACGGTGAGGAGAAGCAGCTGGGCTGTGGAGCCACACACCCCCTAATGGGTGGGTTGGCAGAGGTGGCACGACACCACGTGCCTTGGCCTGGCTCGGGGCTTGGGGGAATGGGAGAAAATATTTTCTTAATGGCATTTCTGCAGCCCATCCCAGGCTCGGCTCAGTCCTTCATCTCCCCAAGAGAGTACGCAGGGGCCAGGGCAGGGGGGAGCACGGCTGTGCCACCCACAGCTCCTGCCACGGCCCCATCGCTTTCCCCGTGAGCCGCAGCGCTGCCGCAACCCTGCCACAGCACGGGGGCACAGCGTGGGGACAGGGGCACAGCGTGGGGACGGGTGACAGTGCAGGGCCAAGGGTGCCAGCGTGGGGATGGGTGACAGTGCAGGACCAAGGGTGCCAGCATGGGGACGGGAGCGCCAGTGTGGGGACAAAGGTGCCAGCATGGGGACAGGGATGCCACCATGGGGACAGGAGTGCCAGTGTGGGGATGAAGGTGCCAGCATGGGGATGGGGATGCCACCATGGGGACAGGAGTGCCAGTGTGGGGATGAAGGTGCCAGCATGGGGACAGGGATGCCACCATGGGGACAGGAGTGCCAGTGTGGGGATGAAGGTGCCAGCATGGGGATGGGGATGCCAGCGTGGGGACAGGGCTGACAGTGTGGGGATGGGTGACAATGCAGGGCCAAGGGTGCCAGCGTGGGGAAAGGAGTACCAATGTGGGGACAGGGTTGACAGCATGGGGATGGAGGTGCCAGCAAGAGGACAGGGGCACACCCTGGAGACAGAGGTGCCAGCATGGGGACAGGAGTGCCAGTGTGGGGATGGGGGTGCCAGCATGGGAATGGCGACACAGCATGGAAATGGGGGCACAGCATGAGGACAGGGGCACAGCGTGGGGACAGGGATGCCAGCATGGGGATGGGGGCACAGCGTGGGGACAGGGATGCCAGCATGGGGACAGGGATGCCAGCATGGGGATGGGGGCACAGTGTGGGGACAGGGATGCCAGCATGGGGACAGGGATGCCAGCATGGGGATGGGGGCACAGCGTGGGGACGGGGATGCCAGCATGGGGATGGGGGCACAGCATGGGGACGGGGATGCCAGCGTGGGTCCCCCACCCTGCTGCGGGCTGTCATACCCACCTGCTCCCACATCAGTCACACAAACTGCTCCTTGCGCCAAGTACTGATCCAATTTGTGGCTGTTTCCATAACAACCTCCCAGCCCTTTCTGGTCCTTTCTGTCACTGCGCAGCTGCTGAGCCCTGGCGTTAGGGATGCTCTGGCCTGGGACACCACTGGCTCCCGGCGGGCTGGAGGCCAGGCCATGCTGACCAAGTTTCCCCTCACCTAGGAGGTTTTTTTCCCCATCAGAGGTTTATGGTGAGGTTTGCACAGGGGAAGAAAGAGTCCAAGGGCAATCCAGGTGTGCAGCCCTCTGGCAGGGGTCCCCGAGCGCACCTCTGCCCAGATGCTCAGCTCCAGGGATGGGGCCCTTGGAGGTGCTGCCAGCCAGAGATCCCCCACTTTCTCCTGCCAGAGACCACATCACCCACAGGCCCGGACCTTGCAATGTCCTATGGCTCTCATCCAGGCTTTCCCCAGCAGGGGCCGGCTCCAAGAGCTCTCACCTCATGCTTTCCTGTCTCCCAGCTGTGCAGAGATAGAGTTGCTCTCAGAGTTTCAGGCTCCCAGCCCTCCTGCCTCCAGCCAGCCCCTACTCAGCCTCTGACACCACGGGGCCAGTCCCGGGTCCCCCATCACCCCCTGCACCCCTACTCCACTCCCCAGGGTCCCCCACCCAACTCCAGGACTCCCCAGGACCCCCATCCATTCCCAGCCCCATAGCCCCTTGCACCTCCCACCCAACACCCAGCCCCATCACCCCAGTGGCCCCCACCCCTGCATCCCCCCCACTCCTGCATCCCCCCCACCCCTGCCCCCCCTCCCCAACTCCAGGACGCCGAGCGCCCCACACCCATTCCCAGCCCCAGGACCCCCACCCACCCCCAGTATCTCCCAATCACCTCCAGTCCAATCATGCCCTGCACCCCCACCCAGTCCCAGGACCCTCATCCATTCCCAGCCCCATCACACCCTGCACACCCAACCCACTCCCATCCCCGTCTCCCCCTGCATCCCCCAGCTTCTCCCAGCCCTGTTGTCCCCTGCACCCTTCAACCATTCCCAGCCCCATCACCCCATGCACCTCTCATCCTTTCCCAGCCCCATCACTCCCTGCACCCCCTACCCAATCCCAGTAGCCCCACACATTCCCAGCCCCACCACCCCCTGCACACCCTGTACCCACTACCAACCCCTATCCACATCACCCCAGTGCCCCCCTCCTCCAGTGCCATCACCCGCTGCACCCTCCACCTAGCCCCAGCGCCCTCCACTCACCCCCAGCCACATCACCCCCAGGGCCTCCCACCCACCCCCAGGACCCCACCTCCAGCCCATCACCTTCCACTTACCCAACCCTAGTCCCATCACCCCTAGGACCTTCCACCCACCCCCAACCCCATCACCTCCTACACCCCTCACCCAGTATCCCCCATCACCCCCTGCATGCCCCATCCAATCCCATCCCTCCCTATCCCCCGACCCATCACCTCCTGCACCCCCTCAATCCCAGTACCTCGCATCCAACCCCAGCCCCATCACCCCCAGGGCCCTCCACTCAACTCCAGGACCCCCCAGCATCCCTCATCCACTCCCAGCCCCAGGAACACACTCACAACCCCCCACGCACCCTAAGCCCCCCAACGCCCCCAGTACCCCCCTGCACCCCCATCCCCATCACCCCCTGCACCCACCCCTATCCCCATCCACTTCCATCCCCATCACCTCCTGCACCGCCATCCCCCCTCATCCCCAACACCCCCTACACCCCCCCATCCCAGTACCCCCGATCACTCCCATCTCCATCACCCCCTGCCCCCCAATCCGAACTATCTCCTGCACCCCCCACCCGATCCCAGTACCCCCCATCACCTCCAAACACATTACTTCCTGCCCCCCCAATCCCAGTACACCTCAACTAACTCCAGTCCCATCACCCCCAGGACCCCCCACCCACTCCCATCCCCATCGCCCCCTACACCTCCCACCCAATTCCAGTACCTCTCATCACCCCCTGCACCTCTTCAATCCCAGTACTCCCCATTACCCCCATCCCCATCACCCCTGCACACACCCCCCAATCACTGCACCCATCACCCCCATTCCCACCACCCCCTGCGCCCCCCCAACCCCAGCACTCCGCATCACCCCCATCCCCTCCGCCATCCCATTCCTCCCCATCCCCATCACCTCCTACATCACCCCCATCACCTCCATCCCCATGACCCCCTGCCCCCCCATCTCCCCCCATGCCCATCACCCCCTGCACCTCCCCAATCCCAGTACCCCCCATCACCCCCATCCCCATTACCCCCTGGACCCCCATCCCCATCATCTCCCACACCCCTCCAATCTCAGTGCCCCCCAACACCCCCATCCCCATCACTCCTGCACCCCCATCCCCCCATCCCCCCATCCCCATCACCTCCTACACCCCCCCAATCCCAGTACCCCCATCCCCCATCCCCATCCCCTCCCACACCCCTCCAATCCCAGTGCCCCCCATCCCCATCATCTCCCACAACCCTCCAATCCCAGTACCCCCAATCACCCCCATCCCCATCATCTCCTGCCCCCCATCCCCCCATCCCCATCCCCTCCCACACCCCTCCAATCCCAGTGCCCCCCATCGCCCCCATTCCCATCATCTCCTGCCCCCCATCTCCCCCCATCCCCATCACCTCCTACATCCCCCCAATCCCAGTACCCCCCATCACCCCCATCCCCATCACCCCCTGGACCCCCATCTCCATCATCTCCTGCCCCCCCAACCCCAGTGCCCCCCAACCCCATCACTCCTACATCCCCCCAATCCCAGTACCCCCCATCCCCATCACCTCCCACACCCCTCCAATCCCAGTACCCCCTATCACCCCCATCCCCATCACCCCCTGGACCCCCATCTCCATCATCTCCTGCCCCCCCAACCCCAGTGTCCCCCCCCCCATCCCCTCCCACACCCCTCCAATCCCAGTACGCCCCATCCCCGGTACCCCCATCCCCCCCTCCCCCCCATCACCTCCCCCGCCCCGGGGCCGCCCCTCCCCTCTCCTCGCTCGGTTCCTCGGCGGGGGCGGCGGGGCTGCGGCGCGGGGCGATGCGGCGCGGCTCGGCCCGGCGCGGCTCCTCCTCCTCCTCCTCCTGCTCGTCGTCCTCGTCCCCGGCGGGCGCGGGGCAGGCATGGGGCGGGCGGGGAGCGGCGCGGGGGCGGCGGCGGCGCCGTGACCGGGGCGGCGCAGGATGGGCAACGCGCAGCGCAAGGCACCGCGCGGCCAGCGCCGGGGCAGGATGCGCGCAGCAACAGGTACGGGGGAGGCTCCGCGCCGACCCGCGCCCCGCGATGCCCCCGCGCCCCGGCAGGGCCCGCCGCCCCCTCCCCTTCCAGCCAGGCTGCCCAGTCCACCCACCCAGATTACCCCATCCAGCCATCCAGTTTACCCAGTCCTCCCACCCAGTCTACCCAGGCTGCCCCTTCCACCCTCCCGGGCTGCCCCTTGCATCCAGGCTGCCCAGTCCACCCACCCAGATTACCCCATCCAGCCATCCAGTTCACCCACTCACCCAGGCTGCCCCGTCCTCCCACCCACCCGGTCCACCCAGGCTGCCCCGTACACCCACCCAGGCTACCCAGCCCACCCAGTTCACCCAGGTTAGCTAGTCCACCTAGGTTACCCAGTTCACCCACCCTGACTACCCCGTCTACCCACCCAGTTCACCCACCCAGGCTGCCCCATCCACCCAGGTTACCCAGTCCTCCCACCACCCTGTTCACCCAACGTACCCAGTCCACCCACCCAGATTACCCCGTACACCCACTCACCCAGTCCACCCAGTCCATCGCCCCCACCCCCCCAGATTACCCTGTCCACCTCCATACACAGTTCACCCAGTCCACCCACCCATCCACCCACCCACCCAGCCCCTTAGGGTCACTTGGAGGACACAGGGAGAGGTCACCTCCAGCTGAGGTCTGGCCTGGCAGGTGGGAAAGGCAAGGGATGGGGCTGGCACTAAGGCCATCCGTGGTCCTCTGGTGTGCGGAGCAGGTGCTGACCCACACCAGTACCCCTCATCCAATCCCGGGCCCATCCTGCAAGATGCAGGGAGGCAGTCCTGGGCAGTGGAGAATCCAGCCCTGGGCAGCAGGGAGCAACCACCAGCTGTAGGGACCCAGCTCCAGCCATGGGGAGCCAGCCCTGGGAAAGTGAGGAGGTGGCTCCAAGCAGCAGGGAGCCAGCTCCAATCATGGGGAGTCAGCTCCGAGCAGCAGGGAGCCGGCTCCAGCCATGGGGAGCCAGCTGTGGGCATCGGGGAGCCAGCTCCAACCATAGGAGAGTGAGCCCTGAGCAGCGGGGAGCCAGCCCTGGGCAGCAGACTGGCAGCTTCAACCATGGGGAGCCAGCCCTGAGCAGCAGGGAAGCAGCCGTGGGCAGTGGGGGAGCAGAGGGGAGCGAGCCCCGTGCTGTGGGGAGCCAGCCCCGAGCCATGCGGAGCCCTTGCCCCACGTCCTGCCCAGGCAGGGAGCTCGTGCCTGCGGAGCCCCCCACACGCCAGCCCCATTTTCCCACTGATGGTGAAGGCGGGGGTGTCTCTGCGGGACCTCAATACCATAAATTAGCTAAGGAAGGCAGAAAACCCCGCACATCTGCAGGGGGCATTGGGGGAAGTAGAGCTCAATGAGAGCTCGCTCTGGGCTGGGTACAGGGCTCACCGAGGGCTCGCTCTGAGCTGGGCACAGGGCTCACTGAGGGCTCACCCTGAGCTGGGCACAGGGCTTTCCAAGGGCTCACTCTGAGCTGGGCACAGGGCTAACCGAGGGCTCACTCTGAGCTGGGCACAGGGCTCACCGAGGGCTCACTCTGAGCTGCGCACAGGGCTCACCGAGGGCTCACTCTGAGCTGGGCACAGGGCTCACCGAGGGCTCACTCTGAGCTGCGCACAGGGCTCACCGAGGGCTCACTCTGAGCTGGGCACAGGGCTAACCGAGGGCTCACTCTGAGCTGGGCACAGGGCTCACCGAGGGCTCACTCTGAGCTGGGCACAGGGCTCACCGAGGGCTCACCCTGAGCTGCGCACAGGGCTCACCGAGGGCTCACTCTGAGCTGGGCACAGGGCTCACCGAGGGCTCACCCTGAGCTCGGCACAGGGCTAACCGAGGGCTCACTCTGGGCTGGGCACAGGGCTCACTGAGGGCTCACTCTGAGCTGGGCACAGGGCTCACTGAGGGCTTGTTCTGGACTGGGCACAGGTTGCACCTAGGAGGGCTTGCTCTGGGCTGGGCACAGGGGTTGCAGAGGGCTCACTGTGGGCTGGGCACAGGGATCACTGAGGGCTCGCTCTGAGCTGGGAGTGGGAAGCTGAGTAAAGGTGCCCTCCAAAAAAAGCTGGCTCAAACAAGCAGGACCTGTCCAGTCACTCCTTTGTCCCCACCTGGCTGGCCCAGGCAGTTCAGCAACCCTTTCCAGACACCAGGGACTCCCAACTCTCCAACCCAGCTCCTAGAAATACCAAGAGAGCTGGGAGGCTGGGGTCTGCCTCGGCTCCTGGCGCAGGAGTCTGAGGGCTCTTTCCCCGTGTGCCCTGCAGTGCTGGACTCTGCCGGCCCCAGCTCCCGCTGCCCTTCCCTGGGCTGCCAGCTCCAGAGCCGGGCCACAAGCCGGGAGCTGCCAGCCCTGCGAGAGACCTCAGGAAAATTGCTTCAAAGCTGCGAGAAAATGGGGAGTGATTTTCACAGCCCAAGTGCCTGTCATAGCTTAATAATTAGCGGGCAGAGGGGGTGGAAGTACAGCCTGTCTCTGCCTAATTTTGCTGCCGCCGCTGTAGCAATTGTTGCGAGGGGCTCAAACGGGGCAAAAGAGGTTCAGGTTGCACCGGGAGATCGGGAGGGGTGCTGATCTAGAGGGTCCAGAGGGGATGAAGTAGGCTGTGGTGGTCAAGACCCAGTGTATCACCCTCGACTCCCATTCTGGTGGGACACAGAGGTGGGCAGTGGCTCAGAGGGGATCAGGGCTGCTGGCCTGCTCCCTGCCTGCTGCTTCCACGCTTGCAATCGTCCAGTGCGGCTTGGAGGGTGACAGGAGCTAATCACACATGTGCATCATCCGAGGGATTCTTGGAAGTTGCAAATCACCTTCCCAGCGCTGCCGGGAAGGGCCCGAGGGACCCTGTCTGTGCGCCACGGCTGGTTCATCTCTGTCCTCAGGCACAGGGCACGTCAGCCTGGAGATCTCCAGCAGATCTTCCTCACGGTGCCTGGACTGCCCTGGGATGAGGACAGAGCTGCTGGAAGCAGGGAGGAATGGGATTTGGCACTGGACAGCTCAAACCTAATCTTGCGCCTGAAGCTGGGACAAAGACTTTGATGTTCCCAGGTTGGGCTGCTGGGACCTCAATGGCTTGAGCATTCCTGAGCAGCTACATGCAGGCTTCCTTGCGGAGAGGCAGCAGCAGGTCCAGGCTGGAGCTTATCTGCCGAGGGGAGGGAGCTGAAACTTGATAAGACAGCCCTGCGGTGGGTCTGGGTTGCTGGCAGGGTGGGATGCACGCCGGCTGGAGGAGGAGAGCAGCAACTCATGGTACCAGGAGGTACCTATGCTCTTTGCAGGCAGGATCTTTCTTCTGCACAGGGCATCACACAGAAGGGTCTTTACGCTGGCATCCCTGATTATTAAAATCCACCTTTCCTCCTAGCTCTGTGGGCAGGGCAAGGCTGCATGAATTTAGAGGGTGCAAACCTTAGCTCTGCCCGCTTAGCCAATACATCTTTGATGCTCTTCTAATGCTGGGGGGGCTCACATCCCCCTGCACTCCTTCCTTGAGCATCAGCAGTCAAGCAGAGTACTGCTGAGGCCAAGGTGCTTGTTTGTGAGTGTGATGGTGCATGGTGGGGCTTGTCAGAGACGGTAGTGTGCTTCTAGGCTGTCAGAAGCAATGTAATGAGTTTACAGGTCTGTGTGCCCAGTGGTCTGGTAGGGCTGGGAGGCAGCTCTCCACTTATTGTGTCTGTCCTCGGCTGGCAATATGACCACGGGACAGGTCCCTTTGTCCCTCTCATCTGTCTGAGCCATGCGCAAGTGCTGCTTGTGTTGCTGGGGGCAGGGGGAGGAATGGACTCTACAGGTATTTCCCATCCTTTAGCCATCCCATAGTTTGGGTCCGTGGCATCACTGGGTGCCAGGCACAGGGATGGGTGGCACCAGCCCCTGGCAAGGCACATGCTCCCCATGCTGCCTCAGCAGCCCCAAAGCCGCTTCCCTAAGTGAGCCAGGGCTTGGGGCTGCATTCCCATCTCTGCTGCAGCCCTGGCTCCCAGGAGCCTGCATCCTCCGGGAAAATGCCTGGGGCACTGTGAAAGTGGTCCCTGAGGAGCCTTTGCTCTCGGCTTTTGGAAGGAGCTCAGGCTGGCAGAAGCTCTGGGGGCTCTTGCAGCTTCCAGGGCAAAGTCAAGTGAATTCAGAGGTTTTTCAGCTCCTGAGTGTTGAGAGTTTGAGGGGGAAAGGCAGCTCAGCCTATCTGGGAGGCAGCAGCAGGCTCCGGGGCGCTGATTCCGCAGTGGGGATGCCAATGGCTGTTCCAGGCAGGACATGCAGGACCTGCCGTGCTCTGCTGAAGGGGGATGAGCCAGCATGTGCTGGTGTCCCCCCAAGTGACCCATGGCTTTCAGATAGTGCCGGTTGCTTCTCCATCCGTGACTGAGGGATGTTTTGCTTCCAAGACTCAGCTCAGCTTGGGGCAGTCCAGCCTGTCCTTGCCATCGCCCCCACGACCCTGTTCCCTCTCCGACACTCCAGCAGGGACAAACCGCTCCATGCTGACCCGGTGCCATCGCAGGACCTCCAGGCAAGGTAGATGGATGGAGGATGGGCTGTGCAAAACCACAGCCCCTTCGCCATCCCTCCCCCGGGAAGGAAGAGGGGCCGGGGCTGGGACAATGGGCTGTGGCGCTGACTCAAACAACCAGTTCCTGGTCGCTTCCTCTTGCCCTGGACTGGAGCTGGCTGCAGCTTGGTGGAAGCTCACTTCTCTCAGCCTGTTTTTGAAGCAAGGGCACCTGCGCCCACAACTATGGCCAAGGCAGAGTGGCTCCTGGCGCCCTGGCACCGGGGAGGTAAGGCAGGCAGCGCGGGCAGGGGCAGGCAGCGGGGCAGTGGGCAGCAACGGTGGTGGAGTTTGCAGGTGCCCTCGCTCTGCAAGGCAAGACCCCAGTTGCCGTGCTGTGTCAGACAGAGGGATGTGGAGGCTCTCGTCTCCGGAGGCTGCGCGATAGCACAGGGGCAGTGCTGCCCGGCAGTGCTGATCTACTCCCTCCTTTCCCACACCATGATGGCCCCTTCCTTTTTCAATACTTCCTGCTGTTCCCCAGCCCTTTGGGGCGTCCTGGCTCTCTGACAAAGGAAGAGAAGCACAGAAACCCCCTGCCCACGCATCCCAGCATCAACTCCTGAGTCTGGGGCTGAGCCCCTCTGGGATGAATCCTGCCCATCCCCGCGGTGCTGCACCCTCCTGATAGCACTCGCTTGCTGGTGGTGGCAGGAGTGGGAACTGTAGGGACCATGGGCACCACAGGAGCGTGGGTCAGCCCATGTCACAGTCAGCTGGTCTCCTTGCTGCTCTCGCTCCTCTCTTTCCCTCACCATTGCTCCTGCTATGGCTGATTTTCACGTCTCGGGGCCCCTTTGTCCTGGGGCCCTGGCCGCGTTCCCCTCAAGCGACTTCCTTGCATTGTCCCAGCCCCATGGAGTGTAAAACCAGCCGGGCACAGGGGAAACAGTGTTTTCCTGGAAGCACCCCTGTACAGCAAGGGGCCACAGCCACTCCAGCACAGGCAACCTGCACACCTAGGAGAGCTGAGCATCTCTGTGCTGCCCTAAGCACCCCTGTGCTGCCAAACAATGCTGGCCAGGCTGGGGCCATCACCAGGGAGGGGCTGGCTAGTGGGCAGCTGGACTCAGACACCCTGTGCCTGGGGGTGCACTTGGCTGTGGTGCAGAGCGATGCTGTGCCGGGGTGCCGAGGGTGGCAGGTTGCTGTGACAGGTTTCCTGAGGCTCTTGGAGAAGGCTCATGCCTGTTTTTTTAGGATGGGAAGCACGTGAAAGGGAGGGTTGTGATACGAGGAGGAAGCTGGGCTGCTAGATAGCCACAGCGGGGCTACAAGAAAGGCGCTGAGGGGTCTGATCCTGCTGCCTGTGGCTGAGGGCTTGCAGGGACCTTGGTCCAGATGCTCCAGGAAGGCAAAGACAGAGTGATGAGAGCACCCGTGGCCAAGCCCCAAGCAGCCCCCACCAATCCTGGGGCTGCTGCTCTGTCCTTAGCAGTGGTGGCTCTGGGCCACTTGGCAAAGAGTGGTGTGAGTTTGTGCTGGTCGGCTGCGGTACTGGGTCAAGCCTCGCTGCGAGCACAGCTACGGGCGATTCCTGTCCCTGCAGCTCAGGTGGATGGCTCTTTGGGGCTCCTCCTGTGCTGGGCTCACCAGCCAAGGCCTCCCTGCAGCGCCCGTGCCTTCCCTGCCTGCCAAAATGCCCTCACAGGGTCAGGATTTGCTGGAACCAAACATACCCAGTGCGTTTTTTCATCAGCCCCAGCCTGCTGCCCGGCCTCAGCACCTGCCAGGCTCAAGGGCAGTTGCCACGCCAGTGATGCCGTGGCTCGGGGGGGCTTTCAGGTCCCCTGTCACCCTGCTGCCACCACGGCAAGGCTGTCTGTATGCGGTCATGGCTAACACTGTCTGTGGAGAGTACATGCATCCCTTCTGCTCCACCCCTACATGAGAAATGAGGTGAAGGTGATGGACCACTTGGGATCCATCTGGAGAAAGACAGCTTCTATCTGTTTTACCAGCTCTCATCATAGTGCCAGGCAGGCAGAGTGCCCTAGCACTCTGTTAACTCTTAACCCTACTGATGTAAAGTGATGTTATCGACTGCCTTGCTGCTGGTGCTCTTGATAGAAACCTTTCTCATAATCCAGCCTCATGAGCAGAGCGACCCTCACAGCAGCCAAACCCACCTCACCTGACAGCGACTTCTGCAGTGCCCTTCTCTCTTAGCAGTACAAAACTCAGCCAATTGCATGTTTAACAGGGACAGTGAGAAAAGCCAAGAGCAGATTTGATGTTGCAGGATGGTGGTGTTGTTCAGTGTCCCACGTTCCTGCTGGGCACCTGTCCAGGAGCACACCGACGCAGGGCAGCATCGGGGTCATGGCATGGGCACCCCATAAAAAACTTCCAGCCCCTCTACCACCAGCAGGTCTAATGTCTGTAAGGTTGCCCCTGCCTCACTGCAGGCTTGGAGATGTGCCCGTAAGATGTGTACCAGAGGAACGGTGTCCCCAGGGAGGCTCTGGATGTGGACAGGGCACAGGACTTTGGCTGTCCCAACGAGGGCTCATCTTGGGCATGCGCCAGCACTCGTGGCAAGGCGTCAGGTCCGCATCCCAGCAGGACAGCGGGACCGGCAGTTTTGAGTTCAGCAGGGGGGAAGCTTGGAACAGGAGGTGCTTTCTGTGGCCACTGCCAGCTCCCACTGTTTGCTCTTTTCTCTTCCTCTCCGCTCATCACAGAGAAGCGCGCGCTTTGGCTCCGTACCACAGGGAATGTCATCGAGCCGCACACGCCAGGACTGAGCAGTCGCGGTGCCGGCAGCAGGCTGGGCTGCTTGCTCGAAACCGGCAGCATATGTTGTCAGGATTGCGGCACATTGGCTTCTGCCGGTGGGGTTTGGGTTGCTGTCGAGATCAGTCTCAGCCTACAAGTTGGCAGCCCTCATCCTCCGGTGTGCTGGGAACGGCAGCGGCTGGCTCGCCGTTGTGCCGATACCCGTTGCCATGGCTGCTCTGCTGATGGTGCATCACCCGCTGCTGCCGTTACATCACTCCTGTGGTACCTCTGCATCGGCAGCGAGGGACCGAGTGGCACCGTCTGCATTGCCAGTGCTTCCCGCTCAGTCGGAGCGAGCTTGAGAAGGAAAAGTTTGGTGACAAGCTCAAGCAAATAGGCATCATCTCATGGGAACTTTGGCCTGATTTGAAACCACTCCTGATGGCTCTATCGAATATCTCCCTGTGGATTCGGGATGCCTGGGCAGTAGGTAAATAGGGAGACTGGTGTGGAATGGGGAGGACTTGGGGAGATGCTTATGGGAGGCATGGATGTTGTACTCTGTGGCTGGACGTCCTGCAGGGATGCTGTTCTCGCGGAGAGAGAGTGAAGCCCAGCTCCCCTTGGAGCAAACCCCCCTTGGCTTCGGCCACGCTGCAGAGTCCCAAGCCTGAATGCTCGCTCACTCTCAGCGAGACTCTGCAAGCTCTTACAGAGGGAACAGCACCCACTGTGGCTGATGGTGCTGGCCCGCACGCCTGCCTGGGACAGCCCCTGCTTCCAGGGCAAGGGGCAGGCGCTGCCAGCCTGCGGGCCTAACAGGGGACAGACCCTCCCCTGGGAGACATGGGGACAGGCGAGGAGCAGCCTCCAGCAGCCCTGACCTCCAGCCTCCTATGGTTAACACCTCTACCCATGTCTGTGCCTGTCTGCGAGCAGAACCAGGGCTGCTCCTTCCTCCCTGTGCAAGCTGTGGGGCAGGAACGGTGGACTGATGCCAGGAGGGAGCTGCGTGTGGGAGACCACTCACCAGCCGTGCCTCAGTTTCCCCGCAGCAGCGAGGCTGGCAAGGCTCAGGTTGAGAGTACTGGGGGAGGGTGGGATGGAGCTGGCCCTCCGACTCTGCTCTCCAGGATGTCCTTTACCTCCCGCAGGCATTTGCCACGGGGTGGGGGCCCCCTGAGAGGTATTTTGGATTTGGAGCCTGTCACCGATAAGCTTGGCAGGAAAGTTACTGTCAAGGGCAACAGGCTCTGCTCCGGCTGCACTGTTCCTGCCTGCTGACATGTCCTCCTGTCTGTTTTTTCGGCTTGGCTGGGGCATCCTGAGCCCCATGTATGCAAGGAATAGCCACAGCTTGTGTGAACAAGGGGTTGTTTTGCCTGGGGAAGAGGAGGCTGAGGGGAGACCTCATTGCTCTCTGCAGCTCCCAGAAATAAGGCTGTGGTGCTGGGCTCTTCTCCCAAGTAACAAGCAATAGGACGAGAGGAAATGGCCTCAAATT
This sequence comes from Cuculus canorus, assembly GCF_017976375.1. Lineage (NCBI taxonomy): Eukaryota > Metazoa > Chordata > Aves > Cuculiformes > Cuculidae > Cuculus > Cuculus canorus. The sequence goes on from NC_071410.1 coordinate 20,567,826, forward strand.
GCGCCAGGGGAGGTTTAGATTGGATAGTAGAAAATATTTCTTTACTGAAAGATTGGTGAAGCATTGGAATCAGCTGCCCAGGGCAGTGGTGGAGTCTTCATCCCTGGAGGGTTTCAAAAACCATGTAGAGGTGGCACTTGGGGACATGATTTATTAGGCACGGTGGGATTGGGCTGACAGTTGGACTGGATGAGCTGAGAGGTCTTTTCCAACCTTAAGGATTCTGTGACATCCCAAATGTACTCTTGCACCACGCCTGCGTCAGACTGCTTCCGAACACAGCCTGGCCCTTGGGAGCGCAGGCAGCAGTGCTGCCTTATCCTTATCAGCCCCCGCCGCGGGCCAGGCTGCTGGCTCCTCACACCACATCGCAGAGCTGCTGCGTGATGCTGGGCTGTGAGCCACTGCCAGGGCTGTGCCCAGCAAACCCTCTGAGCAACTGCTCCCAAGGAGCAAAAGCCAAAACATCAGGGTGTGACGCTTACTCTTGCACACAGGATTGTGCAAACATTGTGCAGCCCCTTGGGGCATGGGTTTGGGGTGCCTGGGCCACCAGAGGGATGGATGCTTGGATTGTCTGACGTTTCCCACCCCTTCTCCTCCTCAGCTGCTGCTTCTGCTGGGAAGATGAAACCAGCCCTGCCAGCACCTTGGCAATGCCCGCCCCGCTGCCTGCATCAGCTCAGGACAGCACTGGCTTGCGTTCACAAATGAGCTGTGTCTGCAAAGGGTGGAAAGGGCTGGGACACCGCGACCGCCCTGCGCTGCGCTTTCTTCATTTCCCCAGCCAGGGATGGCCATGCTGCCCTCTTGCCCGTGCCTGTGGCTCGCGTGGGCAGGGCAGGGTGCTGTGCCCTCCTTCACTGGTTGCTCAGGCACGCTTCCGCTTCGCCCAGGGCGGCCCCGGGTTTCGGCATTGCGGTTTGCACACGTGGTTGGAGCCAGCAGGGTGGGTGCCTTGGGGTGTCCCAGCAGTGAGGCTGAGGCTGTGGAGGTAAGGTCCTGCTGTGCGGCTCCAGGGAGGGGGACAGGGCTGTCCCCGCAGGGCGCTGGCACTGGGCAGCTCCTGGAGGTGTGGAGTCGGGGCGGGGGGTGTGGTGGTGCTGCGTTTTGGGGGGTGCACTTGGGGAAGAGCAGCTGGAAAGCTGCCTGGTGGAAAAGGACCTGGGGTGCTGGTCAACAGCAGCTGTACAAGAGCCAGCAGTGGCCCAGGCGGCCAAGAAGGCCAACAGCATCCTGGCTTGGATCAGCCATGGGGTGGCCAGCAGGAGCAGGGAAGGGATCGTCCCCCTGGACTCAGTGCTGGTGAGGCCAAACCTCGAACATTGAGTTCAGTTTTGGGCCCCTCAGTGCAAGAAAGACATTAAGGGACTGGAGCACATCCGGAGAAGGGAACAAAGCTGGGTAGGGGTCTGGAAACCAGGTTGTGGGAGTGGCTGAGGAACCTGGGGCTGTTTACCCTGGAGAAGAGGAGGCTGAAGGGAGACCTCATCACTCTCTGCAGCTCCCGGAAAGGAGACTGAAGTGAGTTGGGTGCTGGGCTCTTCTCCCAAGTGACAAGATGAGAGGAAATGACCTTAAGTTGTGCCAGGGGAGGTCTACAGTGGATATTAGGAAAAATTTCTTCACTGGAAGAGCAGTGAAGCATTGGCAGAGGCTGCCCAGTGCAGTAGTGAAGTCCCCATCTCTGGAGGGGTTCAAAAACCATGTAGATGTGGCACTTGGGGACACAGTTTATCAGGCACGGTGGGATCAGACTGATGGTTGGACTGGATGAGCTGAGAGGACTTTTCCAACCTTATCTCTTCTCTGATTCTGTGTCCCTAAGCCTTGACGGAGGTGACACCGTGTAGCTGCTGTGGGGTCTGCAGGGGCAGGTGGGGGTGGCTCCTGGGGGTTGTGTGGGATGAAGGTGAGGAGCATCAGCACTCGCCAGGGCCAGAGGCTGGGTCTGTGTGAGCCAGGCAGAGGGGTGCAGCAAGCCGAGACATGGAGCGCACTTGGAAAGGGAGGGGACAGCAGCAGAGCCCCACCTCACCAAAGAGAGCTTGTCACAGGGTTGAGGTCTACAGGGTGACAGAGGTCCCCCTGTCCCTCCCTTCCTGTAGCCCTGTAGGTCAGGACTGTGGGGAGATGCCCCAACCCTGCCCCATTCCCAGCCACACGCCTGGTTCCCATCCCCATGGAACAACCGGGTGCACCAGGCCAGCCAGAGGCCGAGCCCCTCAGCCCCTCTGGGCATTGCCATCTGGGAGGCCAGAGGAGGAAAAGCCACATCCCTGGGTATGAAAAGGGTGCTGCGTTCACCCACAGCTGGGAAAACTTCATCACCAACCGCACAGCACTGCCCTTTGGCACGGCACTGTGTGGCCGGGCAAAGCCTCAGCGTGGTTTGCACACACCCGCCCGCCCCAACACCTCTTGGTTGATATGGAAACGAGTCAAATTATTTAAAGGAGGGGGAAAAAAAAGAAAAGGAAAAAAAGCCTGGTGTTAAGGCACGTCGTTATGGTAACACAAATTATAAAAGTAACTAGGCTAGGGACGTGGCACCTTGCTTTCGGGTGCTGGGTGTTGTGCAGGTTCTGCTGCTCCATCAGCCGGAGCAGAGGGGATGGACGGGCAGGATGGGACCATGGGCAGCGGGAGTGATGCTTGGGATGCAGCACTAGGTGAGCCAGGGCATGGCTGACCCAAGCGTGCAGGATGTGGCTTGTGCTGGGGAACCCAACCCTATTTTGGGGCTGTTTGCCTTCCCGCAGGCAATTGGGGTTGCTGTCACTACCTCAGCTGGGGGCTGACATGAAGTAGAGTGGCTGTGTTTCGGCAGCTGAGCTGGTGGCGTGCTCGGTGGGGACATCACATCGGCCGGTGGCCAAGGGGAAGTGTTTGTCATGGTGGTAATAGGAGTGCCACGAGTGATGGGGCTGGGGACGGACACACAGGCACAGCACGCCCACACCCCTAGAGCCAGCAGAGAGACCTCAGCGCCTGCCCCACCTTGCTTCTCTTCCCTGTGAAATGGGAGCCAAACTTGGGATGTGCATCCCCTCAGCCAACAAATGAAGTAGTGTTGGCTGCTGAGCAGGAGCATCCCAGCTACCAGACAGGGCGAAGGGACATCAGACCCTGGTCCCTGGGGGTGACACCCAGCCCGGTGGGTACCACCAGGCACAGGACCTTGCACAGTGCGCATGCTGACAGCAGCCATCCCTCTGCCCACACCAGGGGTAGCTGGATGAAGTGGGTGATTCCAGTACTGAAAGGAGCTCCAGGAAAGCTGGGGAGGGACTCTTGGCCAGGGAGGGAGAGGATGAGGGGGAACGGTTTTCAGCTGCAAGAGGGGAGATTGAGATGAGATCTTAAAGAGAAATGTTTTGCTGTGAGGGTGGGGAGGCCCTGGCCCAGAGCAGTGGTGGCTGCCCCATCCCTGGAGGTGTCCAAGGCCAGGTTGGATGGGGCTTGGAGCCCCTGATCCAGTGGGAGGTGTCCCTGCCCATGGCAGGGGATTGGAAGTGGATGGGCTTTGAGGTCCCTTCCCACCCAAACCATCCTAGGATTCTATGATGAGTCCTAAATCCTCAGGGATGATACCCTGGTCACCCATGAGCCCCTGTTTAAAGCTCACAATCCCTCTCTCTGCCTTCACCACCGGGGTCAGGGCTTGGATGCACCCATCAGTGTGATGGCAGCGGCACTCCCTTGGACCTGGAGCAAAACCACGCTGGGGGGAAACCCACATCCGCTCTGGGCCAGCACTGCTTCTCCACTGCCAGGAGAAGTGCCAGAGCTGCAGGAGTTCCCGTGGCAAAGCCTGTTTGCCAGAGCACTGCTCAGCTCCCAGCACAGCCAGCTCCAAATCCTTCTCCTGAGGGCTTTTTCACCCGTGTGGGGGGTTTCAGAAGGTCTTGGCAGGTGCATGGCCCTTTCCCACAGAAGTTTCCTTCCCAGGAGACCTTTTTGGAGCCCCCGCTGCTGGGGCAGGGTGTGTTAATCTCGCCGAGCGGGCTGAAACCAGTGTGATGAAAGGTGTTATGTCCTCCTTGCTCCCTCCTTTTTGATTGCAACTTCTTCTCTTCTGCAGCCAGGAGGTTGCTTCACTAGAGTGTGCAGTGTTTCCTGCACCCAGGAGCAGCTGGGCAGTCACCCAGGGCAACAGGGCTTGCTTCCTTCCCCAGTTTCACCCTGTTCCCTTCCTGGCTTGTTCTGCCAGCCCGCAGGGACTGTTTCCAGCCCGCAAAGCAGCAGTGGTGGCAGCGATGGGGTCTGGTCCCACCCAGCAGCAGCCTGCCTCGGTGGCTTTGCTGGGACAGGACACAGGCACATCCCAGTCCCCACGTTGCTGGAGAGACGAGGACAAGAGGAGTGTTCTTGGCTGGAGTGGTGTCAGCCAGCAGCCAACAGGGAACCTGCCCACCAGCCTCCCTCTCACTCTACTCCCTCCTGCTCACAGCCACCTCTAACGTGGATATCGAGAACAAGAAAGCCACCCATCCCAAGCTGTCATGGCAGCAGCCAGTGAACGTCTTCCTGGCCGCCGGGCGCCCGCCGGGCATGGAGCAGCTGCACCAGGAGGCTCAGCTCAACCTCCAGAGCTTGATGCAAGGTAGTGGGGCAAGAGGGGCTGAGGGCAAGCTGGGTGAGGGTGGTGGTCTTGATCTTGGTCTGAGGAGAGGCTCTTGATCAGGGAGTGCAGGGAGAGGATGAGGGGCAACGTTTTTCAGCTGCGAGAGGGGAGATTTAGATGAGATCCTAGAGAGAAATGTTTTGCTGTGAGGGTGGGGAGGCCCTGGCCCAGGTTGCCCAGAGCAGTGGTGGCTGCCCCATCCCTGGAGGGGTTCAAGGCCAGGTTGGATGGGGCTTGCAGACCCCTGGTCCAGTGGGAGGTGTCCCTGCCCATGGCAGGGGGTTGGAACTGGGTGGGCTTTGAGGTCCCTTCCCACTCAAACCATTCCATGATTCTATAATGAGTCCTAACAGCAAAGTTGTCCCCAACGTGCGCGTGTCAGAGCTACTCCTCAGACCCTGCCAAGCTGTAGGTTTGAGGTGCCCAGTGGGTCCCAGCCTCCCACAGCCCCTCTCTGATCTCTGCTCTCAAATCCTTGATGCGAGCAGCAAAGCATCAGAGGCCAAGACCAGGAGCCAGGACACTCACCAGCCCCACCACAGCACGGTTGTGCCCATGAGGGCCTTGGAGATCCTGCTACTGGATGAGTGTGGCTGTTGATTTTGTTTCGTTCCTATTTTTTACCCAAGCCATCACTCAAGCTCAGCAGCCCGGCCTTCGCCCAGCTTGTAATCTCATTAAGTCAGCCTGAGCAGACCTGGTTTCCGCCAGGCCATAACGACTGGCATTAATGAGCTCAACAATTACAGGATGGGGAGACACTGAGTTCCCTCCTGGCTGTCCCCAGTGGGGCTCTGGTTCCCTGCAGAACTCGCTGTGGCCCCAGGCAGCTCCTGGGAGGAGCGGGGAGCAGGCTGCCAGGTTCCCAGCACTGCCTCAGCTGCCCCCCAGACTTGGGGTCTTCCTTTCCCTCCTCTTGAGCTTCCAGTGTTGAATAGGGGTGGCAAACCAGCCGAGGGACAGCCACACCTGCCTTCGTGTTCCTCCTGCCCCAGGGGCAAAGCTTGGCCCCCGAGCAGGGTCCCAGGCACCGTTTCTCTTGCAGAGGAGTATGAGGAGCAGTACGCCGAGAGCAGGGTCACCGGACAGACCTTCCGCGCTGCCGGGCAGCTGCCCCCCGACACCCCTCCTGAGCCATCGCCCCGACCTCTGCCTGCCAAGCGGCTGGAGTTCGTGCTGATGGTGAGTGCCGGGATGGCGGGGCAGGGCGGAACAGCCCTTGTGTCCCTCAGAGGAGAGGGATTGGTGCGGTCAGTCAGGCAGCAGGGCTGGGGAAAGCCATTTGTGTCCCACCCTTATCCCTTTGGTGGCTCACATCCCTTTTCCTTCGCAGCCTCCGAGCCGGCAAGCAGCCGAAGAGGAGACCACCAGCACAACCGCACTTGGCACTCAGCCACCCGACACCTCTCTGAGCCTCCCCACCAGCCCGGACAAGCAGCCGCCCTGGGCCAGAGCCTTCCCGCTGCCCACCGTGGAGGAGAAGCAGTGGCATCAGTCCTGCTCCATCCAAACCAACATCATCCCCATCAACGTCTCGGGTAGGGCAGCACCCCTGGGCTGAGGCAGGGGTGGAAATATGCGAGAGGCAGCCACAGCACCGAGCCGGCACCTGGGGAGGATGCAGGGGCTGTGTCCCAGCAACTAGCAGAGTGGTGGGAGGGGGGCTGGGGCTGCAAGCCTGTGTCCCCGCAGGCCAGGTGGATGCTGGGGGCAGAGCAGGGAGCAACAAGGCCATGCTGGCATCTGTCATTCCCAGCCATCTCTCCTGCTATCCGCAACTTTGAGTGTCCAATCCACACTACCATCCGGTCTCTTGTTTTCGCCATGCTGCCCAGCCAGACGGTCTTGTTGCAACCTTGGCTCTTACCACGCTCCATGCAGCCAGCCTGTCTCATCTGTCCGTCCGTCCGTCAGTCGTCATGGGGCTGCAGCTCCTGGCAGTGCAGTCCTGCCCAGTCCTTGCAGACTTGGTGCCACACTCTGCCCCCAGGTCAGAGCCTGGGTCTGGCAGCTCAGCAAGGTGCCACCATCCAAAGACAAAAGCTGTCTTTCTGTCCTTTTCTTCCATGATGAAGAGATATGCCAGGACCACCTTGGTCCCTCTTCTCACTCTGCTGTTTGTCATGTCCATGTCCCCAGTGTGGCTCAGTGCTGCTGGCCTCGTTAACAACGAAGCCCAGCGTTGTAGGGTCCAGCTTCACCAGTGCAGAGTGAGGTCAGTCTTTGCAGCTCTCCATGCATCCCACCTCCATCTGCACCATCTCCGTGCATCCCACCAGCCAGCAGTGCCTCCATCTCCCATGCAGTTCCACCAGCATGGCTCACCACCCTCCTGTCAACCCATGCTCCTGCCTACAGTCACCATCCCAGGCCAGGGGACACCCAGGGGACACCCAGCGATGGAGGGGGCGAAGCCCCTGCCCCTACAGCGTGTTTGTTTTGGCTACAGGGCAGCACTTTGCTAGGCACGCGAGTGCTCGTCACTCCCTGTTTAACACAGAGACCGCGATGAACCCCAAGTCCACCCTGCGGCGTAGACGGACCATTATTGGATTCCCTAACCTGTCCCTGCGAGACCAAGGTGACGGCAAGAACCGCGCAGCCCCTTCTATGCCCCAGCAGCACCTGGGCAGGGCTGGCACCCACTGGACATGTCCTGACAGTGGGCAGAGCCACCTCAGGGCATGGAAGCCAGCCACAAGACGGGCTCCCTGGGGGGACACTGGCCTTGGGGAGCTGGATCAGCTCCCTCCTGAGGCACCTGGTAATGCCAGGCTGGCCCTGGGGCTGGCATGGCATCGGGGACAGCCCTTCACCCCAAGCCAGAATGTCCTGCCCTGTGCCCAGACCTTGCACTCATGGTGTTGGGGCTGCAGAGCAAATACCCTGCCCAGGTCTTCTCTGGGGCTGGTGAGCCGGTCCATGCGGGTGTGCCAAGGGCACTCGTGTAGCTGAAGGTGCCTGCAGCACTCCAAGCACAGGCACGTACCAATGTTGGACCCCATGGAGACAAGAGCAATCCCAGCTCGAGGGCTGAGTCATGCCATCCCCAATGGAAAGTGTGGAGAAACCAGAGAGGGCCTCTTCTCAGAGGCAGGTAGGGGCAGGAGGAGGAGAAGCCATGGCAGCACTGCAGCAGGGGGAATTGTCACTGGGTAGGAGGAAGGCTTTTTCCCTTCTGACAGTGGCCGAACCTCCAAAAGGTTGTCACAGCCACTCCCTTGGAGGCAGTCAGACCTCAACCTGTTGTAGCCTTGAGCATCTTGATCTGCTAGATGTGCTTGAAGTATGGTCCCCAAGTCCTTCCCCATCCCAGCTGCTCTGAGATGAGGCGGTACTGAGCCATTGCATCCCTCCCCGAGCTGGGCAGTGATGCCTTGCTCTACTCTTCCCGATACCCATGTGTCCCCACGGGACAGCACTTTGGTTGCTGTGGGGCCAGTGTCCCCATCCATGAGACTTCTTGCCATGGCTGCCAAGTTGCCCATGGCACATCCCAGACTCCAGGGGTAACAGACTGGGGGCTGTCCCCCATTGGGTTATGACCCTGCAAATGCAGAGGGTGTGTCACCCCACCCCCTCCAGTCCGCTCAGGCACATTTCATGGGTGGGCAGAGATGCATTGCCAGAGATTGGCCATGGGGTGGGCCAGTCCTGGCCCCACGGCACACGGGGCAGGACTATGCCACCGACTTGCTGGCAGAGAGACAAGCGGGATGGTGCTGACTAGGGCTGTGTCTCCTCACAGGCGGTGCCAATGGCCCAACCTTGACTACACGTGTGCCCATCACAGAGTCCCTCTCCTGCAGCTTCGTGCCTGAGGCCTCAAGCCCAGGGAAGGCACCCCAGGAGATCAGCCCCCGCCAGCCCCTCTCTGCCCCACTGAGAAAGACCTTCAGTGACCTCGGAGCCCGCTGCTGCCAGCCGCCCACTGCCATGGACCACGCGGCCACCCCCTGTGCCAGCACCTGCAATGGACCACAGGGCACCCCTTTCCCCCCACCCTGGAGCACCCTGGGCTACGTGAGCCCCCCCAGCCCCGCCACTGGTCAGGGCAAGGGGCCTGCCTCCACCTCCCTGGGCGGCTCCAGCCCATCACCCAGCCCGGGCTCTCCTGCTGCTGCCTCCTTCTTCATTGCCATGGAGGAGCACGTGGGCAGCAACGGGCCCAGCTCCTTCTCTGGCACAGTGCCTGAGTCCCCCTCCACCTCCAGGAGCAGCCAGAGGTGTGATGGCCAAGAAGCCACGGTGAACTTCTCGCCAGGAAGCCAAGAGGAAGCAGCGGTGGAGCCGGTGCGACTGGAAGTGGGGCAGCCAGGGTGCTGGTTTCGCGAGCGGTCACTGTCGGTGCCCACCGACTCCGGCTCCCTCTGCTCCGTGGACATGTCGTGCGCTGACACCCGGCGAGGCAGCGCCAACTACGCCCTGGGCTACCCTAGTGCCAGTTCTGAGGGCAGCACCAGCACTGACAACATCTCCCTGGGGCTGGAGCAGGAGGGCCAGCGGCGGCGGCGCTCCAAGAGCATCTCCCTCAAGAAGGCGAAGAAGAAGCCCTCACCACCCACGCGCAGCGTCTCTCTCATTAAAGAGGGGCAGGATGATGCCATGGGGACTGGCTTGGTGCTGCCCAAGGATCAGCGACCAAAGAGCCTGTGCATCGCGCCAGAGCCCCAGGGCCACCGTCTGGTGCACGCTGACCCCCAGGGGAGTGTAGGGAGGGAGCCTGATGGCACAGCCACCCCCCACCAGTGGCATCTTGCAGACTGGAAGGCTGGTGATCCCTACCGATCCCTCTCCAGCTCAAGCACAGCCACAGGGACCACGGCCATTGAGTGTGCCAAGGCACGGGGCAGCTCCGAGTCCCTCACATCCCCTTCAGTCTCCAGGGCCACGACACCCTCCCAGCTCTCCACGGAGGCAGACCTCAAGACCTGCTCCCCAGGCAGGCCCACAGGGCTGATGTCCCCATCCAGCGGGTACTCCAGCCAGTCAGAGACCCCGACCCCCACCATCCCGACCTCCACCATCCTCGGACACTCCCCACACCAAGTGCGGGTGAGGCCGCTGGTTCCCGAAAGGAAGTCCTCGCTGCCCCCGACGTCCCCCATGGAGAGGAGCCCCAAGTCCAGGCTGTCCTTTGACCTACCACTCACGCCACCCGCACACCTCGACCTCTCGGGGCTGAAAATCTCCTTGAAGGGGAAGACAAAGGTCAGCCGACACCACTCTGATTCCACCTTTGGCACCAAGCTGGCCCAGAAGACCAGCCCCATCACGCCCATCATGCCGGTGGTCACACAGTCCGACCTGCGCTCTGTCCGCCTCCGCTCCATCAGCCGTTCGGAGCCAGAGGACAACACTGATGGCCCAGAGCATGCCGAGGAGCCGGCACGTGGTCCCTGCCCAGGGCCAGAGAGGAAGGTGAAGCCTCCTGTGGCAGAGAAGCCACCACTGGCCAAGCGGCCCCCGATCATCCTCCCCAAGCCCACAGCACTACAAGAGGAGGGTCCCTTATCCCCCACGTCCCCACCAGGCACCAAGGAGAAGGGGCTGCCACAGGGTGGCTTCGTGGTGCTGCGGAAAGGGGAGCTGCGGAGGGGTCCTGGGGAGCCCCCCTTGTCCCTGATGCCAGCAGGACCCCGGCGACTCTCGCAGGGCAGTCTGGAGGATGAGCCACGGCTGCAGTGGAGCAGTGCTGGGGAGGGGGAGCGGAAGAAGGCCAAGGTGCCACCACCAGTGCCCAAAAAACCTAGCGTGCTCTACCTGCCACTCGCCCCAGCCCCAGCACAGCTGGGAACCAGCATGGGGGACCAAGTGCCCACTCCTAGCCCCATCATCACGCTGGACGTCGACCCCACATGCTGCAACCCTGGCGCTGAGGACGTGCCATCTCCAGAGGCCCTGGGTACAGCACAAGCTGGTGACCCCACCTCAGAGCAAGGTGAGGGTCTCCCTACTCCTGGGGTTTCACCTCAGGACAGTGGGGGTCACACAGGGGGTTCATGGCTGCTTTGTCCTCCCTGCCTGCAGGCAGCTCAGCTGACGCCAGCACAGAGGAGAAGAGCTTTGCTAGCCACAAGACGGCTGACTCCATCACGGAGGAGGACGATGATGTGTTTGTGACATCCCGCACCACAGAGGATCTCTTCACCATGATCCACAGGTAGGGCTGCCTTGTGGCACTGGGTGGGCAACAGCCCCCCATACCTCCTGCATCCTGCAGCACTCACAGGGCTGGGCATTGTGTCCCACCTGCCACAACACCTAAAATTCATAGAATCATTCAGGTTGGAAAAGACTTCTCAGCTTATCCAATCCAACTGTCAGCCCAACCCCACCGTGCCTGCTAAACCATGTCCCCAAAAGTCACAGCCACACGCTGTTTCAACGCCTCCAGGGATGGAGACTCCACCACTGCCCTGGGCAGCCTCTGCCAGGGCTTCACCACTCTTTCAGCAAAGAAATTTTTCCTAATATCCAACCTAAACCTGCCCTGGTGTATCTTGAGGCCAGTTCCTCTCATCCTATCCCCTGTCACTTGGGAGAGTAGTCCAGCACCCACCTTGCTCCAACCTCCTTTCCAGGAGATGCAGAGAGCGATGAGGTCTCCCCTCAGACTCCTCCAGGGTAAACAGCCCCGTGTCCCCCAGCTGCTCCCACAACCCCTGGGCTTCAGCCCCTTCCCCACCTCTGTTCCCTTCTCTGGACACTCCTCCAGTCCCTCAATGTCTTTCTTGCACTGAGGGGCCCAAAACAGAACTCGGGGTTCGAGGTTTGGCCTCACCAACGCCGAGTCAGGGGGACGATCCCTTCCCTGCTCCTGCTGACCACCCCATGGCTGATCCAAGCCAGGATGCTGTTGGCCTTCTTGGCCACCTGGGCCACTGCTGGCTCATGTTCAGCTGCTGTCAGACAGTACTCCCAGGTCCATCTCTGTCAGGCAGCTTTCCAGATGCTCTTCCCCAAGCCCCGAGCTGCATGGAGTTGTTGTGACCCAGCCCTTGGACTTGTCAAATCTTATAGAATTGGCCTTGGCCCAGATTTTCCATGCTGGGACCAATGCTCACACTGGGGCCAACCTGTTGGTGCGTTAAGCACTTTGGAGCTCAGCACCCTGAGTCTGCAGCCAGGTGCAGTCACTAGCTCACAGTGGGGTTCTGCTGCTCCATCACCCTTGGGCCATGTTGGACCTAGCTGCCAAGGAGAGTTTGCCAGCAGATAGGTGCATTGCTTGCCATGCCCATGTTGTCTTCTTGCCCCAGCAGAGCAGGCACAGCCACAGCTGGGCAGATATCACGCCTCTTGCTCTAGGACTTCACCCCATGTAGAGTGGTGGCAGCTCCCACCTGGGGCTGTTCCCACCACATATCTCTTTGTTGCCTAGGTCAAAGAGGAAGGTCTTGGGGCGCAAAGAGCCTGGTGACACCTTTAGCAGCCGGCCCAACTCCCACTCACCTGTAAAGACTTCGGGCTCCCCGACTGGTGAGTCCCCGGCAGCAGGCAGCACTGGGAAGTCCTCCAGCAGGAATGAAGACTTTAAAGCCCTGCTCCAGAAGAAGAGCAGCAAAACCAGCCTCGGTACCCGGCCATCTGCTGCTGAACTGCTCAAGACCACAAACCCGCTGGCTCGGAGGGTCATGACAGAGTTTGCTCCTGAGCTTGATGGTGCAAACAACCCTAAAAGCCAGCCCTAACCTTGCGTGGTCCCTTCTCGCCATGAAGGGCTAGAAATGGCTGCAGAGGGAGCACTGCTGTGGAAGAGGTCTCCTGCCTGTCCGGGTGAGTCCGTGTGTCCTGCCTGGGGTTTTCTTCTGCTTTTGTTTCTTCCTTGGAGAGCTGACAGCGGAGAAGCAGCATTTGGAATCCAAGCCTCTGGTGGAGCTTGGCCCTTTCCAGGATGAAAGAGGTGGCACCACGGCTGGGAACATTCCGGCTGAGCCAGCTCCCTGGACCGAAGGCATCTGCTTGGGAAGCAGAGCAGGACTGCAGCCCCCAGTGTCGCTCAGTGCCTGCAGCGAAGCTAGCTTGAAACTGTGTGGTCATTTCGGCATGTGGTACTTTAAATGGCTTTTCTAATGCACTGTGGTGATGATGTTTTATTCTCTTTCGTTTTGGCATTGTACCTTGAGTTTCCCAGGCCAAGATCCCGGGTTTGAGTTCACCTGGATACACAGAGATGTACTTTGGGAAGATGTAAGGGGGGCAGCAGGAATTGAGGTTGCTTTTGAAGAGCCACAAGCGATTCCCCCTCATCGTCCCAAGCATCCTCCCAGCTGCACAGGGAACAGGCACCCCAGCGTTCGCGGCCAGCGTGACAGTCTCAAGCCAAACCCCCGCCCCTTGAAAGCCCCCAAAATGCTGCATTTTAGAGCTCCTCGGCTCTCAGTCCAAAAGCAAACCCCAGGGTCACCTCGGCTGCACTGCACTTGGAGGTGTGCCAGCCTCCTGGACTGCGGCTGCCACGGGGGCGAGTGGCCCTGCCGCTGCTGGAAGGAAAAGCGGCAGCAGGCCAGCGCTCCCAGGGAAGCCCTTCACCAGCTCTGCCTCTTGCATCACACCGGAGCACCCTGCGACAGCATCTCCTGCAGACATCAGCCTTGCAGCTGCTGGAGGTCCTAGGCCTCTGCCGAGCTGTTGGCCAAAGCCAGCCAGATGTCACCTGAGCCACCTCCCCAGTGACTCCTGGGATCCCTGCGGGATTAACCCCTCCGCCCATGCCCGCTGCCTGCAGGATGAGTGCCAGTGCCACCGGCACTGTCCAGCGAGTGCTGTTGGCAGTGCCACTGTCCCCCTGGCACACGCAGGTTCACCGGGCCAGCCAGACGGCGCTTGAGGGCCAGGATCCACTGCTGAGGCATGCGGTGGACCCCAAACTGTGTGTGCCTGCCTGCGGGGCTGCCCGTGTGGCCGTGGGTGCTGCCAGGAGGTGGCCATGGTGACACAGGCGGATGCGGTGCTGGCACAGCCACATTGCCCAGCCCTGCTGATGGAGTGGTTTGCACATCCCCAGCTCCGGTGACAGCCCTTGCCTGGGGCACAACGGAAGGCACAAGGTGGGATTTGTCCCCCCTTCCTCAGGTGCTTCTTCCTGGCCTGGTTCCAGCATGGGAGCCCCCGCTGTCAGTGACAGAGGCCACAGTGAGTGGCATCGGGCAGGACAGAGCTTGGGAAGAGGATAGGTCTGAGAGGAAACGGCAGCCCCAGCTCCGAGCAAAGCTGTGGCTGGTGAAGAAACAGGGTGCTAGAAGAATTTCTGCCTCGGGTAATTAAAGGCAGCGTGCAGGGAGGGGCTCTTGGTCGGGGAGTACAGGGACAGGACGAGGGGGAGTGGTTTTCAGCTGCAAGAGGGGAGATTGAGATGAGATCTCAGGGAGAAATGTTTTGCTGTGAGGGTGGGGAGGCCCTGGCCCAGGTTGCCCAGAGCAGTGGTGGCTGCCCCATCCCTGGAGGGGTTCAAGGCCAGGTTGGATGGGGCTTGGAGCCCCTGATCCAGTGGGAGGTGTCCCTGCCCATCTCAGGGGATTGGAAGTAGATGGGCTTTGAGGTCCCTTCCAACCCAAACCGTTCTATGATTTCTTGATACGTTTTGCAAGCTCCAGCGTGCCCCAGCCCTCCTGCACATGGGGGAGAGCGATGCAGAGGGTCTGGGTGGGGCACCCCAGGAGCTAGAGCTGCCCCTCTAAGGGGCCAGGGCTGGGCTGGGGGTGTCTCTGCCCACTGCACAGCCCCCCACAAACACCTCTCCATCCACCGACACAGCCGTGCTGGACTGGACCCTAAAAGAGGCTCCGCTCTCCTTACAGTTCGTTCCCGCTCCCTCCCGTTTACTTCCACATTGCTCCCTTCCCTCTCTGGGGTTGCAGATTTAAGCCTTTAATTAAGATCCAGGCTGAGAAACTCAGGAAAACAAAACAAAGCTCTAATAAATGTCCATGCTCCATCTCCGTCCCTCAGCACACAGCCGGGCTCAGCCGGGATGGGGCCTTGGGGGTGGCAGGGAGAGGCTCTGGGGATGGGGACATTTTTGCACATGACAGCTCAGGAAAGCGGAGGTGGCCAGTGGCTGGCAAAGCCGGCTTGGGGACAAGCACGGGGTGGGGGGGACACCCCTGCAAAACCCCAGCACTGCTGGCAGCAGAAGTGGTTGTTGTTGCCAGGTAAGAAATGTCTGCAAGGCTCAGGGTGCTGCGTGGGTGCCAGGGACAGTCCTGGGTGCCGAGGGAAAGCGCTGGGTGCTGGGGAACAGCCCTGGGTGCTGTGTGGGTGCCACAGACAGTCCTGGGTGACAGGGACAGCCCTGGGTGACAGGGAGAGCCCTGGGTGCTGTGCGGGTGACAGGGACAACCCTGGGTGACAGGGAGAGCCCTGGGTGCTGAGTGGGTGCCAGGGACAGTCCTGGGTGCTGTGTGGATGTCAGGAACGGTCCTGTGTGCTGGGGAACAGCCCTGGATGCTGTGTGAGTGACAGAGAGAGCCCTGGGTGCTGTGTGAGTGCCAGGGACAGCCCTGGGCGCTGTGTGGCTGCCGGACACAGATACTGATTTCCCTGGACTGGGCTCTTCCCAGCCCACAGCCTGTCCCGTGGCTGCAGAATCTTTCCTGCCGTGGCTCCCCCGTGGGAGAAGCAGCTCAGGGGGAGCCCGGCGGTGGCAGCCCGGGTCCCGCAGGGTGACCCTCCGCGTCGGCCGGTGATGAACCCTGGAATCTCTCCGGGCTGGTAAACTGTTCCCTGCTGACTCTGCCTGTGTGTGCTGGTTCTTGTGCCCCCGGGAAGGGGCTGCGGAGGGGGACGGGCACCCCCCGAACTCCCCCGGAAGGAGCTTGAGGGGACGCTGGGACATGGAAGCCCCATCACGGCGTGTGTCACACACTCGTGTGTCCCCGAAGGCTCTGGGTGGGCACAGGGGCACTGCGGGGTGCCAGGGACAGCCCTGGGTGGGTGATGGGGACAGACATGGGGTGCTGGGGGGAGGCAGCATGGGTGGTGGAGACAGCCCTGGGTGCCAGAGACAGTGCAGGGTGGGTGCTGGGGATGGTGTGGGGTGCTAGGGATGGACTTGGCGGTTCTGGGGCAGAAGGGTGAGTGCCCGAGACAGTACAGGCTGCTGCGTGACTGAGGAGGCTCCGGCGGGGCGTCCCATCCCACTTCGGGGCGGTCCATATCCCCGGTCCATCCCATCTCGGGGCGGTCCGTATTCCCGGCCCATCCCACCTCGGGGCGGTCCATCTCCCGGTCCATCCCAGCTCGGGGCGGTCCGTATCCCCGGTCCATCCCATCTCCCCGGTCCATCTCCCGGTCCATCCCAGCTCGGGGCGGTCCGTATCCTCCGGTCCATCCCAGCTCGGGGCGGTCCGTATCCCCCGGTCCATCCCACCTCGGGGCGGTCCGTATCCCCGGTCCATCCCAGCTCGGGGCGGTCCGTATCCCCGGTCCATCCCAGCTCGGGGCGGTCCGTATCCCCCGGTCCATCCCACCTCGGGGCGGTTCGTATCCCCCGGTCCATCCCACCTCGGGGCGGTTCGTATCCCCCGGTCCATCCCACCTCGGGGCGGTTCGTATCCCCGGTCCATCCCACCTCGGGGCGGTCCGTATCCCCGGTCCATCCCAGCTCGGGGCGGTCCGTATCCCCGGTCCATCCCAGCTCGGGGCGGTCCGTATCCCCGGTCCATCGTCCCGCCCATCCTCGCGGTCTCGGGGCGGCACAAGATGGCTCCTAAAGGGAAAGGCGCTGGCAAGGCGGGCAAGGGTGAGCGGGCGCGGAACGGGCCGGGGGAGCGGGCGGGGGGCGGCGGGGTCCGGGCTGCGCTCAGCGCTGCGTTCGCAGGCGGCGGCGGCGGCGCCGAGGGCGGAGCCGCGGGGACCAAGGGCGGCGGCAGTGCAGTGAAGGTGAGGGGGGGAACGTGGAGGACCCCAACGGGGGCGGGGGAACCCTCTGGGGGCGGTGAGTGACCCGGTGGGACCCGAAAGGGGGAAGTGGGGGGCGTGGAGGGTCCCGTCGAGGGGCAGGTGGGACCCCTCGGGGGGCGGGAGGGGGACACGGAGGGTCCCCGAGGGGGGTGGGGGGACATGGGGGACACCGAGGCGGGGTGGCAGAGACCTTCGGGGGGGGGGGGACGACTTGGAGGGTTCCCGGGGGGGCGTGGAGGGAATCTTCGAGAGGTGATGGGGACCCATGGGGGTGGGACCCCATGGAGGGACCCCCGGGGGGCAGCGGGGAGCTGAGTGGGATCCCTCGGGGATGGCAGGGTGCATGGAGGGATCCCTTTGGGGGCGACAGGGACCTCGAGGGGTGGTGTGGGGCATGGAGAGACCCCTCAAGAGGCAGCGGGGACCCATGGGGGGCGGGATCCCATGGAGTGACCCCAAGGAGGGTGGCAGGGAGCTGGGTGGGATCCCTCGGGGGTGGCAGGGTGTATGGAGGGACCCCTCAGGGGTCAAAGGGGACCTTGAGGAGAAGGATGGGGCATGGAGGGACCTCTCAAGGGGTGGCAGGGACCCTCAAGGGATGGGGTGGGGCGTGGAGGGAACCCCTCCATAGGCAGCAGGGACCCATGGGGCATGGGACCCTATAGAGGGACCCCCGAGGTGGGCAGTGGGGATCTGGGTGGATCTCTCAGGGGTGGCAGGGTGCATGGAGGGACCCTTTGGGGGGGCAATGGGGACCTCAAGGGGTGGTGCGGGGCATGGAGGAACCCCTGAAGAGGCAGTGGGGACCCATGGGGAGTGGGACCCCATGAAGGGACCCCCATGGGGGCAGCAGGGAGCTGAGTGAGATCCCTCAGGGGTCAAAGGAGACCTTGAGGGGAAGGATGGGGCATGGAGGGACCTCTCAGGGAGTGACAGGGACCCTTAGGAGGCATCAGGGGACATGGAGGGGCTCCTCGGGTGTTGGCAGGGAGCCAGTCCTTGGGGACCCCCCTCGGGGGGCCAGCAGAGGGGTATGGAGGGACCCCCTGAGAGGCAGCAGGGACCCATGGGGAGTGGGACCCCATGGAGGGCGGTGGGGAGCTGGGTGGGATCCCTCGGGGAGCAGTGGGGAGCATAGAGAGACTCCTGGGGGGGTTGGGGAGGCCCCCTCGTGAGGCAGCAGGGACCCACACGGGAGGACAGTAGAGGCCCAGGTGGGATCCTTCAGGGGGCTGCAAGACCACTTTGTGGGCTGTGGGGAGCCAGGCAGGGACTCTCAGGATCAGTGGGGACCCTTGGGGAAGGCAGAGGACCAGGCAGGTGCCCTCAAGGGACACTGGGACCATTCAGGGGGTAGTGGGGATCCAGGCAGGACCCCTTGCAGGGGGCTCTTGAGGTCTCTCCTCACACAGCCAGGCAGTGGGCATCCATCCTTCCCACTGGCACAGCCCTGCTTGGCTCCCCCCAGGTCCGACACATCCTGTGTGAGAAGCACAGCAAAGCCATGGAGGCCCTGGAGAAGCTGAAGTCTGGGCTGCGCTTCAGCGAAGTGGCCTCACAGTACAGCGAGGACAAGGCCAGGCACGGGGTAGGTGCTGCGCCCACCACTGCTCTCGGGGCAGGCAGCGCAGCCAGGGACACTTATGCTGGCTCTGCATTGGCCATCACCACATCCCTGGAGGAGGCTGCTGTTGGGAAGTCCTTCCCAGGTGCCTTCATAAAATGGTTTATATTGAAAGGGACCTTAAAGCCCATTCAGTTCCACCCCTCTGCCATGGGCAGGGACACCTCCCACTGGATCAGGGGCTCCAGGCCCCATCCAACCTGGCCTTGAACACCTCCAGGGATGGGGCAGCCACCACTGCTCTGGGCAACCTGGGCCAAATGACTCTCCACCCTCAGAGCAAAACATTTCTTCCTAAGATCTCATCTTAATCTCCCCTCTTTCAGCTGAAAACTGTTCCTCCTTGTCCTGTTCCTGCACTGCCTGATCAAGAGCCCCTCCCCAGCTTTCCTGGAGCCCCTTTCAGTTCTGGAAGGCTGCTCTGAGCTCACATTACCCACCCTCTCTGCTGCTGATGAATGAGTGAGTTGCAGTGAGAATCTCAAAGCTTAACCCTAACGGTTCCCTTCATCCAGGGGGACTTGGGCTGGATGACCAGAGGCTCCATGGTGGGACCTTTCCAGGAAGCAGCATTCGCCTTGCCCGTGAGCAGCATTGACAAGCCGGTGTACACAGACCCTCCTGTCAAAACAAAGTTCGGGTACCACATTATCATGGTGGAAGGCAGAAAATAAAACATGAATGACCGATATCTTGTTGACTGCTTGAATACTGACAGCTTCCCTGACACCTCGACCTTGGAGCAAGTCGGTCATAACCAGCAGCATGGTTGGAGGCAGCTGGCTGTCCCTGCTGTCATGGCAGGATGCACAGCTTACAGCTGGCAGAGAACAGGGCCCTGCATAGAGAGGTAAAGTGGTCCTGAAAAAATTAAAATAAGAGCTTTTCACAGTGGTTGAAATCTGCTTTGGCAGGTCAGCCTCTTTGCCTTTCCCAGCGTGGAGACAATCTGCCTCAATGAGGCATTCAGGCTTTTATCTGCAACTGAAAATCATCCTGGAAAGGAAAGAGGGGTTCCCTAGCACCTTGACCTTCATCCCCATTGTTACTAGGGAGGATGCAGACAGCTCTGACTGTTCCTGCTCCAGAGAGCTCAGACTTGTGCTGGGAGAACAGTCCTTGTGGTACAGAGTGGGTAACGCTCAGCTAGAGCACGGACCCAGCCTGGGTCAGGCCAGGGCTGGAGGCACAGCAGCAGTAGGGGAGTGTTGCTGAACTCAAGAGTGAGTCAAACCTACATCTTGTCCACTCAAAACTGTTTAACTTAGGCTTGAATGAGAGAAAAGCCACTAAAAGCTTGCTGGTTGCTTACTGCGTTCCCCTGCAGCTTGGTGTGCGGTGCATGCCTCGAGCCAAGCAGGCTGTGCCTCATCCTGCTGGTAAAACTACCTGAAGGGCAGCACGATTTATGGGAATGAGACAGCCTGAGACACCTTCCACCTCTTGGCTCTCAGCAATAAGTATCCCAGCGCAATGATGCCCCTCCTGATGAAGGGCAGCGATCAAACTAGGCACATCCCCAGCAATAGACATCAGCGTGGTTTGCAGGTGAGCATATGCAGTGTCTAAAGGCTCAGAGATGGGGGAAAATGATCAAAGAGGACAAAAGGCCTTTGCCAAGACAAAGAAGAGGTGAGACCTAAACCAGGGACACTCTTTTTCCTCCCTCCCTTTTTTAGGGTGTTTTTTTAAGAGAATAGGAAGCTCAGAGAGGCCAACGAATGATCGCCAAGCTCTGATTCACTTATGTTTTGTTATGAACACGTCTTCCTACAGCACAAGAGCAGATGTGGCCTCATTTAAGGAAAACTCTATTAATAAAGTACTTGTTTCCAGGCTACCAGAGCTTTGTTCTACCTATTAGTAAAAGCGCACTGGCACATCTCATGTACCAACAGGATCATTGTTTGTGTTTGTTAGGTCTCCTAGTACAAAGGATTCAAATTCAGACCTTTGTTTCTTCTCCAAAAGCTGCAAAACTCAGCAGGCTGTGAAAGCATCCCTGTTAATACAGAAGGCAAACTTGCTAGGCACTAAACATGCACAAGGAGGCACCAAAATTCATTGCT
Source organism: Cuculus canorus (assembly GCF_017976375.1). NCBI lineage: Eukaryota > Metazoa > Chordata > Aves > Cuculiformes > Cuculidae > Cuculus > Cuculus canorus. Next base: position 20,588,053 of record NC_071410.1, read on the forward strand.
GTGTTGTCACAAGTAAAGACCATACAGATGATGGTCATAGGAAGGAGCATAGCCTGGCCAAGCTGATCTTGGTGTGGAGGCAGAGGAGCACATCAGATAAGCACAGCACTGCTAAAAGCCACAAGGTTCTTCTGATTTTAAGCCTGCGTGGTTCTGAACTATGAACCTGCTTCATGATGCCTATAGTACTCATTAGAAATATTTAATCTACCACAGCTAAAATGTGGAAAGAGGGTTAGAGGGCTACCTTACCAGAACAAAAGCAGCTCAGAACTTTAAAAGCAGCATTTCCACTTGCTGCTCCCTTTGTGCAAGGGGAGGCTTTGACTGTGCTGCTCAGAGGGAAAGAAAGATGAGGATGTGGGGCCAAACAAGGTCTGACTAGAGCCTTTTTTGAAGCCCTTCAGCAATACCAAAAGGTCTGAGGTGTTAGGCACCTCAGCAGCCAAGATCCAATTGCTCCTCCAGCCCTTCGGCAACTTTCCCACCTACATCACCCACACACCAGCAGGGATTGAGCAGAAGGGTTTCTGCAGCACTACGTTCAGTGTTGGACCTGGTACCTCCATTGCTGGGAAGATTTAGAGCAGCAACCAACTGCTTTGGTTTGTTGTTCTCCTCCACAGCAAATGCATTCCTTGACCAATGTAAAATACAGGTTGCAGTAGTTCTGTTCCCTCCTTTGCACCAGCATCCAGCTCACCCAAACAGTGGGTGGTGTTGAGGCAGAAAAATTGGCTTATTGCAAACCAAGGAGGGAGGAACTACAGCAGTTCAAGCTGCCCTGGAACCGCACTCCCAGGTCCCTCCAGGAGAGGCACTGAGAGAATCTGAAAGGCAGAAAGAGGAAGGCAGGGCTGCAAGCTGGGAGAAGAGTTTAAACAAAAGACAACCCTTTTTTTAATGAAATAATCAGACAGGAGCATGAACTTTCATCTTTGTGAACTGAGTCCACAGTGAGATCCCTTCCCCAACACCAAACAATGAGCTGCTTAGGCTGTTCGCTCACGCAGGAGGAGATGCTCAAGTGCACATTGCAGCCACCAGTCTTAGACTAGGTCAAAAAAATTGGTGATGCAGTTCAAACATTTAATGAGAAAAAGGAAGCCTATACTTAATAAAGGTCTATGTATTTCATTTCTGGGCTAGCTGTCTGTACAAGTTTAAAGTCATCAACATAACTTCGGGATCTCCACTTTTCATGTCAAGAGCTTGCAGGAAACAGTTCAAAGCCTCCTGTAGTTTCCCGTCATCCTTAAGTTTCTTCCCACTGTCTACCAAGGTATTGTAATCACCTACAGCAGGAGAAGAGCTCTGACCAACCTCTTTCTCAGAGATGCTTTCCTGGGTGAAGTAATCTATCTGCTCACCCGACTGAAGCTCAGCATCACCGGTGGATTCCTCCTGAGATGACTCCATCTCATCTGCTTCAGACTGCCCAGAGGCTATAGCGTCTAGATGGAAGGATTCTTCTGTATTAAGTGTTTCTCCAGTAGGTTCTTCTTCTGTCTCGGCAGATTCCCCGCTACACTCCTGAGCTTCTTCCACAAGATAGTCTTGCTCCTCATCACCATCATAGTCTTCTTCATCGGTGGCTCCCATTATTTCTCCAATATCATCAACCTCATCTACTACCCGGTTGATCAGAGATCGCCTGGAAGCGGTAGACCTCCTGCCACTGTTAGTTAGCTGGGGAGAAGGGAGAGCATTTATTAAACTCCTGTCACATTTAGGAGTGGATGCACTAATCCCTTCAAGAAACTGAAACCGAGGGCTGCTCAAGGGAGAGGATCTTTTTTCAGATTGGTTTTCCTCCAAGACCGTAATGGGATCATCTTCACTGTCTGAAGCAATTCTTTTTAAGCGTTTCTTTCTACTGAAAGTAAAGACACCACTGCTTTCCTCTGACATTTCACTCCCTTGCAGGGAGTTGTTTGGCTCTTCTTCAGCTGCGTGGCATGGTTTTCCGCAGTTACCATTCTCACTTAGCCAAGGTTTTGTTGGAGATGTACAAAGGCTTCCTGCTTTTAGCTGGAAGCCCTCATTTTCTGGGTGCTCCAGTGATCTTTGCCTGTCAGAGGCATCTTGCCATCCCTCATCAGACTCTTCCAAGACCAGATTGAAGTCAACTTGTTCCTGGAGAGAAACTGCAGACATATCCTCCAAGCTGGCTTCTAACACACGAGACTTCTGGAGCCCAGCATGGATTTCTGGTGTGACATTAGATAAACTTGGCACTGTGGCAGCCCCAGTGAGCTCAGGAACGTCATTCTTATCCGCTCCCAAGGCAGTATGTGGGTCAAGTACCTGATCTGGCATTTCTGAATCTCTTGACCTTTTGGGATCACCAGCCATACCAGACTCATTAGGAGAATGCAGACGATGCCTAGACAGGCCATTCCCTGCCTCGATCAAGCTGTCTGAGCTTACATGGGAAGAATGTTTCTCCTCAGGACTCTGACTCTCTTTATCAAGTGGATGAAGTCCAGGTGATGACGATATAATGCTCAATTCAAGATTTTGCTCAGATTCTTGTATGTTGGATTGTTTCACTGTCTTGCTGTTATTAAGCAGCTCTGTATCTATACTGGACACATCTCGTGCCAGTAGCTCTTCATCCAAGTCATTTATAGTCAGGCTTGTCATTTTGGAGCTAACATTCAGAACCTGGACCTCTTTGTCCTCTGTAAGATCGATAACCCCATCATTTTCATGTTTATCAGCTACTTGGGGTAAACCAGAGTCATTTATCTTGTTCAGCCCTGGAGACAACGTCTTTGGCTCAGAAACCCGTTCTGGTGGTCTTTGCAACATCTCTTCGCAAGCATTTCTGATCCCCTCTATCCTCTGGTCTCTCAGCTGGGACTCCAACTGAACTAACTCGTGGGCTTTCTGGACCCTCTGCTGGATGTACTGATGGGCTTCTTCACTCTCAACTTGCTCCTCATGAGCTATTTCCCTTGTGTATATCAAGTCGTGGTCAGAAATGCCAAACATCTCCAGAGAGTGCAAATAAGTGATGTGTTCATCCAGCTGCAGGTCGGTCTTTCTTTGGGTAGCGTGCAAAGACTGCAGTTGGATCTGAGTTGCAGACGTTCGAGTGTCTTCTAATGTGAAAAGCTCCCTTAGTTCCTGTTTGGAGAAATATCTAAATGGGTTCTTCTTGTCACCAGTAGTCTGTCTTATTAATGAATCCTTAAATACTTGTCGCCTGTATATTTTCTCTTCTACTGTACCACACGTAATCAGTCTGTAAATGACTACGTTCTCTTTCTGCCCGATCCTATAAGCTCTGTCTACAGCCTGAGCATCTGTGGCTGGGTTCCAGCTGGGATCAAAGATCACCACTCGGCTGGCTGCCGTTAAGGTTATACCAACGCCACCGACCTGCGTGGTGAGCAGGAAGACAGAGTAGTCCTTGTTACTCTGAAAGGCATTAATGCGCTTCTCCCGCTCTGTTAGGTGTGTCACTGTCCCATCAATACGCATGATCTTGAATTGCCTGCGGGACAAGACGTGCTCTATGATATCCAGCATCTTCCTCGACTGTGAGAACACCAGGGTTCGGTGTCCCTCCTCTCGCAGCCTTTCTAGAAGTCCTACAAGGAAGATCATTTTCCCAGACTCTCGAATCAGTGTCTCATCAGAGAGATGATCTATTTTGTCAGTGCCTGAAAGCACACCTTCTTCACTCCTGTGACCCTGATGCTGCCCAGAGCACTCCTGTTCTTCCAACCCCAGCTGGATGCATGCTCTTGCAGGCAGAAGCCTAGGGTGGTCACACAGCTTCTTCAAGACAGTCAGCTCAGCCAAAGGTGATCGGGTTGTCATCAGCACTTCTTTCACATGATCCAGACAGAGAAAGTTCCTGTAGATTTCTTCCTGCACTGGTACCAAGTACACCCACACAACAAAGTCATTTTTCCTAGTGAGGGACGGCATGACAGGAGCATTATTCTCACTTGGATCCTCAGGAAGAGGAGCATCTGGTTCGTCAGCACAATTGCTTTTGATATCTTCTTTGGTTCGCCTGAGGAAATATGGCTTTATGATTGTCATTAGATTCTCAGATATCTTTAGGCCCAGCGCTTTTTCGCCTAGAGTTGCATCCTTCTCCCGCGCCCTGGTAATGGGATTCTCATACTCCATTCGGAAGGTTTTGGCCGTTCCCAAGAGAGAGCCCTGGCACGCAAAGTCAAACAAGGACCACATTTCCCGCAGGTTGTTCTGCACTGGGGTACCCGTCAGGAGGATGCGATGCTTTGCAGGAATCGCGTATACACACTGAGTTGTTTTGTTTGACGGACACTTGATTTTATGCGCTTCATCAAGAATGACGTAGTCCCAGACGAACTCCTGCTCACGGCTGCTGGCGAGCTGCTTCCAGTTGTTAATGAGCATCTGGTAGCTCGTGATGATGATGCCGTTCTTCCTCTGGATCCTCTCCAGGTTCCTGGTGCGCTCCGTCTTGCTGTTGCCATGGAAATCCTTGACGCGCAGGCCAGGCGTCCAGCGAGCAAACTCAGCCAGCCAGCTGCTGACCAGCGTGGTAGGCATGATGAGCAGGACGTGCTGGATGAGCTCGGCATCAAACATACCCGAGAGGAAGGCGATGACCTGGATGGTCTTCCCCAAACCCATGTCATCAGCCAGAATGCCGCCTGGCCGGCCCTCACGGTGCAGGCGGTAGAGGAAGGCGACGCCTTCGCGCTGGTGTTGGAAGAGCTTCTCGTGCATCTCCCCGTAGATCAGCAGGCCGCTGCCGCAGACATCCACGAAGCCTTCCTCCTCGTCCTCCTCCTCGCCCACCGCCGCCAGCGCCTCCTCCACACGCTGCATCCGGCCCCGCAACTTCTCGCTGGGGCGGATAGCGGCCGCCAGCCGAAACAACCGCAGAGCCTCCTGCAGGTCCCCGTCGCCCGCCGCCGCCTTCGCTCCGCTCACTAGCCTGCGGCAACAACCGGCACCGTCAGCACCGGCACCGCGTGCCCCACGTACCCCACTTCTCGCAGGAACCCACACCGGCCGCCCCGAACCCACCCTCCCGGTCCTACCGGCACCCCCGGGACTGAGCTACCGCTACCGCTACTACCCCCACCCACCTCGACCCCCGAGACGCAGCCCCCGCTCCGGAGCCCCTCCCGGGGAGCGGGCCAAGCCCTCCGTCCCGACCGCCTCCCAGGACCGGCTGGCGCCCCCGCGACCGAGACCTCCCACCCCCCCGCACTCAAAACCGAGCCCCATGAACTCCGGGACCGGTCCCGAGCCCCCAGCCCTAGGGCTGAGTCCCGCCGACCCTGGCCCCGCTCACCGCCGGTACCGCTCCTCGTCCTCCTCCGGGGCCGCCATGGTGCGCGCTCGCGCCCCACACTTCAAACGCCGGCCCTTCCCGTCCTGCAACGCGCGGGATATGCAAATGAGCTCTGACTTTAGCCAATCAGACTTGGGGCGGGGGTCACGCCGTGAATAGTGCCCACCCCGGCATGCAAATGAGCAGCAACGACAGCCAATCAGCGCTTGGGACAGGGTCACGCGGCTGGTGCCTACCCGGATATGCAAATAAGCAATGCTCGCAGCCAATCAGCACTTGGAGGTCAGGCCGTGGCGAGTGCCGGCAGCACTGGGGGCGGGGTCACGCGGCTGGTGCCCGCCCCGCTCCGCCCGCCCCTTTCCCAGGAGAGGGGATGACGCGAGGGACCGGCACCGGGGCTGACCCCCGAGACGGGAGACGAGGTTAACACCGAAAACGCTCTCTAAGGCTCGTTTTGGAGTTTTGGGAAGTGAGGGCCCTTTCTCCTCCTGGGCAGCACGAGGAGCGAGCGGCACCCCTTGTGTGCAGCCGGGCAGGAGCTGGACACAGCGGATTTCGCGCTGACGTGCGTGGAATAATCTTCCCACCGATCTCCTGCATCTCCTGTCCCTTTCCAAGGACTCGTTTTCATGTTCTTTCGATCTTCCCAACGGCCCAGGCTTTGCTCATTGGGAGCTTTGGCTCCAGCTCGGCCTGAGCTCGTGTTTGGGACAGGGAAAGGATCGCAGGAGAGGAGGCGCGCAGAGCCCCCTGAGCACCAGGCCTTGTCACCTTCCCATGGTTGGGAAACACGGCTTGGAAGCCACCCTGCTGTCAGGGGGACGGTCTGCCAGACTTTCGTAGCACACGATGCCTTAGATGGAGTTTAACATTAGCTTAAATCAAAGATATTCCACGTTTTGTGATAGCAACCCCTGCTTATACCAAGTTGCGGGGCACCCCTGGCCCTCAGCACCCAGGGGGGATCCCGGGGTGGGCGCGGGGCCGCGGTCCTCCCGGCCAGCGGGAGGCGCTGTGCTGGGAAACAGAGGGCACTGTGCTGCGTGGCGGCGTCGCGGTCCTCCCGGCCGGCGGGGGGCGCTGTGGGCGGTGGCGGGGCGCGCACGCTCTGGCCGCGGTCGGGAGTGTCGCTGATCCGGCGCCATGGAGCCGCCCGGCGCGGCCTGTGGGCTTGTGGTCTCCGCCGGGTCCGGGCGGCAGCGGGCGGCGCTTCCCTTGGCGGCGGCGCAAAGCGTGGCGGGTGCAGAGCTGCGGGCTGGGCGGCGGGAGCCCTGCGTGCTCAGCCTGGCCCGGCGCGGCGGCCGCTACGGGTGAGTGCGGGGACGGGAGGAGGCTGTGCCTGCCGGTACCGGAGGGAGCCGGGCCGGGGGCGACTCGGCCCGCCCGCACCGGGGAGAAGCGGGCCGAGGGTGGCGCTTTCTCGGTTCGCCGCGCCTGCCCTGAGCTAGCCTGGGCTGCTGCCACCGCCTCGGGGGCTCGGAAGCTGTTGTGGTGCTGCGTGCGGACAGGGCGGCGTGGGGCCGGGGTCCTGCTGGCAGTACCGGGGAGACGGCGGCTTCGTGGCTCTTCTGGGCTGCTTCTACTGGTGTCCTCTGGATCCCGGCTCCTCTGGGTTTCTCCGGGACCCTGAGCTGCTGCCACCCCAACGCTGAGGCCACCCTACAGCGGTGAAAGCTGAGCAGCGCTCCCTTTCTCACTTCATGCATTCCCTCTCCATATCTCGGCTCCTCTGGGTTTCTCCGGGACCCTGAGCCGCTGCCGCCCCACCGCTGAGGCTGCCCTGTGGCACTGAGAGCTAAACAGCACTCACTTTCTCACCCCATGCATTCCTGCTCCTCTGGAAGCTGGAGGCACTGCTGCCCCAACACTGAGGCTGCCCAGTAGTAACGAAAGCTGAGCAGCACTTGCTTTCTCACCCCATGCGTTCCCACTCCATTTCCCTGCTCCTCTGGGTTTCTCTGTGAATCTGAGCCACTGCCACCCCACCGCTGAGGCTACCCTGTGGCAGTGAAAGCTAAACAGCACTCACTTTCTACCCCCATGCATATCCACTCCATTTCCCTGCTCCTCTGGGTTTCTCCAGGACCCTGAGCTGCTGCCACCCCACTGCTAAGGCTGCTCTGCAGCAGCGAAAGCCAAGTATCACTGCGTTTTTCATCACATGGACCCACATCCTGTAAGGCTCTGAGTCTTTATCTTCTCCTATCATGGTAGTACAGCAATAGAAATAAAACATTGTATTTCTGTAAGGACAGCTCTTGTGACTATATGTCTCTCTGCAAGGAGAGAGTGGGTTCTATGTTTTTATGAGCCTTTTTTCTGTCTCCAGGATAGTTATCCATTCACAGGAGAAAGAAAACTCTGATCCGGATTACATTCCTATCAACAGCCGCTTTAAATGCGTACAAGGTACTGACTCTCCTGGAATGGGCTTTCTTGTGGCACAAATCCACTCTTGCTTATCAGCAAAATCTGCATTTAGTGGCGTTTCTTGACCTGCCTCTGAAGCATTGTGTAGGCTGAATGCTTCCCATGAAACTAAAATGTGCTGTTTATGGAATCCTGCTTCTTCCTCATCTGAGCAGGAAATCTTTCCATGTCAGCATACAGCTGGGAGGAGCTTGGCTGGCTCAGATGAGTGGTGGGCTTGGCATTGTACAGTGTTTCATAGAGTGATGGAATGGTTTGGGTTGGAAGGGACCTCAAAGTCACCCCAGTTCCACCCCCTGCCACGGGCAGGGATACCTCTCACTGGATCAGGGGGCTCCAAGCCCCTTCGAACCTGGCCTTCAACACCTCCAGGGATGGTGTAGATAAGCTCTGAAATTTGTTGTTAGGTTGGTGTTTCCCAAAGGAGCTGCCACGAAGTAGTACAAACCATCCAGATATGCGAGAACTCTGAATACTAGCAGTCTTCCCCTGTGACACTTTGATTGTGGGAAACGGTTCTCCAGGCTGTCCAAATATAACTGTATTTACTGACAGAGTCATTATTTATAGTACAGGTGTCAATTAAAGCTGCTTGTTCCTTTGTTAGGAGTCTTGTGGCTATTAGCAGGCAGCATGCTTTTTTTGAGTGCTCGGTAACTGCAGTGCTCTGAACTCTTTTTGTTCCTTTTTCTCTTTTCCAGAGGCAGAAGAGACTCTACTGATTGACATAGCTACAAACAGTAAGTTTAATAACAGCAGTTGTGTGGCTAAAGCTCTTTTCAGGAAACAGGCTGCCTGTTGGGCTCTGACACGCGCTCATTTTACCTGCCGCTTCATAATCTTTCTCCATGCTTTTGTTGTCTTTGGAACAGGCAGGGATTGTATTTCCTCTAATGTTGTTATCTGAGCCTTTTAGGCAGCCAGTTATCATGAAAAACATGGTCTTAAATGCCCAGATTGAAGCACTGGCAATGGTTCAAGCTTCTTAAAACTTTTCTCAAGGCTCTGCATTGCACTCTGAACCATTCTTGTCTTGTTTCTTTGACCTGTACTCGAGCCTAAGTTACTGTCTACCTTTTTCAGTGTTGACAAGACTCTCTCTAGTCACTGATTCTGGTTTCCCTTTCAAGAAACTTTCCTTATTACTTTTATAGCTCTTTGCTGCGAGATTGCAGTAGGGAGAAGTATTCCTAAAACCAAGCAAACACGACTGATGATACTCACAGGGAGGCGGCGGGGAGGATCTCAGAGGCACAGGGAAACTGGCTTAGGTGCAGATTTCCATTGGAAACATTAGTGGGAAGCTGGCTTTTGTTGATGAGCTTAAAGGATATGTAGAAAGCCTGATCACTCTCAGGGCACATCATATCTGTGATCCAGCCCTGACTGACGCTGTGAGTCTGTGTTTGTGCCTGAAGCAGGCTGTAAGGTCCGGATACAAGGTGACCAGACAGCGGAGCGGCTCTTCGAAATCCCTGATGAGGAGCACTGCTTAGGATTCCTTTCGGAAGTGCAGAGCATACAGGAAGGTAAGCAGAACTACTTCTGGGTTTGTGAAATCATCTGACGGCCAGCAGTTTCTGACTGGTCATTTTTGTTTCCCAGCCCACCTGAAAGCTTCTCTTCCCAAAAAGGACTCAGCTGGCTGGCATCAGGTGGAGAAGAACCTCCCAGGTCTACCACAGGCCTCTTCTTCAGGTACCAAACTGACTGTCACCTTTCTACACTCTGTGGTCTGTAGAGTAATGGGGCACTCGGGAGCAGGGAGCTTTGTCTGGCCCTGCACTCAGCAGTCTGGCCTCTGCCCCACTTCTTCGCTTCACAACCCTGCACAAAATAAAACACTTTGGTCCGCGGATTCTGTTGCTCTGGGCCATTCCTTTCTTCCCGAGCACTGCCTTCTTCCTAGTGCCTGGGTTTGTGTATGTTAAGCTCCCTCCTGCCTTGACTTGTGGTTGGTATCCCTTTCTCTGATTCCCTGAGTCATCAGAGTTGATTTATTGCCTTTTCACTTTCTATTGAGTTATATTGTTTCCTCTCTTCATCTGAGCTGTTTTAAGTTGTTTCTCAGGGCAATGTCCTTGGTATTTTCATTATAGGTCCTCTGGAGTTTGAGGATGACTTCAATGCTTTAAGTCTAGAAGAGAAAAGAAACATGCAAAACCACCAAATAGGATCTCGCCGGGAACCTCCACCTCCTCCTGTGCCTCCAAACAGGCAGTAAGTAACAGTGGTGAATCTGTTCCCTTTTTACTTTCTCTTCATAGATAGCAGAGCCAGTTTTAATTCTGCTCTTGCTTCCTTCCTAGATTTCACCGAGAGAGAGAAGGCACATCAAGAGACCAGCCAAAAGTGACTAACACTATGCGCAAAATGTTTTTGCCCAGCACTCAGTCGGGGCAAAGAGAAGGTCTCATCAAACACTTGCTTGCCAAGAGAGAGAAGGCATACGTCAACCTTGAAAACTTCAGGTTAGAACCGTGACTGAGGAACAGTGTGCATAGAGATAAAGCTGGTTCATCTCTTTGTGAACTCAAATCTAGCTCAGGTTTGAAATCTGACAGCTGCTAACGTAGCCGAACAAGGAGCAGTGCAACTGAAAGCCAATAATTGCCTGCAGTGCAGCTTTTCCTTTTGCATCTTTTCCTCTTTGTGTGCCAGATCTCTTAGCCCTCAAGTCAAACTGAAGAGGTTGGGCAGAAAGAGGGTAAAGGCAGCTGCCACACCGCACTGTCTTGGTGTTGCCCTATGTGGTATGATGTTGAAAGTGCCTGCTTGCTGGCCCCAGTAGTTTTGAGGCATTCCGGAAGGTCCCTGCGATGAGCATCACTGAAAATAAGCCAAGCCTGGAGGAATTTTGTTACCCTATAGTTGGCATGGCCCGGCACACGAACAGCTCATGATATGTCTGCTCCCAGCCTGCAGTGGAGAGGTTGGGCTGATGCGGTTGTTAACTGTGTTTTTTAACAGTTCGTCTGCTTTTGTTTTGTAGATTTTTTGTGGGAACGTGGAATGTGAACGGGCAGTCTCCAGACAGCAGCTTGGAGCCCTGGCTGGTGTGTGACACAGAGCCTCCAGATTTCTACTGCATCGGGTGTGTAGCAGTGACCTCCTGTTTACTTACAGGGCTGGGTTTCTTGTTGCTCTTGCTTGGATTTTGATGGGCTGCATTTCTTTGAAGTTCTTGTCGTGTTCTTGGAGGCTTCACAAAGCTGAGCTGTGTCTCAGAAGAGCTGTCTGAGGGGAAGGAGCTATTTGGATGAGGCGGAGTATCAGGTTAATTGAGGATGGCATGATATAACAAAACAGATTTTCCTTGAGGCATCAGCAGAGCTCTCTGGTTGTTCTCAGCCTAAAGTAATACTTCTCAGAAAGAGGGTTGCTGGAGAGTGTTGCAGTAGGGTCTTGGAGGCGCTGTAATTAAATTCTGCCACTTTATTTAGCGAGTGGCAATAAGGAACTTCTCTTCCAAAGAAGAGTTGTTTCTAGAGGTTTCACGTTGGACTTCCCTGTAGTAATGGGGTGATCTGTAGAACAGGAGAGATGTGCTAAGTTGGCTTGGTTTTTTAGGTTCCAGGAGCTGGACCTCAGCACAGAGGCCTTTTTCTATTTGGATTCTGTAAAAGAGCAAGAGTGGCTGGCTGCTGTGGAGAAGTCCCTGCACCCAAAAGCTAAGTATAAGAAAGTGAGTTCTGTTCAGCGTTGCGGGGCTTTGTCATAGGGTTGGCATGATTGGAAAGAAAACTGAAATGAGCTTCCTTTTTCCTGACCTGACCCTAAGAGCAGTGATCAGAGAAACCTGGGGTGTGTACCTGGCATATGTATACCTGTGCACGTGTCAAGTTTGCAGAAGTAAATCTGGAGAGTCTGTTTCTGGCCCACAGTTGCAGGGAGGTGTTGCACTTCAAAGTAGAAATTTATGAAGACGGGGGTCAAAATAACTTCGTAAAGGTGTTAGGGAAGTAGCATGCTCAATAGAATCGTAACAGTGGGTTCAAATTCTTTATGTTATCCTCTCATCTTTGTCTTAAGCTGGTAAGTTAACTTAATAGCTTTTCCATGAAGGAATGGGATAATTTGAGGTGAATCTTCCAGAGGGTGCTGCCTTCGGACAGAATTTCTTCAGTTGTGGCAGCAGGACTTTATTCTCGCTGATTTAGAGCAGGATATTGTGGTTTATCTCAGCTGTAGCAAGCCTTTTCCTGTAGGTACCAGCCCTGAATACATTAACTAGTTTCCCCTTCCTTCTCAGTCTGTGTGTTCACTGTCACACCGCTGTCCTGCTTGCTCTGAGCTAAGTGGGTGTGTTATAGGTAATCACAAGCAGGAAAACAAAGCACCTCACTGAGCTGAGATTCATCGAGACATGACCTGAATGGAGCGGCTTGTGTTCCCATCCCTTTGCTTTACTTGAGCTCTAGGTGAATTTCTCCCACCCTTGTGAGAGGACAGGACTTGGCTGTAGGCAGGGAGAAGTGACTGAAACCATAAATAAGACAGTTGCTTGCAAATTCTGCTGCAGAGTGCACTGAGTACTTGGGTGCTTCGGAATCTCTGGTTTCATCTTCTTCACTTAGTATGTAGACTTAATCCCAACATGTCTTGATGGTTTTATGCCTCTAAAGTAAGCATGTAGGTTGGCTTTCAAAGTTGTGACCCTGCTGTTTTGGAGGGACAGGGATGTCATGGGCTGGAAAGCACATGTGTGAAAGAAGAGGCAAACCTGAGCTCCCTGCCAGGACAGTGCGCATCAGCACTGTGTTGACACCTGTGGGTTGAGCCCTGCAGTAGAGGAGAACTCCTTAGCCCCAGAAAGGGACTCCTCGTATTAGAGAACAAGTGTTCTCCGAGCAGCGAGCAGTTTGTATAGCTTGGAGATGGCTGCCTTTTCACATGCCATGTTCCAGGCATGTTTGCCTCAGGAAGGGAGAACTTTTCTGTCTCTTCCCTTCTAGCGTGTGTCGCGGGCTCTGCTGCGGTTCTGAATAAGCAAAGGTGAGCGCCAACTTCCAGGTGGACCCACAGCCCTCAGAGACAGCAGCTCTCTGCCTAACTTGATATCTTCCTCTGATTGCTTTGCTGATTAGAGTAAAAGGCTGAGACTTCACAAACAGATCTGTTATGAGATTATTAAGTTTCTGTTACATTGCAAGACAGCCCTGTTTGTAGGGAAGCACCAGAACAGGGAATGTAGTGAACTCAGCACATCCTCCTGCTGGAGGATGACAGATTGTCCTCCAGAGCCTTGTTTTGGAAGAGGAGATCCTTTAGGTGGTGTTGCGCACAGGGATTAAGTACAAAACATAATGAGGAACAGGGAGAGCCAGAGAAGCAAAAAATCAGAACTGCATTTCCACTGCCTTTTTGGGAACTCGGATCCCTTTTATTTTTTTGCAGGTGCAAATGGTCCGTCTAGTTGGGATGATGTTGCTCATATTTGCTAAGAAGGATCAGCTAAGCAATATCAGAGACATCATGATGGAGTCTGTGGGCACAGGAATCATGGGAAAGATGGTGAGTCACTGAGCCCATTTGTTGCTTCCCTGTATTTGTGCAAGAAACAGTGGAGTCTGGTTTTGTTCAGCTGTCCGTGCCATCCCATCTCCTTCCTGGTGCCTCATTTGCCACCTTCTCTGACAACCACTGATATCTGCTCTCCCCAGGGCAACAAGGGCGGCGTGGCAGTGAGGTTTGTGTTCCACAACACGACCTTCTGCATTGTCAATTCGCACCTCGCTGCTCATGTGGAGGACTTCGAGCGGCGAAATCAGGATTATAAGGATATCTGTGCTCGAATGAGTTTCGTAACCCCCGATGACAGTCTACCTCAGCTCAACATAATGAAACACGAGTAAGTTGACTCTGCTATGTTCACTTTTGAAGTGATGTTGAATGATCCAGATCTAGTCAGAATCACAGCAACAGGAGATAGTGCAGAGAAGTTTTCCGGCTTAACAGAGCTGAAAACATCAAGGCCTCTGGTGCGCCAGAGCTCCTGCAGGCAAACTATGTGGTCACCTCATTGCGGTGACTTGTGCAACCTGTCTGCAATGACCTTTTCCTTCCAGATATGTAGTGTATAATAGTTCCATTTCAGCAGGCACTGTTCCTTAATGCTACAGGATTTGAAGAAACTGAGAGGGTTTTATTGTGTGGGAGGCGGGAGTGTGAGTAGGGGAAGAAAAGGGGACAGCAAGATGGGCAGAGGCTTTTGTGAGTAGTAAGTGCTTAAAATTGCTATTTCTGTTTCTTTTTAAATAAATTGGATGATGCACAGGAAAACTTGATTTGGGGTTTAATTGTTCTTACTTTTAAAGAGGTGTCAGTAGTGCTGAATAATCTAAATCAAACTCAAGCATGCATACAACAAAGCATATAAAAGTTCCCTTAAACCTGATACAAAACCTCTGTGGTTAATATTTAACTGAAAATAAAATGCAGAGTGGATTAGTATAGAAAAAAAACCCTTAAAATATTATGTTGTCTTTGATAATCTACTAGTGGAAATTTTGACATTTGACTGTAAACAGGAAGAGCTTTGATACTAGAGAGCAGTTTAGATTTTAATCCTTTATGGAGCAAAGAGTGAATACCACAGGTGTTTCTTTAGCCCCTGGTAGTGAGAAGGCTGCAGGTCAGTTTGAAAGCCCAGCAGGGTAAGAGCAAGTGCTGGTGAGATATGGCTGATGGGTGAAGTAGGACAATAACATTCTGGAGGTCATAAACTCCACAGGAACCTAACTCTGCTTTTGCCGCTTCTGCATTGGTCAGTCTTTGCTTGGTCAATGATACAATAGCAGCCTGATCTCGGCAAAAGAAAGGTGGTGGAAAATGAACTGGTAAAACCATGATATCACATGAGTTATGAGCCTACAGATGTGTGCACATCAGTCTGCTTAACTGGTTGACAAGCAGTTAACGAGCTCTGTCATTGCCCTCTTCTGTACATGAGAAGAACCTGAATACTAGATGGATTTTGTGTAGCTTGAGAGGTTGTGAAGCTTGGTGAGATGCACTGGTTTCACTGTTAGAGAGCCGGTGGTTTTCGCAGGCTTTTTCAGCCTGAGGCAAACTCAGGTATCTCTCACTAGACTAAATTTTCAGTCCCTCATGGGATTCCAAAGGTGATGGACTTAATACTGTAATATTGTCTGCCACTAGAGATTTCTACTGTCAGACTCGACCTTTCATGTCTCCTTTTGTCTGCTGTGTGTCTCGACCTTAATCACCAGCAACCAACCACCCTACTCTTGTTCTTCCCTGCGTGGCCTGCAGTACTAACTACTGGCTCTTCTTTTCCATGCTGGTCTTTATTTTCAGTGTTGTCATCTGGCTAGGGGACTTGAACTACAGGCTTTGTCTCCCAGATGCCAGTGAAGTGAAAAGTCTTATCAGTAAGAACGAGCTTCAGAAGCTGCTGACATACGACCAGGTCAGTGAACTCCACTTAGGTTTGCTCTGCACTTGTAAGTTTATCTTTGTTTAAGATCTACCTGTGCTTGGGAGGAGCTGGCAAACACTTTGTGATCAGTGTCTTTGGGTGTAGACACTAGACCCTCAGCAGAGCTCTAGATGTCCTGGTGTTGTCAACTCCTAAACAAAAATAGATGGGTTAACTGGATGACTCGAGCAATTACAGTAAGGTCATGGAATGGTTCGGGTTGGAAGGGACCTTAAAGCCCATCCAGTTCCACCGTGTTGCCTTGGGCAGGGACACCTCCCACTGGCTCAGGTTGCTCAAAGCCCCATCCAACCTGGTTTTGAACACACCTCATTGGAAGAGTTCTCTGTGTTTGAACTGCAAGCTAGAACATAGGGATTTGTAACAGCAACAAAAGCTGCGCAATCGGTGTTCTGGAAGAGGTATTGATTTTGGAGACCAGTGCTTGTAACCAAGGCTCTGTGCCCAGCCAGTTTGACCTCCAATCAGTTTCCCCGCTCAGCATTTCTTTGCACAGTGAAAACCAAGGCAGCACCAGGTGTGCCTTTAAGTTGAAGGATTGTACCTGGGAAGCATGAACAGTAGTAGTGCAATATCATTTCTGACACATAGTTGAACAGTAAGTTTGATTGATTCTGTTCTGTAGCTCAGTTCTGCTGTACTGTAGAGCTGCTTGCAGAACACAACTGTAGCTCAGATTTCTGTGAGGAAAACAACTGGGAGGTTTTTCAGAAGAGTAAGTGAGAAAAGGAAAGTGGTGTCAGGTTGTCAGCTACGCATGCTTCTAGAGCCTTTTGCTGAAATGATTGTCAGTGAAATATTAATGGTGGCGATGCTTGAGCTGGAAAACTAATGAAGGTGTTTAGCACAAGTGGAAAAATATAACTGTTGTTTTCTGCTCTCTGCACAGTTGGGTAAGCAGTGCTGTGCCAATTGCTGTTTCTGTATAGAAAACATTTCACTGATGTGCTGAATTTTTGCCTTTGTTAAAGGTCTGAGGGACAGTTTGGTGGATGTGTGGTGAATCCCACAGCCACAGGTTGCAATTGTTCTGCTGATAGATCCATGCTCTGATGCTCTGCTGTGTGTGGGGGTGTTTTGTTTTGATTTTCTTTTTTAAAAAAGTGTTCTTTTTCTGCTTTAGCTGAATATTCAGCGCACTCAAAAGAAAGCATTTGCAGATTTCACTGAGGGAGAGATTAAATTCATCCCCACATATAAATATGACTCTAAAACAGATCGCTGGGACTCCAGGTAAATCAGCTGCCAATGGACTTCTTTACCTATGACATGAAGAGTATTTTCTCGTAAAATGTGGTTCCTGCTTCCTAGAGCTTTAAATACTTCTCAGTGTTATGGTGAGGGCTGGATTGCACAGACAACTTTGTACTTCTTTGCTTATTTTGGAAAGTAGAGGAAACAGACCCTGAATACATTGACCAGGTGCATGCTTTAAACCTCAGTTGCTGCTGATTCCAGTAGATGAAGGCCAGGTAAAGCATGAACTCACAGGTGTCTGTGCACTGGAGGGGCTTTTTTCTGCTTATAGAAACAGACAAATGGAATAAAAGAAGTTGAAGAGATAAGGAAATGCTCTCTCTTGAGTCATCCTGTCTCCTGACTTGCACACCCGCAGGGGTGGCTACGCTGCGATAGCAGCAGTGATTCCTGCTTGCTGCTCACTGCTTGGTGCTTCCCACAGATATTTCTGCGTCTACTGCAGAAGCTTGCTCTAAGTGGAGAAACTTCCAAGAAGGAGCTGCAAACCACATAGCAATCGGATTTTACTCTACCTGTGCTTATGAATCAGCACAGTAGTTAATCTGGAGAAGGATAACCCAGAATGCAGACTTCATAACATAGTAGTAATACCTGAGTAGCTTTTCATAGTGGAAACAGTAAACGATGGATCAGATTGTAGTGGGCAGAAAGATTTGGCAGGAAAAGAAAACTAGTGCAGCTGGCGTCACAGTACACATGATTTCAGGCTGTGGAAACAGTCTTGTTTGACATTACGTTATTTTATTTCCTGAAACTGGAAAGAACGGGAAATTTAGCTACTGTATAGGGAAAGGGGAAGAGAGCAGAAGAACGAACAATCTATTCAATCTGAGGGAAGTGATAGGAGTTCGTCCCGTCCTGCTGATGCATTCGTTGAGGGTGGGTGTGGAAGGAGCTGCCTGGCTAGGAAGGAGGAACAATTTAGGTGGTTTATTAGGATTGTTCGCTTTCCCTGGTAACTTGTTTCTTGTTGTAGTGGAAAGTGTCGTGTGCCAGCGTGGTGTGATAGAATCCTTTGGAGAGGAGGGAATGTAAATCAGCTACGGTACTGCAGTCATATGGACCTGAAGACTAGTGACCACAAGCCAGTCAGCGCCCTTTTCCGCATCGGGGTAACTTTTTATATGACAATATTGTCATGCCTTCCCGCGGGA
Organism: Cuculus canorus; assembly: GCF_017976375.1. Taxonomy (NCBI): domain Eukaryota; kingdom Metazoa; phylum Chordata; class Aves; order Cuculiformes; family Cuculidae; genus Cuculus; species Cuculus canorus. The sequence continues at coordinate 20,605,670 of NC_071410.1, forward strand.
GTCAGGACACCTCTGCGAATGCTGTTGCAAGAGGACAGAGTAAATAGACATTAAGGTGTGTTTGCTGTGGAGGTGTGCTGCTGCCTGGCAGCCGTGCTGGCCTCTGCTCAACAAACAACTCCACAGTTGTGGTCTTCATGTGCGACGCGGCTTAGCTGGGCAGCAGCAGGCCAGCGTGAGGCCACAGTAACATGGGTGATCGCTGGAGTTTACCTGAGCAGATGGGGTCACGTAGTAAAGAGAAAGGCATTCCTACTGAGTGCTTTAATGAAGCTGCTTACCTTCTAGGGTATAACGCATGCTAAAAATCATTGAATGATAGAATGGTTTGGGTCAGAAGGGACCTTAAAGCCCATCCAGTTCCACCTCCCTGCCATGGGCACGGACTCCTCCCACAGTCTCAGGTTCTCCAAGCCCCATCCAACCTGGCCTTGAACCACCTCCAGGGATGGGGCAGCCACCACTGCTCTGGGCAACCTGGGCCCGGGCCTCCCCACCCTCATCGTGGAGAATTTATTCCTGATGTCTTATGTAAATCTTCCATCTTCCAGTTTAAAGCCATTTCCCCTTGTCTTATCACTCCCTCCCCTTGTAAAAAATCCCTCCCCAGCTTTCTTGTAGCCCCCTTCCGGTACTGGAAGCTGCTCTAATGTCTCCCTGGAGCCTTCTCATCTCCAGGCTGAACAATCGCAGCTCTCTCAGACTGAGAAGAGGCAGTCCATGTCCATCTTTACTGTCTTCTGCTCTCTGGATACCTCAAGTCTCCTTAAAAGAGAGCCCTTCTCCTCTTCATCCTCTGGAGAATCATGAATAACACTGTGGGATGCCAATTCTGTCCCACCGCAGTCACCCCCGTCATCTGCAATAGTGTGAACAGTGGCCAGAAAGACCCCACTAACATCTGTAGGGGTAAAATATGCACAAAGTTGAATACGTGGTTTGGAGGTGCAGCTGTACGTGCAAATTCCCTTAGCCTTTCAGTTGCATATAGCAAGTGCTTAGAGAAATATCTCCCTTCTGCAGTTTACTCATGATCTAAAGAGTTCCTGTGAAGCTGGTCAGAAACTTTGCTGAGTGTTTTCTCATTTTCTACAGGTAAAGGTTGTGGATGAGCAGAAGTATCGGAAGTTGTTTGAAGACATTGTTCGTTTAATGGACAGAATGGAGAACGACTTTCTTCCTTCGCTGGAGCTAAGCAGGAGAGAAGTAAGGATGAAAGCTGAATCTCTGTCCACTTCCCAAACACATCAGCCTTAGAAATGGTAGAACTACTGTTAAGGACTTTGATTCGGAAAAACAGATTATAGGAAATTGAACTTTATCTTATGATCAGTAATTAGATGAGAAGGGGCATTGTTGTCTTGCCTTCTTGGCAAATCTTCTTTTAGGGGTTCTGCGTGTTGTGGGTGCTTCTCAGTCACGGATTGCCACTGCAGAGTTGGGGTGCCTAGCTGTGTGCTGCATTGTGGTCACTACCGGGATTTGTGCTTTCTCTTTGCTCTGCAGTTTGAGTTTGAGAATGTGAAGTTCCGTCAGCTGCAGAAGCAGAAGTTCCAGATCACCAATAACGGGCAGGTCACCTGTCACTTCTCCTTCATCCCAAAGCTCAACGATATCCACTACTGTAAGCCATGGCTTCGGGCTGAGCCTTGTGAAGGCTACTTGGAGCCAGGTGAGTTTTATCAGGGTTTCTACAGTGTGTACTGGTGTAGACTGCCACCCCATCTCTGTTCAATCCTTCCTGTCTCTCCTGTGTCTCACCTTTCTTGCCATCATCCTTGTCTCTTTATCTTCTCAGTTTTGTGGACTTTGTCCCTGCCACTCTATGTTTGTCCTTGTCATGCATTTTGGGGAGTGTCTATGTGTTCTTGAGAGCTCCTGTCTGTTCAGATGAGAGCACGGACATCTCCCTGGATGTGTACGTCAGTAAGGACTCGGTAACCCTTCTGAACTCTGGCGAGGATAGCATTGAGGACATTCTTGTCCTTCACTTGGACCGGGGGAAGGACTATTTCCTTACCATCAGTGGGACCTACCTGCCCAGCTGCTTTGGCACCTCCCTGGAGGCTTTATGCCGAATGAGACGACCGATCCGAGAAGTTCCGGTCACCAAACTCATTGACCTGGTGAGTAGCAGTGTTCTGGAGCAGCTCTCTTAAGAGGGAGAAAGCATATTCCCTTCTGTTTACTCCTAAAAACAGGAGTAAATATATTCAGCTTGGGTCAGCTGTGCTGGCTTTGAGCGGATTTACTTTTTCCAGAGCTTGAGGTGCTCTTTTATTATTTCCCTCCACCACAAGCAATGGCTTTTGACAGCCTTTACTTTATCCCCTTGGTCTGAACGGGTTCTAAATATTGCTTGGTGGAACAAAAAAGTGATTGCAGCACCATGTGTTGTGTTACTGCCACGTTGGTGTTGGTGGGCTCAGTTGAGTTGCCCTGGTGTGTCGTAGAGATGTGGCTGAAATGCTGCCCTCCGAGGTGCGTAGGCTGCTTCTGCAGTGACAAGGGCTGCAGGATCCTTATGGGCACGTGTGGCGTTTGCACTGCATAGGGGAAGGAACAAGCCAAAGCAGGAGGTCCGAAGAAAGGACTTTGCTATTAAGGGGATGCGGTTGTGCCCTGGTCATCTTCGGTCTTTTTGGTATCTCGTGGCTGTTTCTGAGATTAAAACTCATTTTGAGGGGTGTTAATTCTCATTTTCAGGCTGCGTTCATTCCTCTCTTCTGATGGCCTTTCCTGGCTTTGCTTCAGCAAGGGTCAGCAGTTCCTGAGTTTTAGTCTGATTATCCAGGAAAGCCATTTCTATTTTGTTCACTTGAAAGATTAGCCCTGTTCTTTTAGTCTCTCTGAAAAGCGATACCTTTCGTCTCATCTCATATCTTGCAGTCACATCCTTGCATGCATTTTTTTGTCTAGTGAGCTGTTCCTTTTTCACCTATGTAGATTTGACAGCTTCTATTTCCCATCTCCTTCCACTTTCTCTTCCCTTTAGCAGTTGCACCGTGCCTCTTGCTGCCTTTTCCAGTTTCCACCTTTTGTTGTAGGTGTCTGCTTTTCCCACAGGCCCAACATCCAGAAAGTGTTTTCATACCTGAATTTTTATTTTTGTAATCACAAGATCAGGCTAAGCAGAATTCAGGTGGCAATGTACATTGTGTGCCTCTTCAGTTCAAGCTGCTAATCCGGGCCTTGGACTCCTCAGGCTTTTCAAGATTTGACTGAAAGTTAGTCTTGTAGAACAAGTATGTTGAGCTTGGTCTGGAGCACTTCATCAGTCTTGGTGGCATTTCTGCCTGCTTTTTCCTGCCTAGTGCTCAGCGCTGACTTCTTGCTTGATAGACAGGAACTGGGCCTCAACTCCTAGCTTCTGTCCTCACAGTCAAGAGTGTTTTGAGGCTTCTCCACTCCATTACCTACAGATTTGACAGCCAGCTGAACATGAGCCAGCAGTGGCCCAAGTAGCCAAGAAAGCCATTTTGGCATCCTGGCTTGTATCAGAAACAGTGTGGCCAACAGGAGCAGGGAAGGGGTTGTCCCGCTGAACTCAGTGCTAGTGAGGCCACACCTCAAATCCTAGGTTCAGTGCAGGAAGAGGCCTCTCAGTGCAGGAAAGACCTTGAGGGGCTGGAGCGTGTCTGGCAAAGGGCAATGAAGATGGTGAAGAAACTGGAGAGCAAGTCTTATTTGATGCGGCTGAGATGACCTGGAGCTCTTTAACCTGGAGAAGAGGAGGCTGAGGGGAAACTTCTGCAGCTCTCGGAAAGGAGGTTGGAGCGAGGTGGATGCTGGGCACTTCTCCCAAGTGAGAAGTGATAGGATGAGAGGAAATGGCCTCAGATTGTGGCAAGGGAAGTTTAGATCGGACATCAGGAAACTGTAAGGGTTTCTCAGGCACTGGAACAGCTGCCCAGGGCAGCGGGGGAGTCCCCATCCCTAGAGGTGTTTAAAAGCCAGACAGATGAGGTGCTCAGGGATGGTTCAGTAGTGGACAGGTACAGTTGGGTTCAGTGATCTCAAAGGTCTTTTCCAACCAAGTGATTCTACGATTTCCTTCTTCTGTTATTCAGTGAAACATACAGAAGCAGAGGAAGCAAAACAGTCGGAGAAGAGCGCCTTGTCCCAGTATCTGCAGCAAAGGAACGGTCTCTAGTGTCAGTGATGTCAGCATGACTGCAGTACTTCAATTGGAACGCATTAAGCAAACTCAAGGAATATGATGTGTGATGGCCCAAAGCAAAAATTGAGTTGCTTAGATTATACAGCTGCTGTCCTGTTAGAGCTGTTTGTGGTTTTGATCCTACCTGTGAATTGAGAAATTCTTGGAGACGGTCAAGCTGAGCACTTTCTGCAAGGGAGAGCAGTGCACACGGTGACGACTCTGCAGCCTAGAAGTGTTTTGGTCCAGTTACATGCATTTAGCTGATGGTTATGTGTGCAAGGAAGGCAGTGTGCCTGTGTATTAAGAACCACTTTCCCTCCTCTATTTACGCAGTGTTAAGGCTTGTCATTGGGCATTTTCCTCAGCCTAGCTAGACTATATCTGTTGTCTTCAGCAGGAGATCTGGAGCACGTGGATCTGTAGGGGTCTGAGAGGAAGTTTGATGCAGGATAGCACAGTGTAGGTAGGACCTTATTCCTTGCTTGGAAATTTCTCTCCTCCTGGGAGAACCTGCTGACACTTGACTATCTCACCATTGGGATTATAGTAGGAGCATCTCATCCTGTTTTTTCTTGGGATCCTATTGTGGACTTTAAAATCCTCTTGAAGAGTCTGTGTCAGGAGCAGGTTTGTCTCACGGAGCTAGTTGTGCTGAACACTACAGGAAGAGAGATGAACAGCAGGGCAGTCAGTCGGTAGAGACCGTGGAGATGACTCACCCAGCTACAAAACAAGCTGCTCTCCTGTAAGCATGGCTATCTGGCCTCCCAAACCTCTGACTGCAGTCCCTCCCCCTGTGCCTTGGAAGAAGAACCTGCACCAGCTCCTGTTTGGAGCAAGCTGCTCTCTGCAAGAGGCCAGTCTGTTGTGCCCATGTTAAAATTCGATAAGCCTGCAAAGGAAGGAGGTACTGCAGAAGTCGCAGGGGAGCCTGAGATGCTACTCCCGCCCAGGCATGCCCTGGGCCATGGTGCCTGCAGCTGTGTTTCCAGCTCAGCCCTTCAATGGCTTTCAGTTGCTCCAACCCCAAAGGTCAATCTGCCAAAACTGAGCTTGAGCAACCATCTTCTCTTTCCTCCTGTGGACTCTACTAAACAGTGTCTTGCACTGCCAGCCTGTGCTGGTGGAAGGATGCTGTGTTTCAGGATCACCTGAGGGATTGGACATGCTGCCGGGGGTGGGGGGGGCAGCTCTGGCATGCTCCTCCTTGCAATGTGTTAATGCTATTAGGTCGAGAAAGCCGAGCAGCCTGGGCTTTTGAGCACAAACGCTCATTTCCCTGACTATACACAAAGCTGCTTAGGGGGCCTGTTAGCTCCACAGCTGCCACACATTCAGAAATACAGATTTAGCCTAGTGAATGTTTTATCTCTGGCCTGCTCACAAGGGAAAATGGCTGAAATAACACAGGGATATTTATTCCTGACTGGGGAGCTTCAAGAAGAACTTCTTCCTTGTTGACACCTGTGCTCTGTCTGCGGCCTGACTCTTTGCTAGGCTGTGGCCAGAAAGTCGAGAGATGATTCACTTTTGTGAGCCCCCACCTGCAGTCCTGTGTCCAATTCTGGAATCCCCAACATAAGGACATGGATCTGTTTGAGTGAGTCCAGAAGAGGCCACGGAGATGATCCAAGGGCTGGAGCACCCCCTTTCTCAGAACAGGCTGAGAGAGTTGAGGTTGTTCAGCCTGGAGAAGACAAGGCTCCAAGGAGACCTTATAGTGGTACCTTTTCAGTACCTGAAGGGGGCTACAAGAAAGCTGGGAAGGAACTTTTTACAAAGACATGCAGTGATAGGATGAGGGGTATGGCTTTAAATTGAAAGGAGGAAGATTAGACATTAGGAAGAAATGCTTCACTATGAGGGTGGGGAGGCCCTGGCCCAGGTTGCCCAGGGAAGCTGTGGCTGCCCCATCCCTGGAGGTGTTCAAGTCCAGGTTGGATGGGGCTTGGAGCCCTGTAATGCCGTGGGAGGTGTCCCTGCCCATGGCAGGGGTGTGGAACTGGATGAGCTTTAAGGTTCCTCCTAACCCAAACCGTTCTGTGATTCCATGAACGGTGCTGCTGCAAGACCCCTTTGAGAAGTTTGTAGAAATCCTGACAGGGTTGTGCATCATGTGAGCAGGATTTTTGCTAATTGGCAGGCAAATCTCTCCCTGAAGGTTTTAACTTTGGCCACCTCAGCAAAATGTGTGAAGGACCTGGCATTCAGCGTGTTCTTGTAATGCAAATTAGGTTTCTGCTTAATCTGAGTGCATTCTCTTTCTTAACGATACTTTTTCCTCTTCTCTCTTTCCCACTGCGCTCAGGGAGAAGACAGCTTCCTAGAAAAGGTAACGCTGGGGAAGTCTGCTTCTCAATGACTTGTTTTTAAAGAATGAGCGTTTTCCCCTTGTTTGCTGCTGAAGAGGGAAGGGGGAGGTGGGTGCAGAGGGAGCCCTTGTTCCAGCAAAGCCTCTTAGCACAGCTGTGAGCTAGAGAAGAACATGTAGGAGTGCAAACTGATCCCGTAGCCAAGATAGGGCCAGCCCAGTTGAGCTGCTTAAAGCTCACCAAATTTGTTTGGGAGTGGGGAGGGGGGAAATGCTCTCCTAATCCTGGCAGCAATGATGGGCATTTCCACAAAAGATTGGCAGCCTTTGACATATCTGAATGAGCTTTAACCATGCACTTAAGGTGGGGTTCACCCTAGTATGGGTGAGAGGGCTTGGTCAGTAAACTGAAGCCTTGTGCTCTTTCAGTCTTGGTGTGTCTTTATGGAGGCCGAGGGAGAGCCTGGCACAGGACACGGGATTTAAAGGGGTCCATAGGAAAGCTGGAGACAGACTTTAGCAAGGCCTGTTGTGACAGGACAAGAAGCAGTGTTTTTAAACTAAGGGAGGGGAGATTTAGACTGGCTATAGGTAAGAAATTTGTTACAATGAGCGTAGTGAGGCCCTGGCCCAGGTTGCCCAGGGAGGTAGAGGAGGCCCTATCCTTGGAGGTGTTCAAGATCAGGTTGGATTGGGCTCTGAGCAGCCTGATGTGGTTAAAGATGTCCTTGCTCCTGCCTTGGAGTTGGATTGGATGACCTGTAAAGGTCCCTTCCAGCCCAAAGCATTCTGTGGTTTCTCTGCTTGGAGCAGCAGAGCTCAGGCTGCCAGCTCTCGCAGCCACCCACACCTGAGCAGGGTCACCGCTTTACTTTGCACTGTGCTCTGGACTGGAAGCCAGGTGAGCCAGGTCTGTCATTCAAAGAGCAGGTGTTGTGTGTGTGGCAGTGCTGCTCCTGCTCCCCCTGCACCCACTCAGATGCTTAGGAACTTGTTTGAGTTGTCTCTGTCCAGGCTTCCTGCTCCAGGTGACTTGTGTTTGTCAGGGCAGTGTCAGGATAGAACAGGAGAGGGTATGGATGACCACCTCCCCCCCTCCAAGAAGGGACTGAACTCGGGTGTTGAACGAGTAAAGCTCCCAGACTCCTTCCTAGCAGCGGGGAGGGGAGGAATTTTGTGCCTGCTTTCTGAGAACCTCCTTTTGCAGAGCATCTTGTTCTCGCAGAGGACACGGCGGTGCCTTCCCTTCCTCGCACATGGCAGGAGAGGGCGCTGGGTGCCTGCCCAAGGCACAAGGAAAACTCCTCCTCCTCTGCTCCGAGCCGCCACCTCCTCCTCCTGCTCTGTTCTAAGCAGCTGGGGTCGCCTTCCCTGGGGATCTCCACAGCTCTTCAGCCATGCCGAGGGCAGCCTGGCTGGGTCGAGTGCTGCTCTGGCACTTGGCTGCAGCGCTGCGATGCCTGGTGTGGGGATTTTCTGTTGAAGAACCCTAGAGGGTCCACAGCTCTCACGTTTTCCCTCTCAGAGGAAAGTTGTAACGCACTTGCCTAATGTTGCTGCTTCCAAACCTTCTCTGGGTGCTTGGATGAGCAAGGCTGATATGTAGCTGTGATCCAGCATCTGCCAGCTGGCTGAAATCTCGTGGTGTGCGAGGCAAAGCAAAGCTCTGCTTTGGTGTGTGGCAAGCGTGGCTATTGTCCGTGCCAGCCTGAGGTGTCTGTGGGTGCAGACCCTTGGCCCAGCTGGCTGTGAGTGACAGTTGTGGAACCTGCAGCTGAAACAACGCTCCTAGCGCTGGGCTTGTGCTCCTCTCTGCTGGTGTCCTTGGGTTGGGCTCTCGCTTGTGCTGGTCTTCTCTGGGTGCGGCTGCTGAATGTGCTTCAGGGCGGCTGTGCAGGGCTTCCTCCTTGGGAGCACACAGGAATGTGAGCAGTCATGAAACAAGAATAAAATCAAGCGAAAAAACATTGATTCCCTTAAAGACCAACATGATGGAGATTTCTGAGCAGTTGAGCTCATTGGCTGCTTTGGGTGAGTAAGTGGAAAAGGGTGACAGTGGTGTCAGGGGTCTTTGTTCAGCAGAGACCTCTCCTTAGGAAGATAGGGAAGGAAACAGAGGAAAACTGGAGTGGTTTAGAGCCCAGAGAGCAGATGTGGTCAGAGCACACGAGAGCTGGGAAAGGCGCGGCCTCGCCTCTGCATCCAGAAGGGTTTCGCCCATGTGGAAGCTGATGCAGCAGAAGGACGCGTTGGGCTCCCATCCTCCAGAGCATTGGCTGCAGGTGCAGTGGGAGCCATGGTTCGGATGGGCCACCTCGGCCAGCAGGAGCCCCATCCTGCAGGAGCTGGTGTGGCTGGGAAGCTGCTCAGAGTGTCAGACTGCCCTGGGCATTCCATAGGGGAGTGACAGGGAGCAGAGCTGGGACCTATGGAGCGATGGCTCTGGGCTGTAGAAGCAAATGAGGGCCAAGATGAGTCCTGGGTGCTGCTGCTTCTCCTCTCCAGGCTTTCTTTATCAAGGCCCTTCCAGAGGGACTGAGGTTTCCTTCAAATCTTGTGTGCTCTTTGCCACCAGGAAAAATCCGTTCTGCAGATGTGTTCGCTGGAAGGTGAAGAGGCAAGCGGGATGCCGCTGCAGGTGCCAAAGGAGATCTGGCTCTTGGTGGACCACTTGTTCAAGCATGCCTGTCACCAGGTGAGGGAGAGGGCCTCTGCAGTGCCTGGAAGCTCTGCAGGAGCGTGATGACCTGATTCATCACTAGCACCTGGAGATCAGCTCCAGTTTGGTATTTATAGGGCAGGGCTTTTCCCCAGTGCTGGAGACGCTGGCTGGGCGTATCAGCTTTCACCCCCCTGTCCGTGTGTGAGGAAGGTGACTTTGTCTGTCTCTGTGCTGTCTTTGGCAGGAGGACCTGTTCCAGACTCCAGGCATGCAAGAAGAGTTGGAGCAGATCATTGACTGCCTGGATACCAGTATCCCTGAGACAATCCGTATCCTTGCTGTGCCTGGCTTTTCCAGGAGCCTGCTAGATCTCGGCTGTGCTTGAAGAGCTCTCTCTCAGAAGAGATTGTCTATGACCTTTAGCTGGCAGAGTCCTTACTGAGGAGCATGATCTCGAGAGGGGGCTAATGGAGCAGAGGACTTCTGTGGGGCTGGAGGGTGGGCAAACACAGTGCAGGATGGATGTACCAGCATTTACCACAGATGGGCGATAACAGAGGAGAAGGAGAGCTTTGGTGTCAGGGAGCGGTTAGGCAGAGAGCTTGCAAGACCTGCAAGGAGGGCAAGAAGGCCAATAGCATCCTGGCTTGGCTCAGCCGTGGTGTGGCCAGCAGGAGCAGGGAAGGGATCGTCCCCCTGGACTTGACGCTGGTGAGGCCGCACCTTGAGTCCTGGGTTCAGTTTTGGGCCCCTCAGTGCAGGAAAGACATTGAGGGGCTGGAGTGCGTCCGGAGAAGGGAATGGAGCTGGGGAAGGGTCTGGAGAACAGGGTTCGTGGGAGTAGCTGAGGGACCTGGGACTGTTTAGCCTGAAAAGGAGGCTGAGGAAAGACCTCATTGCTCTCTGCAGCTCACGGAAAGGAGGCTGGAGTGAGGTGGGTGCTGGGCTTTTCTCCCAAGTAACGAGTGAGAGGATGAGAAGAAATGGCCTCAAGTTGTACCGGGTGAAGTTTAGATTGGATATTGGGAGCAATTTCTCTGCTTAAAGAGTGGCGAAGCCCTGGCAGAGGCTGCCCTGGCAGAGGCTGCCCAGGGCAGTGGTGAAGTCTTCATCCCTGGGGTGGCAGTTCAGAAACCATGTAGATGTGGCACTTGGGGTCATGGTTTATCAGGCATGGTGGGGTTGGGCTGACAGTTGGACTGGATGAGCTGAGAGGGCTTTTCCTACCTTAATGATTCTATGAGTAAGCAGAGACTTGAGCAACTGGGAAGGAGGAGAGTCAGGGAGCAGAGGGAGGGAGGGAGGTGATCCATCTGCTCTACTTGCCCCTTGATTCTCACTGGTCCAGCGGGCAGCAACCACTCTGTGGCTGAAGCACTCCTCATCTTCCTGGAAGCTCTGCCAGAGCCGGTGATCTGCTACGAGCTGTATCAGCGGTGCCTGGACTGGTCGCACAGCAGCCGGCTGTGCCGACAGGTTTGGTGCTTCCTCTGTCTCTGTCTGCTTGCTACAGGTTCAAGGCATCTCTCCCTACCTCCCTGATCCCTGCCTTGGTCCTGGGGCTTGCTGGGTCCCACTCCCTTCCTGTGAGCTGGTGAGGATGTTCGGGAGCAGATACTCAGAGGTTCTTTGCTGTGGGCAGGATCTGGGTGTTCTGTCAGTGCTTCCCTGCCCCAAGATCAGTGCTCCTGTGTCTCTGTGGTGGCTCCCAAAGGGACCCCATGTGTTCCCTGTCCTACCCAGAGTACACAGGGAAGAGCAGCCCCGGGGAGTGGAAGCCTCTGCTGGTCTTGAGTTCTTAAGCACCTGCAGTTCCTGTGCTTTCCTTAAGGACTAGGACTGAGAGACTCTTAAAAACAACTGGTGGGGCAGTGTGCAAGGCCAAGAGTGTCCTTGAGCTGAGGAACACTGTTTGGAGAACGCTTTCAGTCTTGGCATTGGGAAGCCTGGTCCTCATGCTGCTGCTCTGTGGCCAAGGGGGAAGACCTGGGATCTGACTGGAAACAGGAAGCAGCCCCGGGGCAGCGCTAGGTTTTGCCTAGTAACGCTCTTAGCCTAGAGGCAGTGTTACCAGGAGCCAAAGCCCACGAGAGTGCCATCAGCACTAGGCTACTTTTAGACTGGAGGAAGAGGAGGCTGAGGGGAGACCTTATCAGTGTCTACAACTGCCTGAGAGGAGGTTTTGGAGAGGTGGGTGTGGGTCTCTTCGCCCAAGTGATAGGACGAGAGGGAGAGAGGGAATGGCCTCAAGCTGCACCAGGGGAGGTTCAGATTGGACATGAGAAAAACCTTCTTCACTGAAAGGGTTCTCAGGCACTGGAACGGCTGCCCAGGTTGGTGGTGGAGTCCCCATCCATGGAGAGGTTTAAAAGACAGGCAGATGAAGTGCTTAGGGATGTGGTTTAGTAGTGCACGGGTACAGTTGGATTGGATCTCAAAGGTCTTTTCCAACCTAGGGATTCTATTATTCTACACCTGGTGGTTTCTTACTTGCTTTCTGGGCTGTGGCTTGTACCAGTGGGTACGCAGCAGCCTCAAGGCAGCAGAAGAGGGAAGGCTGCCTGGCTGGACGCCAGAGTGCCACAGTGTGCGCAGGCTGCAGCGATGTCAGCTGGAAGAGCTTCCAGCCTCTGTTTTCTTTGCAGGTGATTTTTCAGCTGCCTCGTTGCCATCGCAGCGTGTTTCGGTACCTAATGTCATTCCTCCGAGAGCTGCTCAAATACTCGGAAGACAACAACGTCACTGTTGCCATGATTGGTAAGGGTGTCATTTCTCTGCTCCTCTCCTGCCCTCACTGAAACATAACACCTTCCTGGCATCTTTTGAGTTCTCCATTTCTGACTGAGAAATAATTTTGCCTCTCTCTGTAGCCGCCTTGTTCTCCAGCCTCATCCTGCGCCCTCCACCCAATCTGATGGCAAAGCAGACTCAGCAGGACCGCCAGCGTGCCATCAACTTCCTCTACAGCTTCCTGCTTGCTGGGGATGATGAGTGACTCCTGCCTGCGTGCCAAAGCTGAGGCCCGTACTGACAGCCTTGCGCTGAGGCTGGGCCTCTGACAGCTCCAGAAGGGTAACGAGCTCTAAGCTGCTCCAAGTGCCGTGTTTACAGTAGGCAGGGATGTGTTCCCCTCTCCTTCCCGCCTCTGTACCCTACGCTGCAGAGGACCTGTGCGCTCATTGCACTGCCATCCACCACAGGAGCCTCCTGCTTTCTCCCTGGGAGCCAGGTGGATCTGTTGATAGCCAAGCACTGTGCCAGCGGCCCGATTGTCCCGTGGCAGTGTCACCAGTTCCCCGAGTCATGCTTCTCTCTCTCTCCTCATCACCCCCATCTTCCTGGAGCCACTGTGGGGAAGGGTGGAGACTGCCAGTGCTCTGAGGGCCATGGCACGGCTGCCTGGTGCCCAGCCTGCATGCTCCGGTGGGAGGCATGTGTGGGTACTGACTGTGAGAGCCCCGTGCTCTGCCCTGGGCTTGTGGGGAGCACATGTCGCCATCTGCCCCGCAGCAGGCCTGGCCAAACCCCATGGCCTGTCACTGTGCTGTAAATGCTGGACCATGGCTGTCCCAGGAGCAACACCAGGACACTTGGTCCCTTCCCTTCAAACAGGTCTCTCTGTACTCCCAGCCTCTGCCGCTGTCACTTGGGCCTCTCCTCTCTCCCCTTCCCCTGTGCCTCCATGTCCTGCTGGGACACAGGAGGTGATGGGTGACTCGGAGGGGCAGCGAGCTGCACTCTGCCTCTCCAGGGCTGTCCCTGGCATGGTACAGAGCAGGAGGCAGCTCCTGTCCCTCGCGGCCCTGCTTGCAGGACTGTAGGGGTAGGACCAAGGCGGTGTTGGATGCTGTCCTTCCCCTTCTCCCTGAGGTCCTACCAGAGGGTGCAGCCTTTGAGGAGGTGGGAAGAGCCAGAAATCTCTCACAAGGCCCAGAGGAGCAGCTGGGGGGGAGGTGTGGGAGAAACTGTAGTACCAGGATCACACAGAGCTTGGGAGGGGGCACCCCTGGGTGCTGGAGGGAGGCCACGCTCCCTGAAACACTAAGCAGAGTCCTGCCTGCTCAGGCCAGGGGCTGCGTGGGGCTGAGGGAGGCTGCTGCCAGACACGGGGGAAGCCTGTGATCCTGGAGCCCCCACCCATGCCTGTCCTCAACCCATGGCTGTCCCTGTGGCTCCAAAGTCCCCATGTGCTGGTGGAGCTGCTGGGAGCTCCCCTACCTTGTGGCTCTTGTTCTTTTTGTTACAAATTTTTAAATTACATAATTTATTGGGAAACTGTTACAAATAAACCTCCGTTGTGCAAGGTTTCGCAGGGCTGCTCACACCGAGCCTGCTGTTTTCGTAGCTCCATGCTGCACGGCCTCAGGGTGGCTGCTGCATCCCGTGATGCAGAGCTGCAGCTCTGCTCCCTCTCTCTTCGCTGCTCAGGGCTCACTCTGTGTGGCTGGAGCTTTCTAAAGGCAGCCAGATCCTTCCTTGCACTTTCCTGCCACCACCACCCTGGCAGCATCCCGGGCAGAACTGCAGTACAGCGGCAGAGGTTCCCATTCCCGTGATTCCTGCTGGGTTAGCTCCTGTGCCTGGGCAGCAGCTTGCAGGCTCCTAACACACTGGCAACATGCGGCCCAGTGCCTGTTGGGCGCATGCCACACCGGGAATGGTGCAGCCAGGCACGGAGAGAGTGGGCACTGGAAGGTGGCATGTCTTTTGCAAGCTACGGCAGTGATGCTCCACTGCCTCAGCAATGGGAGCAGCAGTGGAGAAAGCAAAGCATGTCCTGCCGCAGGAAACGGCTGCCGGTGTCATCTCCATCTGCATCCTGCCGGCTCCTTGAGAGCAGGGCTGTGCCCAGGCAGCTGCTCCCCGTGCTGTCACGGAGGGGACCGGCGCAAGGTGTCGGCATTGTTCCTACAGCCACCACATTCCTGCCACTGCCGGCGGAAATGCCGGAGCAAGGGGGAAGCTCTGCTGCTCCCCAGGGATGAGGCTGTCTCAGCCAAGGGTATGAGGATCCTTGGGGGGACCTTGGAGGCTGTTGGCGCGCTGCTTCATGCCCTGCATGGAGGTGGGGGGCTCGTACGCAGACATGGGGGACACTGGTGGGTACAGACTATGCCTGGATGGCAGGACCAGTGCAACTGGTAGGATCCTGGCAGCACGCACCTGCCATGAGCATCTGGATGTTGGCACGGCAGTTGTCCCATGCCTACCCTGATGTCCAGCACCAGCCCCTGGTGGGGTGGTGAACCCTGCCCATCCGCTCTGGATTCAGCCAGCGGTCCTCAAGGACCAGAGGTGTACAGCAATGGCTAAATGCATTCCCATCCAAAATCCTTGCTTTGCACTCAGCAAGCTGGGACCCAGCAGAGTGCCCTGTCCTCACCGTGTGGGGCCTGCGTCAGAGGCTGCTGTCTACCCCTGGCTACAGAGGCTTTGCATCCCTTTGGCTTCAACCCCCTCGGCAGCGCTTGCAGCAGCCACTGCCACTGTGCTGACAATGCTGCCCATGCCCCTGTCACTGCCTGCGTGGTGCCAGTGCTGCAGGCAGCGTGCGAGGGGAGCTGCCATGGTGCACCATGCACAGAGAACATGGCAGAGCCCGGCAGCCTCCCACCTGCCTGTGGGCAGCCGGCCAGGCCAGGAAAAGCCAGAGATTCCTTAGGTCTCCTGGCCCAGGAGCCTTTTCCTCCAGCACTGGCTGGCCACAGCCCAACCGGGGGGTCCTCCCTGGCCTCCTCCTTCCAGGCTGGAATGGGAGGGCTGCGGGTCAGGGCTCAGCTGTGCATCTCCTGGACGCAGCCCAAGCCCCTGCGCTTAGGACTGGGCGATGCCCGGGGCTGTGGGCATCGCTGCCTCTCCTGGCAGGGGCCGCAGGGATCTGCTCCGGGTTTAAGGCTGCTGGGCCAACCCCCGCTGCCTGTCCTGCCTGCGCCGTGTGGGGTTCACGGCCAGAGTGCCAGCTGCAGGGGTGATTTGAGGTGCAGGGGGGCAGCCCTCCCAGTTCAAACCAGTAGCGGCAGCAAGAGAGGAAAGGTACAAACCCCAGCACCCCAGGCCAGCCAGAGCAGGAGTTGAGGTCAGCGAGGGGGGCCGCAGCCTGGGCACAGTGTCCTCCCCACCATCCCAGCACCGGTGGCAATGCCACCGCCAGCCCCGGGAGGCTGATGGGACTGGAAACTGAGCGCAAAGGACAGGACAGGACTGGGCAGTGAGCTGGCAGCACTCGCCCACCCACTCCGCTGCGAGGACATGGGCAGTGGCGAAGAGGGATGGCAGTGGTGAAGAGAGGCCGCAGCGGCTGCCACGGCGGGCGTGGGGAGCAGCATGGCGGGAGCGCGCTGGCGCGTGACCGGGGAGCACATCCCTTCCCTATCCCAGAGGATGAGCTAATAGAGGCCAGCTGGGCCCAGCCCTGCTTCCCCCAGGCTCTGCTCCCAGCCCCAGCTGCAGCCTTTCCGCTCCTTCGTGGCCCCATTAACCCCCTCCCAGCCGGTGCTGCCAGCCCACCCTTGCCTGTGCCCCCCTGCTGCCGCATCCCCCGCTTGCAGCCCTGCGCAGGGCCAGAGCTGCCCTCTGCCCCACAACCTTGCTTGTGGGGCATCTCCTGCATGTGGGGCCCTGCACCAGCACTGCCTCGCTCGGAGGTCCCAGCTGGGGTTGGGAGAGGTCCTGTCTCCAGAGGGTCCCATCCGTTTGCTGGACTCAACCCCCACCCATTCGCAAAGTCCTACAGGGACCCGCAGCCCACTGAGCCCACTGCCCCCCTGCATGGGTCTCACACGAAGCCTAATGGGGACCAGGACACCCGGACAGGGACGCCAGGAATGGGGACAAAAGAGAGAGAGATGCCAGGATGGGAACACCAGGGATGTAGACAACAGGGACAACAGGATGGGAACACCACAGACTGGAACACGAAGGATGGAGACAACAAAGAGGGGGATGCCCAGGACACTGGGAGCAGGGATTCCAGCGATGGAGGTGCCAGGTACCAGAAACCCGTGGCTGCTCGTGGGTGAGGGGCCAGTGGAGTCGGGCTGGGCAAAGCGGATGGGGGGTGGAATTTAATAGCCTTGGGAGTTTCTGAAGGCTGCAGCATCTAAAGGGACCCGAGACAGCACTGGGGCAGCCACCTGCCCTTCCCCTGGGGCTGGAGCATCCCAGTGAGGTGCTCAACGGTCCCTGCCTGTCTTGCTGGCCTCGTCATCCCCTGCTAGGGCCAGGCCAGGTTCAAACCCTCTTCCTTACACTGGCACAGTGCTGCCAGGCATGGGTGCTGCACCCTCAGCTTCATTCAGCACCCATGGGTGCAGGTGACCAAGGTGATGGCAGCATTGCAGGAGCACCAGCCCCTCCCTGGAGGAAGTGCCTTTCAGAAGCCATTCTCCTAATGGAGGCTTTGGCCAAGGAGCTGCTTGAGCCCTCAGATGCGGGTGCTGCCAGTGCCTGGGGGGCAGTGAGCAGGATGGGGTGGCATGTGTCCCCTTCCCTGAGCATGAAGTATCCCTGCACGGCTCCTCCACAGCTGAGCCTGTCCCACCACCCTGCTCCCCTCTCTTGGAGCAGTTCTTGCTGCTGTGCTTCACCACACAGCTGATGCCACCATGGAGGGAAAGTCAGGTGAGAAAATAAACACAAGAAGGGCATAAAGTCAGGGGGCTCTGGGCAGCATTTGCAGCCAGGGGCTTTGTTCCACAGCCCAAGGATCCCCTGACCCTCACCCTGCACTGCCCTGGGAGAGACCAGCACCCATGTGCCACCCGTGTGCCACTCCAGCATCCCCTCCTCCATCCTCCAGCCCCTCTGCAAGCCCTGGGGGATACTGATCTGTGTTCTTCCACCCTCCTCCACAGTTTTAGAGGCCAGGCAGCTCGTTCCTCTTTGCTGAGCATCTTCTCTGCCAGCACCAGGCTGGGGAAGGGGCTGCCTTGGCCCCCAGCTGCCCATGGGCACTGCCAGGAGCAGAGGGACTCTGGGAGCTCTCCCCACTGGCAGGTGAGCAACTCATGCCCACACCTGCAAAAATAAAGCTTTAGTGACATCATAACTCTTTATTATAAAGATATATTTACATGGAATAAATCTTTACAGACAGAAAAGGCACGGTCACCAACAGGACCACTCAGAGCAAGGACCCCTCTTTGGCACAGGTCAGTGTTTGACAGAGACCCCCCGTGACCCCCATTCTCCCGCTGCCCCACGGGCAGGGGGGCTCAGAGCCCCACGCTGTGGCCCAGGCGGGCACCCCACACCTCGGGGGTTGCTGCCACCGAGAAAAGCCCCGCACTCCCTGGGGAGGGCAGCTCACCCAGGTCGTGGGATCAGCACCACGGGAATAAATAGAACCACCCCAGCAGGACAAGCTGAGCGCTCAACCCAAGCGTGTAGGCGATAGGGCAGGAGCCCCAGAGGAGTTCACAAACCCCTGTGGAGAAGTTCCTCCACCTGACAAAGTGCTTTGCGCAAAACTCATGAGTCCAGGCAGCCCCGCGCCCACCAGGATGGGGACATTGTGGCAGCCCCTGGCCACTCCACGAGCTGTGTGCGTGCCCTGCTGCCAGGCAGCCCCCGGAGGCACCCACAGCACCAGGCACAGGCAGGGCTGGGGCCACCAGGAGAACCGCAGGGAGAAGGTGATGGGCTCATAGGTGGGACTCGGTGCTCGGAGCTCGGAGATGAGCAAAGCAGGCTAGGACACAGAGCAGGCGGTGGGAGCCGCATCCCTGAGAAACTGGTGGCGACCCTGCAACGAGAGCAAACCCAGGTGGGTGAGACTTCCCTCCTGGCAGCGTTACACGTGTCCCTGGGTGTCCCTCACATCCCGCTGCTCCTTACCTGCCTCAGAAGGGCATGGGGCCCTTGTGAGAGAGCCGGGGTCGGGGCCGTCGGACCCTCCGCCAGCCGCCCGGCCGCTGCCCAGCCCCACGCCGAGCACCCCGCGGTCGCACCAGAGTCCGGATGAGTCCGTCTTCTGCATCCTTCTGGTCCGGCGCCTGGCACAGCGGCCCTGGGGATGGCAGGGAGAGCATTAGCTGAGACCCCTACCCAGCATGCGATGGGGATGAGGCTTCCAGCACCTCCCGCTGCCCAGCCCGAGGCAGCCAGGAATGGGCAACGCCGCTGGTTTCCTGAATTACCCCCAGCAGGAGCCGTTCGCCACCCGAGTGCTTCCTGCGCTGAGCTGGCCAGGCCACCTGCACTGAGCACGGCCACCTCGTGTGGACACCGCCACCGGCCTCGACAAGGGGCACGGGGCAGCCCAGCCTCAGGCTTCGGCCCCAGCCCTCCCCAAAGCCACCTTCCTGTGCCAGCAATGGGCAGCGTCTACCGAGACCCTCGCCCCTCACGCCGGGGTGCCCTCTCCCTGTGCCCCTCGAGGTACTTGGCACGGGACTCCAGTCCCATGGCCAGGACACCTGTGGTGGAGCTGGGAGCAGGAGCCCACCCAGGCAGGGGCCCGAGACCCCCGTGGGCTGTGTTCCCACTGCTGGTGATGCCCCACACTGTCACGCACGGCACCGAGGGTGTCGTGCCCTGGCAGCCCCTGCCTCGGCTGGCTGCACTGCTGCCCACTGCCCGGTGGGCAGGAGGGGTTTTGGCACCAGGAAAAGCATTTTGGTCTCCCCAGCATCTGCAGAAGCAGCTCCTGGCCGGCATGGGCAGGGGGTACCGTTCCCCCAGAGCCCCTCTCAGCCCGCCCTGTGCCCATTGTCACCCATGTATGGTCCTATCTGTCCTGCCCGCTGGCAGCATCAGGCACTGAGCGATGCTGGAGTGTGGCAAGGGGGTTCAGTCCCCTCCATGCTCCCAGACCAGGCGCTGGGTGATGCCAGAGCTGGACAAGGTGTCTCGGTCCCCCCTACCCTTAATGCCAGCGCAGGCACCGAGCTGGAGGGGGGCAGTGGGACTTGGTCCCCTCCGTCCTCTCAGCCCGGACACCGAGCGATGCTGGAGTGGGGCAGGGGGACTCGGTCCCCTCCATCCTCGCCGCTAGCGCGGGCACCGGGTGATGCCAGAGCACGAGAAAGGGGTCTCGGTCCCCTCCACCCTCCCATCCCGGGCAAAAGTGATGCCGGAGCGGGACAAGGAGCCTCGGTCCCCTCCACTCTCCCATCCCGGGCGCCAAGCGATGCCGGAGCGGGGCAGGGGGTGTCGCTCCCCTCCCTCCTCGCTGCCAGCAGGGGCAGGGGGCGATGCGGGCAGGGGTCCCTCACTCACCCGCGCTGCTCAGGGCGAGGCAGAGCAGCAGCAGCAGCGCCAGGAGCCAGCGCGGCGCGGCCATGCGGGCGGGGGGCGATGGGGGCAGCGGCCCCGAGCTCCGCAGCCGCTTTTGTAGGCGGGGACGGCCCGGCCTCCGCCCGCCCCGCCTCGTGGGGCCGCCCCCGGCCCGCCCCGGGCACCCCCTGCTCCGAGTGGGCATCCCCCGCAGCCCTCACACCCGCAGCCCCGCCTGGGAACCCCCCCTCCCCAGGGCTCCCGGATCCCCCCCAGCCCCATCTTCCCACCCGCACCCCTTCCTAGGGATGCCCACCCCTCTCTGACCCACCCCAGCCCTAAGGCTCCGGGACCCCTCCTCTGGGGAACCCCACCCCCCATGCCCACCCCAGCCCCAGGGCTCCGGGACTCCCCTTACCCCTGTCTTCCCACCTGCACCCTCTCCTGAGGATCCCACCCTGTATCCCCTCCCCCAGACCAGCTCCCACATCCCCCATCCAGCACCCCCCCAGCCCCAGAGCTGTGGGACCCCCCCTCTGGGGTACGCTACTGCCACCACCCCAAGCCCACCCCAGCCCCATCACTCCGGGGTGCCCCTCAGACCCATCTTCCCACCCACACGCCCTCCTGGGGTTCCCTCCCTGCACCCCCCCCCGACCAGCACCCACATTCCCCCATCGAGCCCCAGCCCAGCCCCAGAGCTTTGTGACCCCACGCACACACACTCCTGGGAATCCCCACTCACGTCCTCCAACCTAGACCACCCCCCACCTGACAGCCCACCGACCCCACTCCTGGGCGTCCCCCCCACCATATCCCCCCGTCTCTGACCAGCACCGTCTCCTGGGGATCCCCCCCACACCCCCCAACTCAGACTGACCCAGCCCCCGGGGACCCATGGCTGAGGGGATAGTGTAGGTCGTTCTCCCAAGTCACAAGTGATGGGACCAGAGAGAACAACATCAAGTTGCATCAGGGGAGGTTTAGATTGGATATTAGGGAAAATTTCTTTCCTGACAGAGTGGTGAAGCCCTGGCAGAGGCTGCCCAGGGCAGTGGGGGAGTCTCCATCCCTGGAGGGGTTCAAAACACGTGGCTGTGGCACCTGGGGACATGGTTTAGCAGGCACGGTGGGGTTGGGCTGATGGTTGGAATGGATGAGCTGAGAGGGCTTTACCAGCCTTAACGATTCTATGATTTGAGGTGCAGGCGTGGATGGGGTTTGTGTGGCCACCTTGGGGTAATGGGGGCTACAGGGGTGGCTTCTGTGAGGAGCTACCAGAAGCTTCCCCCGTGTCCAACTGAGCCAAGGGCAGCCTGCTCCAAGAAGGACCCCACGCTGGCCAAGGTTGAGCCCATCAACGACAGTGGCAGCACCTCTGGGACAGCATTGTTGAGAAGGAGGAAAATAAACTACTGCGGAACAACAGCTGGAGGAGAGGGAGGAGAGGAGTGAGAATGTGTGGGATGAACAGCTCAGCAGACACCAAGGTCAGTGGAGAAGGAGAGGGAGGAGGTGCTCCAGGTGCTGGAGCAGAGATCCCTCTGCAGCCTGGGAAGGTCCATGGTGGAGCAGAGATCCACCTACAGCACATGGAGGTCCATGGTAGAACAGAGATCCACCTGCAGCTCATGGAGGTCCACAGTGGAGCAGGTATACCTTCTGCATTCCAGAGAGGTCCATGGAGCAGATATACCACCTGAGTCCCAGAGAGGTCCATTGCTGGAACAGATGCCTGCACAAAGGAGTCTGTGACCCCATGGAAAACCCATGCTGGAACAGACTCCTGGCTGGACCTATGGGAAGAGGAGCCCCCACTGCAGTAAGTCTGCTGGCAGCACCCTGTGGGAACCAATGCTGGAGCAGTCTGTTCCTGGGGGATAGCACCCTGGGGAAGGGATCCACGCTGGAGCTGCTCATGAAGAACTTCAGCTCACGGGAAGAACTCAGAAGTTCATTGAGAACTGTCTGCGATGGGAGGACTCCTCACTAGAGCAGGGGAAGAGAAGGAGATGAGGAGTAAGAATGGCAGAGACAACACGTGGTGAAGTGACCACAATCCCATTCCCCGTCCCCCTGCACTGCTGATGGGGAGGTGGTGGAGAATTTGAGAGAGAAAGTGGGCCTAGGAAGAAGGGAGGGGTGGGGAGAAGATGGGTTAAGGTTTAGGTTTTATTTCTTATTATCCTGCTCTGATTTGATTGATAATAAATCAAATTAATTGTCCCCAAGTCGATTCTGCTTTGCCCGTGATGGTGGTGGCTGAGCCACCTCTGTCCTTATCTCAACCCATGAGCCCTGTCCCAATGCGGAGGGCAGGGACCGAGCGGGCACATGGGGAGGGGCTGTGGGGGGTGAGGGGGGTGAGGGGGCAGTGGGGATGTGGGGTAAGGAGGGGCTGTATTGGAGGGCTGTACAAAGGGGTGTGGGAGGAGAGAGGGGACTATGGGCTTGTGGGGGGAGGAGGGCTGCATTGGGCGGGGGGGGTAAGGAAGGGCTATACTGGGTTGCAGTAGGGGGTGAGGGCGCCTGTATTGGAGGGCTGTGGGGGGACAGTGGGGACTATGGGGGTGCTATGGGGGATCAGGAGCGGCTGTAGGGGGTGAGGGGGATCTGGGGGGCAGTGGGAAAATGTGAGGGGTCAGGAGGGGCTGTGGGGGTGAGGGGGCTGTGGGGGGGGGCAGTGGGTGGCAGTGGGAGCTGGGGGGGCTGTGGGGAGGCTATGGGGGTTAAGAGGGGCTGTAGGGGTGAGGGAGCTACAGGGAAGCTATGGGAGGTGGTCAGGAAGGGCAGTGGGGTGTGATGAGGCTACGGGGGGATACTGGGGGGGACAGTGGGAGCTGGGGGGGCTATGGTGGGTAGTGGGGGTTCAGGAGGGGCAGTGGGGGCTCTTAGGGGGCTGGGGGGGGTCAGGAGGGGTAGTGAGGGTCACAGACCCTGTCACAGCCTCACATGTGCCCACGGGTGCTGCAGGAGGCAGCCACCACCTGCCCTGTCCCCTCCCTGCTTTGGTGTCCCGCAGCACGCGTCGGGGACCCTCGCCCCAGCACCCGTGTCCACTGGCAGGGCCGTGGCACGGCACTGCCACCGGTGCCTTCCGCATTCCTGCATCCAGTGCCATCACTCCCAGCCCGCGTCCGGCCGCGTCACCCCGGCCTGAGTCACCCTGAGCCCCGCAGGTGACGGAAGGCCAACAATAGCCACAAAGGGAGGATGTCCCCCCCAAACGCTTCCTCCCAACGTCTTCGAGGAAACCTCCCGCGGGAGGGAAGGCCTCACCGGACGAGGAGCTTCGTCCGGTTGACGCTGGAGCAGCACGCGGCGATGGCGTCCCCAGGGATGGCCACGGCCACCGCCGCGTGCTGGGGCAGGAGGAGGCGTGGGCACCACAACCCTGGGAGCCACGGGGCTCAAAGATGGGAATCCCATTCCACGGGGGTGGGAGGCTGGGACATTCCACAGCCCTGGGACATGGGGACAGGACAGGCTCCAACCCCATCTTGGGGACATGGGGACAGGACAGGCTCCAGCCCTGGGACACGGGGATGGGACAGTCTCCAACCCCATCTTGGGGACACGGGGACAGGTCAGGTTCCAAGCCTGGGACATGAGGATGGGACAGGCTCCAGCCCCATCTCTGGGACTTGGGGATGGGGCAGCCTCCAGCTTCATTTCTGGGACATGGGGACAGGACAGGCTCCAACCTCATTTTTGGGATGTGGACACAGGACGGGAGCAGCACCATTAGCGCATGTCCCTAATTAGCAGGATGGCAGCAAAGCGCTATCTGCCCAACGCCATGGCAACCACCTCACACAGCCCTGTTATTGCCATAACAATTACAGCAGTTTTGGGGTCACTCCCTGTCCCCCTCCCTCCTGGCCATCCCTGCCTGAGCTGGGAACGCCAGGCACAGGCAGCCTGAGAGCTGTCACACTGGTGACATGAGTGTGCCCGGCCTCAGCCCGCCCTGGGGCGGCCACGGGCAGAAGCGCCAGGTTTGCTGCTGCCCCCGTGGGAGGGGACAGGGGACAGGACAGGGGACACGGGGCGGTGCAGCTCCACAGTGCAGTCCTGGTGCCATCTCGTGGTGAGAAGGAGGCCAGTGACACAGACAGAGCTGCGGTGACACAGGCGGACAAGGACACAGGCGACCACTCGCTGCAGTGACACAGACAGACTGTGCTACAACCGGACAGTGACACAGGCCACCACTCACTGCAATGTCACAACCAGATACTTGTTACGATGACACAACTGGACACTTGCTGTGGTGACACTCCCAGACAAGGACACAGTCAGACACGCTGTAGTGACAGAAATGGACACTCGCTGTGCTGACACAGCTGGACACTCTCTGATGTGACATAGCTGGGTACTCGCTGCGGTCCCCACAGCTGTCTGGCACAACCAGACAGTGACACAGCTGGACACTGGCTGCGGTGACCCAGCCGAGCAGGCACTGCGTGGGCTGACGACTCCCGTGGTGGCACGTGGGGACAGACCCCTGTGGGACCACTACTGTGCAGTGGCTCAGTGGCACAGCCCTCCTATCCTGGGGCAGAAGGGGTGGCCCCACACTGGGGGGCACTGGCCCTGAGAGGGGCACCAGGAGCGCAGCATCCGAAGTGCCACAGCCCTGCCTGCAGCCCTGCCTGCACCAATGACTGTATCACTGCCTGCACCCCTGCCTCCATCCCTGCCTGCATCTCTGTCTCCATCCCTGCCTGCATTCCTGCCTGCATCCCTGAATCCATCCCTGCCTCCATTCCTGCCTGAATCCCTGCCTGCATCCCTGCCTCCATCCCTGCCTGCATCCCTGTCTCCATCCCTGCCTGCATCCATGCCTACATCTCTGCCTGTATCCATGCCTGTATCCCTTCCTGCATTCCTGTCTCCATCCCTGCCTGCATCCCTGCCTGCATCCCTGCCTCCATCCCTGCCTGCATCCCTGTCTCCATCCCTGCCTGCATCCATGCCTACATCTCTGCCTGTATCCATGCCTGTATCCCTTCCTGCATTCCTGTCTCCATCCCTGCCTGCAGCCCTGCCTGCATCTCTGCCTCTATCCCTGCCTGTATCCCTTCCTGCATTCCTGTCTCCATCCCTGCCTGTATCCCTGCCTGCAGCCCTGTCTCCTTCCCTGTCTCCATCCCTGCCTGCATCCCTGTCTCTATCACTGCCTGCGTCCCTGCCTGTGACAGTGGCAACCACGCGCTGTGCCCCCCAGGCCAACCATAAGCCTGTGCCAGCACAAAGCAGCGCTGGAGGGGCCGGGGGACGAGGCTGGGAGGCGAGGGTGGCCAAGGGGCTGCAGTGCGTGCCCTGGTGCCAGCAGGGGCTGCAGCAGCTGCTCCCACCTGAAGCCTGGCGGGTTCCCCCCACCTTTGCTCTCCTGGCACTCCTCCCATCGGCGCCACAGTCCTCACCCAGTCCCATCTTTGTTTTCTCCTCCTCCAAATGTGGTTTGTACCCTCAGATGGAGCTGCAGGGCTCCTGGCCACCAAGCTGGCTGTGCCAGTGCCGCTGTGCCCATCCTGTGGTGCAGGAGATCCGTGAGACCTCCCTGGTGGTGAAAAGGAGCTTCATGGTCTGCTATGAGCAGTGCTCCAGCAGGGAGTCCCCCAGGCACCCCTGTCCTGGGTGGGGATGTGTGTCTGTCCTAGGTGGGGATATGCATCCACCCCTGAAGGTTGATGTCTGCTCCATGGAGATCTCTGCTGCCTCTCCTACAAAGAGCTTTGTCCTCCAGCCAGCCTTTCCCTCCAACAGCCATGGAGAAGTCATTAAACCAGGCAGAGGAAATAGATCTGCAATAAAAGTGACAGGCGCTGGGGTCAAGGCTCGTTGTGACTCACATAATGAACATAAAGCAAGGCAGACGCTGCAGCGGTCAGGAGCTCATGGGTTGGGTGGGACAAAGGGCACATCCCAGAGGGCTCCTCCCATGGAGAGCAAGACCCATCTGTGGTGTGGGCACAGGCTGCTGCCCTACCTGCCCAGCGTAGCTTAGTCTGTTTGTCACCATCACACTCCAATGCTGCCAACAAACATGTCTCTGATCTCACAAGGCTGCTCGACACTAAAACATCGCTGCTGTCTCTTTTTCCAGCACATCCAACCTGACCAACTAATGCACTTGCAGTTCGTTCTTCTCGTTACTCCACCCACATGCTCTCACTAGTGCTGAAGTTGCCTCATGCTCATCTTTGAGGCCTTCCACATGTTTCTGCTCCTCAGAAACCCATACCCTCATGGAAGATGTGGCATCAGAAGTTCAGCTCCATCTCTCCAAAGCCCAGTCCCTTTTCCATCTAACAACACTGGCTAAAAGCTGGGATGCGTTGTGGCCCCATCCCTCCACACTCCTTTCAGATGCCACCTCCTTGCCCTGGGGGGTCCATATTCTCCTCTGTGATCCCTCTCCAGCTCTGGGCCTACCTGTGGGAAGGGACAACTCTCCACAGGGACAATGATAGGCAGGGAGCCAATCGAGTTAGGGTTACACTGAGGGTTAGGTTTATGGTCAACCTTAGGGTTAGAGGTGTCCCTAAGTAGAGTTTTCCCTGTGGAAAGTGACCCACGGGGAGTTGTCCTAGAGCACCTACCCATGTTCAAGGGCTGGGCAGGGCAGGCAGGAGCAGCAACAGCATCCACCTCTGCTCCTTCTGCAAACCATGGCAGGGGTTTGGGTGCCCTTCAGCTTTGCTCAGGTTATGAAGACTCCATGAAACGTGCCAATTCCCCAAAACACTCAGGGTTTTCCCATCCTGCCCCCTTCCATGCAGCCCAAACATTATGCAGGTGTGTGGGACCCCCGACCAGAGGTGAGAATGGTGCTCCACGCTTATGTCCATCCTGTCTCTTGCTCCACTCCCATCTCCTCCTTGCCCTGCTTGGCACTGCCCACAGGTGTCCCCAAGGAACTCAGAGCTCACTGCCGAGGGTGGGAGGGGTGGCAGGAAGGAATGGGCTCACCAGAGAACACTGCCTCCTGGGAACCCCAGGAACCAGGCTGGTTCCAGCATGGAGGACGTTGTCTTGAAGCAGTTCAAGCTGTAACTTTGGGGGAAGCAAGGGTGGCTTTGTCCTGAGGGAGCCAGGACTGTGCTGCCACTCCAGCCCGACTACGCTGAAGCAGGGGGTCTGGCTGCCGAGAGGGGCTCATCCTGCCTGACCCCAGCTCCTTCCCACCCCCACCCATTGCCCCGCGTCTCCCCAGAGGGAGGCAGAGGTTTTGGCATGAGCAGCCAGGCCAGGGCTCCAAAAAAAGACACGGAGGTGAGAGTAACAGGTGCTGACGTGGTCCTTGGGGCTAATCTGCTTCCTCATTGGGTAAAAAGCCCACCAACATGACACTGCTCACCCTGTTACTGGAGCCACAGTGGAAGAAGAGCTCTGTTGAGACCCCACCGGGAGGGCTGCATCCAGTCTGGACTCCTCAGCACAGGAAGGACATGGAGCTGTTGGAGTGAGTCCAGGGGAGACCACGGAGACAACGTGAGGGCTGGAGCACCTCCTGTATGAGGACAGGCTGAGAGAGTTGGGGTTGTTCAGCCTGGAGAAGAGAAGGCTGTGGGGAGACCTTAGAGCAGCTTCCAGTGCTGAAAGGGGCTCCAGGAAAGCTGGGGAGGGGCTCTGGATCAGGGAATGCAGGGAGAGGATGAAGGGAATGGTTTTCAGCTGCAGGAGCAGAGATTCAGATGAGATCTTAGGCAGAAATGTTTTGCTGTGAGGGTGGGGAGGCCCTGGCCCAGGTTGCCCAGAGCAGTGGTGGCTGCCCCATCCCTGGAGGGGTTCAAGGCCAGGTTGGATGGGACTTGGAGCCCCTGATCCAGTTGGAGGTGTCCCTGCCCACAGCAGAGGGTGGAACTGGGTGGGCTTTGAGGTCCCTTCCAACCCAAACCATTCTATGATTCCATGATTCTATGAAATACTGTGTGAAATAAACCCTGAGGGGTCCCACTGCAGCCAAGGCTGTGAAACCAGATGTCCCCATCACAAGCCATCGGTGAGATCGCGTGTTACGGGCCTGCAGCCACCTGCAGGTGCCAAAGATCAGGGCATGGGTTTCACCGCTGCTCTGGCTGCCCCTGCCAACAACCATCTCCCAGCCCTGCTCACACAGCAAAGGACCTCCGGGAAGGAAGGGCATTTTTGCTGCCCAGTGACAACCCTAATGTTTTGCGGTTACAGGGCACCCCCACTGCTGGTCTCCACCAACATCAGCTTTGGGGGTGCCACCAGCCTGTGGTGAGGAGCAATGTGCCCTGGAGGATGCTCTGCCCCACTCCCCGTCCTGGCAGAGCAGGAGGAAGGCTTGAGGAATCCCTGACCCCCCCCGAGATGCCCTCACGCTTGGGAAGCTCTTGGTGGCTCCAGGGAACAGAGGTCTCCCTAGGGAGCAGAGCCCCACCTCTGCTCCAGGAGGATCTTTGGACCCAGTGCTGATTTTGCTGTTTGCTTTGATTTCGAGGCCAGATTCACTTTCAGTGCACAGGACAACAACCTCCACCCCGTATCCACTCCCAGAGGGGTACAGGAAGAAGGACCTGTCACCCAAGGTACGGACCTTGGGTCCGCTCCGCTCCCCATCCTGCCAGGCACCTCCAGCGCAGCCATGCACCTTGCGCTCTGCATCGCAGCCTGGGTGCTCCTGCTCCAGGGTACGTTGGAGGGGCTGGGATGGGAGGTGGGGTGGGCTCAGTAAGGGACACCACCTCCTGGAACCCCCAGGCTGGTCCCAGCATGGACAGCAGGTCTGTTTGGCAGCAGCTCCACCCATAACTTTGGGTCAAGCAAGGGTGGGTTTGCCCTTAGGAGGCCAGGGCTCCGTGTCTGATTGCCGAGAGGGGCTCATCCTGCCCAACAGACCCCAGGGACACGCTCCGGGGAGGTCCCTGTGCTTCCAGGGCCATGCAGAGTGGGCACAGTGACCTCTTCCCCCATTGCCCCATGATACCCAGCCTGGTGCTCTTGGCCTCAGATGCAGAACCAGGTCCTTGCCTGCAGCGGTGGTGGTGGTTGGAAAGCTGTGCCAATGATGGCATCGGCTGCAGAGAGAGATGGTGGCACATCCCTGGCTGCCACTCAGCTCGTCCGTCAGCCTCAGCACGAGGGAGGTGCAGGGCTCGCTCCCACTGCCAACTCCCCACACGGCTCCTGGGCATGGTGGGTGCTGGCTGAGCCTCCTGATGATCCCACCATGGGCGGAGGATTCCCTTTGTCCCGAGCTGGGCACTGGTTTTCACCCACCATTCCTGGGACAGGAAACATTTTTTTTTTTTTTTTGCAAAAAGCCCTAAATCTGTGCTGCTTTGGTGCTGGGGGTTGGGGATAAGGGTCCCAGCCACCCCAGCGCCAGCTCTGGGCTGGGACTCTGGGCCAGCGGGAAACCAAGCTGCAGCCTGAGGCTCAGGTGCCCCTGTCCCCTGTCCCAGGCTGTGCCACGGGCCAACCACCGCAGGCTGCCTCAGCCAGGACCGACATCCGCGACTGCTCCACGGAGCCACCGGTGAGCCCTGCTGTCCCCAGCCATCCCAACCCCCAGGACACCCCGCTGCCGGCGCCCCCTCCCAGCATCTCTACCCTTGTGCCAGCAGTACCTGCCACCCACGGCCACCAACACCTCGGCACGGCTGGCCGCTCTGCGGGGCACCATGCGAGCCCACAGCATCCAAGCCTACATCGTTCCTGCCACAGATGCCCACATGGTAAGGTGGTAGCACCTGTGGAACGGGGACCAGCTTGGGTCCACTGCTGATCCTCACAGCTCCACCCCTGCTTCCAGAGTGAGTACATCGCTGAGCGGGATGCCCGCCTGGGCTGGCTCACTGGCTTCACCGGCTCGGCAGGTGAGAGCAGCCACACCACCATGGTGTGCTCGCTGGAGGGCCAGGGCTGGTGCCCTGCTGATCTCCACACCTGGGGATCCAAACTTGGTCCCACTGCACACAGGAGGTGGGGCTGGGGGTCCCTGAGGATCCACACTTGGCCCCCCTCCACACAGGAGGTGGGACTGGGGGGTCCCTGGGG
Organism: Cuculus canorus; assembly: GCF_017976375.1. Lineage (NCBI taxonomy): Eukaryota > Metazoa > Chordata > Aves > Cuculiformes > Cuculidae > Cuculus > Cuculus canorus. The sequence goes on from NC_071410.1 coordinate 20,635,055, forward strand.
GTTCACACCTGGTCCCCCTCCACACAGGAGGTGGGGCTGAGGGTCACCACCTGGAGAGGTGATACTTGAGCCCCAACTCCTGTCCCAGGCACAGCCGTGGTGACACAGGACAGGGCTGCCCTGTGGACTGACAGCCGCTACTGGACCCAGGCTGAGCGGCAACTGGACTGCAACTGGGAGCTGCAGAGGACAAGTCAGTGGGGTGCAGATGTCCCCAGGACCCCTTGGTGCCAGCTGCATCCTCATCTGGCCTCAGCGTGGGCAATGACACAGCCCCCGTCCACTTGGTGTCACCCATCTGTCTCCTGCAGCTTGGATTGAGTCCATCGGTCTGTGGATCCTGGAGGCAGTTCCTGTAGGGGGGAACATCAGCTTGGATCCCTTCCTCTTCTCCATAGGTAGGGCTGCCCATGGCATGGAGTGGCCGTTCCCAATGCGGGGGCAGCTCCCAGGTGTGGATTTACCAAGTGCCCCCAATTCCGGGCTGCTTCCCCCTCCCCAGACACATGGGACAGCTACAGCCAGGCTCTACACGGCTCGGGCAGGACCCTGCTCCCCATCAACACCAACCTGGTGGATCAAGTGTGGGGTGACCAGAGGCCCCCACCAGCCTCCAGGGAGATCTACAGCCTCCCAGAAGCCTTCGTGGGTATGGCTGCCACCCTAGGAAGATGTTTGCCCGGCCCAGCCCCAGCCCAGGGGCCGTTGTGGTCCCTGAGCTGAGGTGGTCACCCACCCATGAACCAGGGAGCAGCTGGCAGGAGAAGGTGGCCGGGATCCGGCAGCAGATGGAGCAGCACGTCCGACGCCCCACAGCTGTGCTGCTGTCAGGGCTGGAGGAGACAGCCTGTGAGTGCCTCTGGGGCATCATGAAGGGTGATGTGGTGGGTGGAGTGGTGAGTGCCGTGGTGGGTGTCATGGTTGGTGCTTTGGTGGGTGGGAGGGCATTGGCTGATGCAGGCTTGGAGCTCTCATTCCTGGCAGGGCTCTTCAACCTCCGTGGAGATGACATCCCCTACAACCCTGTCTTCTACTCCTACACTCTGCTGACCAACACCAACATTAGGTGAGTGGCACAGACGGAACTCTGTCCCCACTGCCCTTCTCCTCCAGGGCCAGAACCTATGGGTCCCTCCCTCAGCCTGGCTGCCCCTTTCCCCGGAGCCCAGCATGTCCTGCAGTGCCCACCCCATGGACCATCCCCTCCAAGCCCAACAGCCTCTCCAGGTCCAGCTCCTCATGCCAGCCCACCCGGGGTGCAGCTCCAGCCTGCCCTGAGGTCCAGCTCCCACTCCAAGCCCACCCTGGGGTGCAGACCAACACCACCCACCCACCCTGAGGTCCACCCTCATTTCCAGCCCAGGGTCCCCTCTGTGCCCCCCAGGCAGTCCCCAGTCCCTTCACCCATGCCCGCATGCCCCCTGCCAGGCTCGAGGGGCCAAAGGCAGCGGGCTGACGCCCCGTCTGTGCCCGTGCCACTCCATGTCCTTTGTCCTCCACAGCCTCTTCGTGGACACAGCACGGCTGGAGGCGGCGGCGCAGGAGTCACTGCAGGCTGATTGCCCTGGGCCACTGTGCGTGGAGCTGCTGGAGTACGGGCAGGTCCGTGACCACCTCCTGCGCTACGTCCAGGGCGATGTCACCATCTGGCTGGGCACTGAGTACACCACCTTCGGCCTCTACAGCCTCATCCCCCAGGTGGGGCTCCACCACGCACTGCTGTTGACACATGTGTCACACAGTGTGGGTGACGTAGGTGCTGCTGGGCTCAGGGCCGGCCGTGGCCATGGATCGTGGCTGCCCCCGGGGCACAAAGGGGATGGTGGCTGTTCCCAGACGTGCCAGCCCAAGCCCACCCTTGCAGGAGAAGCTGCTGGAGGACAGCTACTCCCCCGTCATGACGGCCAAGGCAGTGAAAAACACCAGGGAGCAGGAGCTGCTGCGAAATGCGCATGTAAGGGCTGTCCCCACCCCTGGGCAGGAGGGCAGGGAGTTGGAGTGCTGATGACCCCCTCTCTGATGCTCCTTTGGGCCACCCCCCAGGTCCGGGACGCGGTGGCTGTCATCCAGTACCTGCTGTGGCTGGAGAAGGCAGTCCCTCAGGGGCAGGTGGATGAGTTTACAGGGGCACAACACATCGACGCGCTCCGCCAGTCAGTGCTGCCACTGCGGGGACCCCTGCCCAGCATAGGACAGATGGGGAACCCCAACATCTCCCTCCCCATTGCCCTCCAGGGCGCAGGAGCACAGCCGCGGGCCCAGCTTCCAATCCATCTCAGCCAGCGGGCTCAACGCGGCGCTGGCCCACTACAGGTACCCACCAGCAGCAGTGGGAGTGGGTGGCTGGACCGGGAGCAGGCTCTGAGCCCCCTCCCCTTGCAGCCCCTCCAATGGGAGCAGTCGGAAGCTGTCTGTGGATGAGATGTACCTTTCGGACACCGGAGGACAATATCTGTGTGTAACCCATTACCAGGATGCCCCCAGTGCCACGCAGCCCCCCATCCCCTCCCCATGCCTCCAGGTACAGGGGGGTGGTGGGGGTTGCATTGCCTGTGTTCCCATCCTCCCTTCACAGGGATGGGACAACAGACATCACGCGGACGGTGCACTGGGGTGTGCCAACCCCACTCCAGAAGGTACCAGCCCCTTCCATGCCAGCCAGCACCTTGCTGTGGTGCTCAGCACCAAGATCCCAGCCAGGGACACATCTGGGCATCACCACGCTCAGCATCCCTACTGTACCCCTCGTAGGAAGCCTATACCCGTGTGCTGATGGGCAACATTGACCTGTCCCGCCTCGTCTTCCCACCCAACACGGCAGGTGGGTGCTGAGCACCGCCTCGGGCAGCCCAGGCTCCCCGGGCATGGGGAGGAGGAGGACAAGGGGAAACCTCACTGGGTTGCTGGCCTCCATCCAACTTTGTCATCCTCCAGGGAGAACGGTGGAGTCCTTTGCCCGCCGAGCACTCTGGGACGTGGGACTCAACTATGGCCACGGGACCGGCCACGGTGTTGGCAACTTCCTCTCAGTCCATGAGTGTAGGTGCTGCAGCACCAGTGTTGGGAACATGGGCTGGGCTGGGATGTGTTAGGGACAAGGACGGGGGCTCATCTGAGGCTTCTCTTGCTGTGGGTGAATGTCCCCTACCTGCAGGATGCTGTGGTCCTTGTCAGTGTGGTCTTGCAGTCCTTGTTGGAGTGGTCCCGCACACCTTGTCAGGGTGGCTCTATGGTCCTTGCTGGGATGGTCCCATGCTCCTTGACAGGGTGGCCTGTGGTTCTTGCTGGGGTGGCCCAATGCTCCTTGCTGGTGTGGCTCCGTGGTTCTTTCCATGACAACCCTCAGTCCTTGCTGGGCTGGCCCCAGTGTCCTTGCTGTGGTGGCCACATGCTGGTGTGACACCATGGTCCTCATCAGGATGTCCCTGCAGCACACGCCAACCCACGGAGCTGTAACCCACCCCATATCCCTTGCAGGGCCTGTGGGCTTCCAGTCCAACAACGTGCCCCTGACGGCCGGCATGTTCACCTCCATCGGTACGCGCGCCCACCGCTCCGGCCAGTGCCTCAGGCTCTCTCGATGTCCCTGAGGGGCACAGCCTGGCCAGAGGAGGAGGTGTTTGGCTCTCGGCCCCACTCTGGGCTGGGCTGGGGGAGTTGCTGGGGCTCAGGACTCACCGGGTGCCTTCCTGGCCCCCAGAGCCCGGGTATTACCGGGATGGTGAGTTCGGGATCCGCATTGAGGACATCGCCCTCGTGGTGGAGGCGCAGACCAAGGTAGTACAATGGGGCTGGGCTGGCAGGGGGAGAACCGCACAGAGGGGGTGCATTCAGCCATGAGGGACCCAACGCCACCTCTCTGTGGCAGCACCAGAGTGAGGAGAAGCCCTTCCTGACCTTCGAGGTGGTGTCCCTGGTGCCCTACGACCGCAACCTCATCGACCTCAGCCTCCTGTCACCAGAGCAGGTACGGGGTGCTTGCGGCAGAGCTGGGATGGGGGGCTGGACCATGAGGAGAGCAAAAGGGGCTTGGGGGTGGATGTGGTGGGAAGCCAGGACTGCGGCATGAGGGAAGGGCGGGGAAGGGGGGCCAGGATGCCTCGATGGAGAGGGGAAACAGCATCTGTGCATGGAGCCAGTGATGGGAGTGTGGGGGATCTGCAGGGGGTGACCCAACGGGGGGCGAAAGGGATGGGGGGAAGGTGGCCGGGCTGTCCCCCCGCAGCCCCTTTGCGATGCCTGCCCACAGATCCGGTACCTGAACGCCTACTACGAGACCATCCGGGCCCGCGTGGGGCCAGAGCTGCAGCGGCAGCGGCTGGAGGAGGAATATCGCTGGCTGCAGCGGAACACGGAGCCCTTCCCACTGGGCAACACCGCCACCGCCACCGCCACCGCCAACCTGGGCACGTTGGTCCTGGCCGCCCTCCTCTCTGCGCCGCTCACCCGGCTGCAAGCATGATCCTGCGCCAGCTGGCCTTGCGTCAGCCCTCTCCCCACCGCGGCCATTTCTTCTCCCTGAGGCTCACTTCCTTTTTTTGATGTTTTCTATTTGCTCGTTCAGGATTAAACATGAGCAACCGCGGAGGGTCCCTGCGCTCTGCACACTGCAGCAGCAGCCCCGCGCGCTGCTAGCCTGCCCGCTGCTGTGGGGACACCCCACAGAGCCCCCAGCCCCACGGGGGGGGCTCTGCCCGGGCTGCCTGCACACACCTGGGGTGGCCAAGGCAGCCCTGGTGGCCAGGAGGCAGATTCAGGGCAGGTTTTAATTCTTGAGACAAGAGATGGAGGGAGTGGAGCAAGAGTGTAAGGCAGCTGGTCTGAGCGGGGCCATCCCCACGGCCCTGTGCCCGCCAGCCGCGGGTGCCAGTGCAGCCATCCCACCCAGCCAGGAGGAGCTGTGGGGGCAGGGGACAGCCAGGACTCGTGTTGGCTTGGATCAGCCATGGGGTGGCCAGCAGGAGCAGGGCAGGGACCACCCCCCCGACTCAGTGCTGATGAGGCCACAACTCGAATTCAGCCACTCCAACAACCTCAGAATGGGTTCAGTTTTGGGCCCCTCACTCCAAGAAAGACATTGAGGGGCTGGAGGACGTTTGGAGAAGGGAATGGAGCTGGGGAAGGGGCTGGAGAACAGGGGTTGTGGGAGTGGCTGAGGGACCCGGGGCTGTTCACCCTGGAGAAGAGGAGGCTGAGGGGAGACCTCATTGCTCTCTGCAGCTCCTGGAAAGCTTGGAGCAAGGTGGGTGCTGGGCTCTTCTCCCAAGTAACAAGAGGTGGGAAGAGAGGAAATAGCCTCAAAAATTTTACCAGTGTAGGTTTGGGTTGGATATCAGCAAAAATTTCTTTCCTGAAAGAGTGATGAAGCCCCGGCAGAGGCTGTCCAAGGCAGTGGTGGAGCCTCCATCCCTGGAGGGGTTCAAAAGCCATATAGATGTGGCACTTTGGAACACGGCTTAGTGGGCACCATGGGGTTGAGCTGATGGTTGGACTGGGTGAACTGAGAGATCTTTTCCAACCTTAATGATTCTGTGACTCCAGTTCTCACATGGAGGGCTTGGCCATCGCAGCAGGGAGAATGAGCAGGAACGGGGAGTGTGCCTGGTGGAGGGGTTCATCCTCTGCCCATGGGGCACGCTGAGCAGACAGCACTCCCGCCCCGGGGCCCCGGGCAATGCAGTGGCTTCATGAAGGGCTTCCTTCCTCCTGCTCCAGCCCGCGCACCAGCCAGCCACCCCACTGCAAGCACCTCTCATGTGACCGCCGGCTTCCTGTGCGCTTCCCGGCCTCGGTGCCGGTGCTTCGGTACGTGCCGTGCCAGGCGCTGCCCCAACTGCACCCTTGCCACCAGGCCCCAGCACCATGCTGCGCCGCAAGCCCTCCAATGCCGGCGACAAGGAGCCGGGACACAAGAAGGTGAGTGCCAGCACTGCCAAGCTGCCCTCGGCACCTATGGGTGTCCCTGCGTGCCCGGCACCGGCCAAACCTGAGCTGCCCATGGGGTGCTGAGTAGAAAGCAGTTGTGTTGGGGGGGCATGGGGCAACCGGTGGGGTTGAGGGCAGCACAGTCAGTCCCTGCAGCCACCTGCCGTGGTGGCCTTGCTGGTGTTGTCACACACCCTGCGTACACCCAGCCTGCAGTCCGGCGGGATGTGCAGGCTCCTGGGGTCAGCATGGTTGGAAGCCGGGGTGCTGGGACCCCTGGGGCTCCGCTGGTGGGGCAGCATCTCCCCCTTTTCGCAGGCTCCCTGCAGCATGGGTGGCCGCCTGCCGTTTCCTGCCTGGGGAGGGGATGCTGCGAGGCAGCCGGCTGCAGCTCGCAGCCTGGCCCATGCAGCAAGGTGTCTGCGGTTCAGGCAGTGCGAGGCTGCACCTCTGTCATGTGTCAGCCGCTTCCTCTGGCACCAGCACCACACCGAGCACCAGGAGCCACCAGCAGCACCAGCTGCCAGCACCACAGCCTCCCCGAGCCCCAGCACAACAGAGCCAGGCATTGTGTCCCCCATGGCACCCCACCTGGAGGGTGGGGCCACTGCTTGGGGTCACAGCCAGCCCCTCGGCCCCTAAGATGGCTTTTGCACCAGCTGGAGCTTCAGCTTCAGCCACAGTGAGGGAGCAGGGGCAGCACCTGGTCCTGCCTGCAGCAGAGCCGCGCGCCATGGTGGCTTCTCCATGCTGGGAAGCTCCTGGGGGAAGTCCAGGTGAAACCACCCATCCCTGCACCAGGGGTGGCCCAGTGAGCCCAGTGGGCATCCCCTGCCCCTGCCCTTGCCCGGCTGCAGCCGCTGCTCTCACTTCCTTCTCACGGTCTTACTCATAGTCCTCCGAGCTTCACAGACTCCACTGCCAGGCTTCCCACTGCTGCTCCCACCCAACGGCTCCTCCAGCCGGGACACAGGGTGCAAAGCTTCAGGGTGCAGGGGGAGCACCCAAGGGGTTCAAGTCATCTGGGTCTGGTGGGTTCAGGGGTGATGAGGCCAGGGTGGGACAAGCCACCCGCATCTCCTCCACAGCGATGCACCGGCTGGGCTGGTCCTGCTGCATCCCACAGCAGGGACGCAGTGGGGTCTCCCTCATCCAAGCCAGCCTTCTATAAGAAAATGGCAAAACCCAAGGAATAAAGGATGCTCAGTCAAGTTGATGAAAAGGAGAAAGAGGAGAGGAAGGCGCGGGGCACTGCCTGAGCAGGCTGGGGAGGGCCTCGGCTGCCTCCAGCGCAAGGCAGAGAGGGAGGAAATTGCTGCGTTTGCGGTTGAGGCAAGAGTGAACGTCACGGTGTGCGCTCCGAGCGTGCCGGCAGCCGAGCTTGCCCAACCTTGGCAGGCGAGCCCGCTCCCACGGGAGAACTGGCACCGGGCATCCAGGGACAAGCGAGACCCAGGACCACGTGGCTGCACAGCGACCCTGGCTGGCTGGCACCAAAGCTGCTCCTCGCACAGGGAACCCCTTCCGTGTGGGACAGGCACCCGAGGGCATGGAGAGGAGAGAAGGAGAGCCAGAGAGGCAGGCAGGGAGGCACAGGGAAAAAAGGAAGAGGAAGTGATGGAAGGTTACACCAAGTCTGAGCCTGGAGAAGAGAAAGCTCTGGGAAGACCTTAGAGCAGCTTCCCAGTATTGAAAGGGGCTCCAGAAAATCTGGGGAGGGGCTCTTGATCAGGGAGTGCAGGGAGAGTAGGAGGAGGAATGGTTTTGAGCTGAAAGAAGGGAGATTGAGATGAGATCTTAGGGAGAAATGTTTTGCTGTGAGGGTGGTGAGGCCCTGGCCCAGGTTGTCCAGAGCAGTGGTGGCTGCCCCATCCCTGGAGGGGTTCAAGGCCAGGTTGGATGGGGCTTGGAGCCCCTGATCCAGTAGGAGAAAAAAAACACTCTGATCCAGAGCCCCTCCCCAGCTTTCCTGGAGCCCCTTTCAGCACTGGAAGCACTGCTCCCCACAGCCTTCTCTTCTCCAGGCTGAACAACCTCAGCTCTCTCAGCCTGTCCTCGTACAGGAGGTGCTCCAGCCCTCCAGAGGGTGCAGCTGGGGTGGGGGCGCAGGGAGAAGCCCTCACACCTTTCTGTCTCTCCCAGCTTTCCCTCCAGCGCTCCAGCAGCTTCAAGGACTTTGCTAAGTGCAAAGTCAGCTCCCCGGCGCCGAGCGAGAAGGAGTTCAACCTAGAGGAGAACGTGAGTGCCCAGCCCCAGCAAAGCTGCAGCAACCCCTGCCACACCCTGCTGCCCCGGGACCACCTTTTCAGACCCTATTTCCCCAATCTCTTGATCCTATTGGTGTCCCACATGCTGTAGAGCTGCCCCAGCAGTTCCAGCACCAGTGGGATGTGGCGTCTTGTCCCACAATTGTAGCCCTGTGAGATTTGCCCGGGGCAGGGGATCCCTGCCTTCACCCTCCATCCCTCTGCCAGATCCCCGAGGATGAGTCCAGCAGTGCCAGCCCTGATGATGCTGCACGGAGCAGCGGGATGAAGTTGAGCAAGAAGTGGCGGGCCGTCATCTCCCGCACCATGAACCGCAAGATGGGCAGGATGGCCGTGAAAGCCCTGGCTGAGGGGAAGGTAACAAGCGATAGGATGAAAGGAAACAGCCTCACATTGTGCCAGGATTTAGATTGGATATCAGGAATAATTTGTTTAACAAGAGTGGCAAAGCCCTGGCAGAGGCTGCCCAGGGCAGTGGGGGAGTCTGCATCCCTGGAGGGTTTGAAAACCACATGGAGGTGGCACTTGGGGACATGGTTTATCAGGCACAGTGGGGTTGGGCTGATGGTTGGACTGGATGAGCTGAGAGGTCTTTTCCAACCTTCAGAACTCTATCAAGGTGAGTGGGGGCCCTGGGCAGGCAGGGAGCATCTCCCTCTCCCTTGGCCTGACCCTGCTCCCCCCAGCAGGGAGGCGTAGAGGAGGAAGAGTCCCCAGGGCCCCTGTCCCCAGCCAGCAGCACGGAGGAGCCGAGCCATGAAAAGGTGCCCCTGTCTTACCTAGAGATGGAGGAAGATGGGCACCCATCCATCAGCCGCCAGCTGTCCACCGGTGAGCCCAGCCCCAGCAGGATGCTAACCTTCATCCCCACACATGCCCATTCTGACCCCCATCCTGACCTCTCTCTCCTCCACAGGCAGTGAAGTGTCCAGCCCCGGCCCCCACAGGGACAGCCTGCAGCTGGAGAGTGGCCCAGCCTACACCGGCCCCTTCTGCGGCCGAGCCCGCGTCCACACCGACTTCACTCCCAGCCCCTATGACAAGGACTCGCTGAAGCTGCGGGTGAGCCACAGCTGACCAGAGCTGAGGCCAAGGGCAGGACTGGGGTGTGAGCCTGGGGAGGGAGAGGGGTGGCCGGGGACGCCCCTGACGGGGCTTCCCTTGCTGTACTCACGTGTGCAGCCAACTCTACCCCAATATCTCCCTTGGCCCAGAAAGGGGACATCATCGGCATCATCGAGAAGCCACCTGCGGGCACCTGGACCGGGCTGCTCAACAACAGGGTGGGCTCCTTCAAGTTCATCTACGTGGACATCATCCCTGAGGAGACGGCCCCTGTCCGTAAGAGCCGGGGCTCCAGCAAGAGCAAGCGGCTCAAGCCCAAGACCCTCCACGAGCTGCTGGAGCGCATCAACCTGCAGGTAAGGGATGATCTCTAACGTCACCACATTAATGCTAGGACAAGAGGGAGTGGCTTTAAATTGGAAGGGGGAAGATTCAGATGAGACATTAAGAAGAAATTCTTCACAGTGAGGGTGGGGAGGCCCTGGCCCAGGTTGCTCAGAGCAGTGGTGGCTGCCCCATTCCTGGAGGGGTTCCAGGCCAGGTTGGATGCGGCTTGGAGCCCCTGATCCAGAGGGAGGTGTCCCTCCCCGTGGCAGGGGGTGGAACTGGATGGGCTTTGAGGTCCTTTCCCACCCAAACCATTCTATGATTCCATGACCTACCCTCTGCTCCTCATTTCACCTCTGCTCCCCAGCAGCCCTTCTGTGTCTCCTGCCCCCATGGGTCCCTCCACATCACACCTGAGCAGAGCCCGGGGGACAGAGGGGACACATGGGGCTTTTCCGAATGATGCCTGGGTGAGTGTCCCATGCTGAGGTGGGAGCCACATGGCTAGCACCGAGGGCCAGGCAGAGCGAGCTGAGGTAGCCCCTCTGCCCACTGCCCTCCCATCCCAGGAGCACACCTCCACCCTGCTGCTGAACGGCTACCAGACTCTGGAGGACTTCAAGGAGCTGCGGGAGACCCACCTCAATGAGCTGAACATCACAGACCCCCAGCATCGTGTCAAGCTGCTCACAGCTGCTGAGCTCCTCCTGGATTACGACAGTAAGAGCTGAGGGGACGGGGGGACAATTTGCACCGGGCAGCCCCGATTGCAGCCTTGCTGCCCACTAACACCATGTCCCATGACGGAGCCTACAAGAAACCTGAGGAGGGACTTTCTACAAGGGCATGGAGTGATAGGATGAGGGGGAATGGCTTTAAATTGGAGAGGGGAAGATTTAGATTAGACATTAGGAAGAAGTTCTTCACAATAAGGTGGGGTGGCCCTGGCCAAGGTTGCCCAGGGAAGTGGTGCCCCATCCCTGGAGTTGTTCAAGGCCAGGTTGGATGGGGCTTTAAGACCCCTGATCCAGTGGGAGGTGCCCCTGTCCATGGCAGTGGAGGGAACAGGATGGGTTTTAAAGTCTCTTCCAACCCAAACCATTCCACAATTCTGTGACCTCTCCCAGCAGCAAGCGAGCCAGAGGAAGGTGACAACTCTGAAGCCCAGCCTTCACCCTTGGAGCCCAAGGAGGACATTCCCCGGGACTCAGGCTGCTTCGAGGGATCGGAGACGCTAGACAGCAGCCGGGAGGAGGCCGAGCTGGGGGCTCCAGAGGGGCAGCTGCAAGCTCTCTCCCTGGCAGAGTCCCCCTGAGCCCACTCTGCTGGCTCTGCCCCATGGACGGGTGCAACTGCTGCCTGCTCTGCGCCAGAGGGACGGCTGCTGGTGGGGGATGCAGGTGAGCCCCAGCTGCGGGACCCCAGGGCTGCGGGCACTGCATGGCTTTGGGCAGCTCAGTCCCCAAAGGCCACCCCGATTGCTGCCCCCAGGACATTGTGCATGGCGCTGCCTCACATCTCCACCCCTACACGGGTGCTGCGGGTGCTCTGGGGCACGGTGCTCCCTGCCAAGAACCGAATCATAGAATCCCAACCCGGGACGGACCCTGGGGTCATCTCATCCAACCTCTCTTGGCAAAAGCACAGTCCAGACAAGATGGCCCAGTACTTGGTCCGGCGGAATCTCAAGCGCCCAGCGTTGGGGAATCCACCGCTTCCCTGGGGACATTATTCCAATGGCTGATTCCTCATATCTCACTGGAATTCACCCAGGGGTAACTTGTACTTATTACCCCTGCCTTTTCCATGGGACTCCTCTTAAAAATAGAATCTCCATCTTCTTTGTAGCCACCCTTTAAATGCTGGAACATGGTGGTAAGGTCTCCCCTGAGCCTTCTTTTCTCAAGGCTGAAGAAACCTCATTCTCATTCTTTCCTCGTATCCCAGTCCTTTAATCATCTTTTGTGGCCCTTCTCTGGACCTTCTCCAGCCTGTCCACCTGCCTGGATTGCCTCTCCTGGGCTTCCCTTGCTGTGTCCACAGCTTTAAGGGCTCCCATCGCTTACTGGGCTGAGCACAGAGGAGCCTGCAAGGACATGGAGGTCCACGGCAGGCAGGCACAGAGCAACGCCAGCTCAGGGGAGAGCACAGAGTCCCCCTGAGCCCAGCTCCATGCCGTCAGAAAGGAGAGCATCTCCTCCAGCACTTCCCTCGCATGGCCAGGGCAGGCAAGGTGCTGGGAAGTTTGGGGTCAGCTGAGCCAAGAGCAGCCCAGCAATGGCACTGCAAGCCACCTCCTGCAGCTCAAAGGGAGCCCCAAAGGTGGGCAGGTTGCCACCAAGCCTGGCCAGGGGGGCTACAACAGGAGCTGGAACAAGCAGGGCAAGGCTGTCACCGAGAGGGACAGGACAGCCCCCATCAGATCCCCCCCCGCCAACCACCTCTCTGGAAGGGGCATGCGAGCTGCAGCCAGGGCCCACACAGACAGGGTAGGCGAAGGATGGGATCCATATGGAGCACAGGGAACATCAGGCTGGCCCTGGGCAGTGGTACCCACCCCAGCCTGCTTCAGCCCCACTGCCACTGCTGCACGCAACCACCTCCAGCATGGCAGCAGCGGTCTCTGAGCATGCAGTTTGTTCCTTTGTGCTCAATCCCAATAAGAGTGTGCAAATCTGTTTTGCTCCAGCTTTCACGCTGCTTCCTGCTTGCCAAGGAGGCTAAGGGAGGAGGCTGGGCAAGGCAGCAGGGTCTCCAGGGAACTGAAAGTCTCCCAGGGTACTCCCTGGCTGCACCCGCCAGAATTTCACAGAATCATAGAATGGTTTCGGTTGGAAGGGACCTCAAAGCCCACCCAGTTCTAACTCCCTGCCATGGGCAGGGACACTCCCACTGGATCAGGGGCTCAAAGCTCCATCCAACGTGGCCTTGAACACCTCCAGGGATGGGACAGCCACCACTGCTCGGGCAACCTGGGCCAGGGCCCACGGCTCAGCCCAGGCTGTAGCATCCATTGCACTGAGATCCCCCTGCTTTGCCAGTCAGGGGGGACAGCAGGACCAAATAAGACAACACAGACAGAACACCCTGGAAGTGTGAGATGTAGAGGCTGGAAAGCCACAGAGAAGGGAAAAGAGGCAGCTGGCTTGAGGAGGCACACACAGAGGCAGAGGCTACAGCTCAGCCATTTTTCAAACCAGTTCAGTTTCCTTCATTGTTTTAAAATAAAAAAAAAAAAAGAAGAAAAACAAAAATAAAGAAACCCCAGCCCTCACCCTACCCCCACTTCCTTCACAGAGAACCTGAACAGAGCAGACAGGAACCAGAGGTGGAGGCAGCAGCCGTGATGGCCCCAGCAGGCAGCACTCAACACATGGCGTTAGAAAATAGATTAGTAAAACAAAAACTACACTTCTTCACAACGAGATTTGGTCAGTAGTGTGTGTGTGTTGGGGTGGCTCCTACCGCCGGCAGGGTGTGCGTGTGGCCAGGTGCAGCAGCCAGGACAGCTCCCAGGACCCCTTGCCCTGCGGGACAGGGGCTGGGGCTGGCTGCAGGGCAGCAGTGGCTGCGAGCCGAGCGAGCCGCTCCAGAGACCCCGGCGCTATAGGAGAGGGGGTCTGCCAGGCACAGCCCAGGTCAGCACTGTGAGGGGCCAGGGAAGAGGAGTGGGCTGGGAGGCACACAACAGGCTCCAGAGGGACAAGGCTCCCCACTCTGTGTCACTCTTGAAATCGGGATGGCATACAAGGCCAGGAAGGAGGAGCAGCAACTTCACACGCTGCCAGGCGGGAGTGTCATGGAGAACAAAGCAGGACTGCTCTGGCAGGACATCCTCCAACTACCTCTCACTCTCTACGTGTCTGCAGGGAGGCACAGGAGTACTTAGTACTCGTGGTATGGGATGGAGAGCCACCAGGGCACAACGCAGCCTTCCCTCCATCGCCAGCCTTGCCCACAGACAGGAGGCTCTTTCCAGCCCAGGCGCCAGGCATAGGACAGAGAGAGTGGCAGCAGAAGAGGACACAGAGGTCTCCCACCACCGCCTGGCCTCTCCTCCCTCCTCTGCCGAGGAGGTGCAGGCAGCTGGCACTGCACAGCCAGTCCCGGGACAGCCAGCAAAGTCCAGGGAAGATTCAGGGCTCTGAAAGCCAGTCAGGATGGCCAAGAAATGCAGGGCAAGGCAGAGGGGCCATTACGACACGACAACACAACACAGAATCGGGGCTGAGGTTCTGCAGAGCAGCAGCTGAGCAGCGTGCCACAGCCTGTGCTCGGTGCAGGCAGCTGGGCGCAAACGCATTCCCAGCCAGGGGCACGGAGAGCCTCCCCTGCAGCTCGATCCAAGCCTTGCACAACTGCTCTGCAACCGGCACCGGGCAGCAGGAGGACAGACTTCCCCATGCCTTCCCTACAGCCCCCAGTTAAGGGTGAGAAGAACGGGAAGGAGGGCCCCCACACAACCGCTCTTGCACCCGCTGAGTCACATGAAAAGAAGGAGCACGGGAAGGAAGCCACTTAAAGAAACACCGCCAGCAGAACACCTTCCCACTTGTTTTGGTCCTTTTGGCACCAAAATGTCTCCTGACAACCCCTGCCACATTAACCAATAAAACAATGCCACAGATTAGAGGAAGGAGGGAGGAGGGGAGAGAGGACACTACTGCCATACATTGCTTTCTCCTTCACATCAGGATTCCTCTGCAGTAGGGAGCAGGCCGACCCTAACGCCGCTTCAGAGCTGCTTGACCGCAAGTCATGTCATCAGAGAATCGGGGCCAGACGGAGGGACAGCCCTGGCCACCGAGCCAGCATTTAGCATCCAGGACAACCTGCAGAGCAAGAGGTCCTGCCTCGGCCTGCAGGGAGACCAGCCCCAGTGTCGTGAGTGCCCCTCAGTGACCAAGGCGGGCCACTCACGCTTGTTATCCTTTGACACCATACAAGGCCAGTGCCAGCCCGCACCACCTGCACATCAAGGTGAAGAATGACTAAAGCAAAATGGCCATGAGGAATTGTTTGCCTGCCATCCAGCCCATCTCCTCCTCTCCTCAATCACTTCCAGCTTTGATTAGACAAAACAAGAAAGTTCTCCCTTTCAAGCAGAGGCTAGTGCTCTGCTTGCCCAGAGTCCTGGGCTGGGACTGGGAGCTCCCCAGATGTCAGCTGCTTCTCCTCCGGCATCTCAGCGTTGCTCAGGGATGGTGCAGGGACCTGGAGAGAGGAGACAGCAGTGACTTGCATGAATACACCCCAATACAGAGCACCTGTTTGAGCACACACACTCTTGACGCTGCTGCCCTGCTCCTGCCTCCAGCTCCACCACAGAATGTCCTGAATTGGAAGGGACCCACAAGGACCATTGAGTCCATGCACTGTCCCTGCACAGGACAAGCCTAACATTCACACCATGGGGCTGACGGTCTTGGCCAAATGCTGCTGGAATACTGTCAGGTTTGGTAGCACAAAGAGAAAACAAGGGCCACCAAACAGGCAAAACTGCAACTTCATGAAGATCTGGAGCACTGGACTGCTCTGGCAGAAGTGGTGTAGACTGTTTCCACCCGAGCAACAGGCAGCTCATGCCCAAGCGGGAGTAGGCTCACCCATTTCCCTCTGTGTTCACTGAGTAATTTAAATGGGAAGGGCACTCTGGAAGTCTCCCTATCCAACCACATCCACAAAATGGGGCCAATTTCAAAGACGGAGCAGGCTGCTTGGGGCCATATCCAGCAAGGCTGTGGCTTTCTCCAAGAACTGAGATCCCACACCTGCCAGGGCTCATCCCAGGGATAGCCTGAGCTTGCTCTCAGTGCCAAAAAAGATGCCTGCAATCTCCCACCCCTCCAGCCTCCATAGGTGCCAGTTTCCAGGTGCTTTCGCAGCAGGACTGACATCTCCAAAACCGCAGCCAGCTGTGATTTCCTTTGAGGTTTACCCAGGAGCCAGAGGAGCCCAGCACCTTCCCAGCCAGCTCCAGAGAGATGGTTTCCAGAGCCAGAGCACAACAGGTATTGGCAGCCTCTCAGCAAATCCCCAAGTGTTGCTCTGTTCCTGGTACATCACACTATCAGCTTGTTTCCTCTGCTGGCCCAAAGCACCAGAGACTCCAAGCAAGGCACAGACCAGAGGGAATCACTCACGGCGCTCCGGTGAGGAAGGCTGCCATCCTTCTGCTGAGCACTGCTCTCCTCTGACTGCCCGCCAGTGCCCGGAGCGACCGTGGGCTCTTGAGCACTGGGTGCCCGTGGGCACGACTCCTCCTGAGATGTGCTCTCCTCTTGCTGCAAGATGCCTCGTCTGTCCAAGACACTGCAAGGACAAAATCACAGTCAGAGACCCACTCCTCCCCTGAAGTCAACTTCTTTTCCTGGTGGAGGACAAACATCAGGAGAAGTGGTGGCTCTCTAAATCAGGCTGTGCCCAGCCCAAACCTAGTTTACTGTGTCTATGTTCCTCCTGTGTAAATCAAGCCCCTCGGAGAGCAGCCCAGTTCAGAGGGTGGGAAAGAGCCCCTACTCCATTTGCTGCCTCCACCAGCTTCCCGATCACATAGCAATAGGAAGCACATCACAAGCTTGAATCGTTGAAGACAAGCGAGGAAGGCAACACAAAACCTTCTCCCCCAGAGCATTCTGCCATGTCACAAGTGATCTCCAGAAGCCCTCAACAACAGCATCGGCAGAAAAGCAGCCAGGTCCTGTACCCCCAGCAAGGAGAGTTCCTCCACATCCCACACCGGGAGCAAGAATAGCAGGGCTGCCCCTCAAGAGCTTACCTGGGGGGCAGAGGCCCACAGAGCACCTCACAGCAGTTCTTCACTATGTTGCCATGGCTGTAGGGATTCTGGACACGGTTCTTTCCAGTCCAGGACCCCTTAATCTGCAACAGTCAGAGCAGAACCTCAGGTCTACTCCACCAACACCTGTCCCCTGCCCACGGTGCCCACCCCCAACCTGTATGGCACATCAAGGGCAAGGTGGACACAGCCGAGACAGCAAGGAAGTGATGAGAAAGCAGATGGCTCAGAGGAACAAAGGCTCTACTTACATCTTCGTTGGTTGTCTGATTCAGTGCCACCAGGAAGGTGTGGAAGCCAGTTAACCCTACCACTGACCACAGGGTGAAGAAACAGATGAGCACCTCCAGTACAGTGAGAAGAGTTAAGGACCAGGAACGGCCTGGGAACAGTCCCAGCCTAGCCGTGTCACTATCCCCCCCGGCGCACTACCCTAACTTCTCCATTTCTCCTACACATTTTTCTGGTTTACCCTCCTCCTCAAGACCACAAAACAGCTCCTCACTTTGTAATCATGGGGGAAAACACTCTGAAAGACTACTTAGAGAAGCCTAGGCATCAAGACCCCACTCCCTCTACAGCTCAGCTCATCCTAAATCCCAGCTTTGGAGAAGGCAACCACTCTATGCTGTGGAAGGATATGTCCCTGGGGTTTCCTTCAATGTGTTCAGGAACCCAATCTTCAGTGATTCTGGCAATACAGAGAGAGAGAAAGGGAGAGATATTTTTTTTCCACTGGAACATCACAGTTCTAGTTCCCTTTCCCACTCCATCATTTCTGGTCTCCCAACACCACCTGTGTAGCCCCCTCCCTCGTAGCCAGCCCAGCCATCCACCTCTCTGCTGACAGACTCACTCAGTGCTACGTAGACTATGTTGAAGGTGAAGATGTAGATGGTGAGGAGTGAGAGCGAGAGGATGAAGAGGTAGAAATAGCGGTAGTTCCTCTTCCCCACGCAGTTGCCCACCCAGGGACAGTGATGGTCGAAGCGCTCTGTGAAAGCGAAGATGGAGATCAGTGCTGCTCGAGTATGGTCCTGCCTGCCTCCAGACACTTGTTCCTGTGCCCCAAACTCAAAGATTTTCAAGGCTGACAAGGACTTCCTGCACCACCAAGTCCAATCCTCTGCTACCTGGGACTTCCAGAAGGGGAGGCCAGGTAAGAAAGTGGAAAACCATTTCACTAGGGAGTCATTTTGCATGCTAAGACAGAGTTTAAGAGCTTGGCCCCATGCACATCATCTTTCCCAGAGCCCTCAGGTATAATAGCTTTTACTAAAGCAGCACACGGGTCAGATGAAGGTCTGCAGGTTCAGAAGGTCTCATCTCACCCATGTTCTACTTTACTCCCACTAAAATAATTAGAAGAGGGTTCAAGGAACTGCATCAATACTCAAAGCGCTGGGAACCTGCAGAGAAGGAAAGGGAACCAAAAGAATGGGATTTCTTCCTTGAGAAGGGATGCTGAACACAAACCAATTCTAATATGCAAAAGGGCTAAGGCAGCATCTGCAGCAAGCAGAACAAAAACCAGGGGCACCTGGCGTAACGGCAGAATCTGATGCAAGGAAGCGCTTTCACACAAGAAAGAGCTCTCCACTGGAAACTTCTAGCCTGGCAAGGCCTGCGGTGCACTGAAGCTTAGATGCACATTTACATGGACAAGTCAGACTTATGTCAGACTACTTGTTGTCAAAGAAGTACTGGCAGAGATGACCCATCTGGCTTCAAGTTCTAAGCAAACCTCAAGCTCCTTGAGCTGGAGATGAGGCAGACATTGCCCCCATTGGTTCAAACACCACCATTCTAGATTCTCAGTGTGAGTGATATGGAGTGAAGACGGGTGCCGATCTTCACTGATTCTCCTCCAAAGGCTCCCACCTAACAGCCAGGCACAGGAGCCTCTGCCACTCACCCACACAGTTGTCGCAGATGCTGCAGTGAGAGGCACGGGGCGGACGGAAGATCTTGCACGTGTAGCAATACTTCAGCTTTACTATCTGGTTGTTGATCTGGAAGTTTTTAATCCGTGGGGGTGGGCGCTGACCCTGCGGCACAGTCCCATTGGTGGCCTCTGAAAGGGAGAACCAAGCCGAGATGAGACCTGCTGCTACAACATGACAGGCCTAGATGACAACGTGCCTCGTCGCTTTTCTACCAGTGGGCTCAGAGCCTGCTGAATCTGGAGCCAGTGGCTGCAGCTCTGCTTGTGTGGTCCAGAGCCAACCTGGCAGCTTGGAGGCAGGAAAAAGGACATCAGAGCTTTCGTGGGCACATTGAGAGGGCCTGGGAGGGGTTACCACTCACATCCACCAAGCTTCCTCTCTACCTGAAGGATCAAGAGGCCCACACCAAGCTGCCTGCACCCTTCCCAAAAGCAAACTGAGTTTGTGCATACACAACTGCAGGAGAGAAAACAGCATACGAAAAGGTTTGCGGAAAGGGAAGCAGGGACGTTGCACCGTCTTTCTGAGACTCAGCCAAGCAGAATTAACCAGCAGATGCCCCATTCAGGGTCTGGAAGATCAGCTGGGAAGAAAGGCTTTCCAGAGAAGGAAGCCTATAGATACACCAGGAACACAGAGGCTTTTCCAGCTCAGCTGGCTCCACACTCACCAATCTCCATTTCGATGAAGGCCGCCTCATCGGGCAGGGCTCTTGGAATCACCCCCGGATCACTGAAACTCGTCCGCAGGAGTGTGGCCATGGCGAACAGGAAGAGAACCGCGGCAAACACGGGGATAGCTGGGGAGAGTTGGACTGCCAGGTACCGGCACCTGCAGGAAGACATCAGGAGGCGATGAATCAGAGCTCCACAAAGCCTGCTCGAGCCAGAGCCTGACAGCCTAGCAGGGCATCAGAGGCCAAGCTGTTAGGAACAGCAGTTACATTGGAAAAGAGAGGCTGTTCAGTACTTCCTTCTGATCCCACTACCACAGGGAAACCTTGCTGGGCAGCTTTAACGACCACTCACGATCAAAGTACCACCATGCCTTTGCCCCGCCAGGCACAGCATCCCTCCCAGCATTTTGTGACGTTTCCAGCTCCCATTTTGCGCAGTCACAGGCGATGCTGGAAATGCAACCCACCAGTCAGAGGGATCCACCAAGGCCCGGCCTGAGAGCCACAAGGTATAGAAGAACACGGGAACAGTGGGAATCTCTGGCTGTCCCCTAAACAGGCAGCAGCCTCCAGTACCATAGAAATCACTTTCCAAGGAATAACTGTGTCCTGTGCTTCTCATAAGCGAATTCACATGGAAGTGCAACATTCCCATGCAACAAAACGTCTCGCTGCCTTTAACTTCTCTGAGGGAAGGAACTAAAAATCAAAAAATGAAGCAGAAAGGCTCCTGCCCCAAGACAACCAGCTCAAGAGGGGAAATGCAGCATAAGGTTTGTTTGCTTTATAAATACGGACAGGTCTAATGAGGAGTTTAGGTTGCTAATCCTGCTGATTGAGGGAAAAGGAGCAAGGAGATTAATCTTTGTGGCCCCTGTCACTTCTGGACATCCGTAAACACATCTCCGTGGCACCGCAGCACGGGCCATGAAAAAAGCCTGCACAGAAGTCACAGTTTAGAGACAGTGAGCTGAAAGAAAACATAGTTTCACCCCAATTCCTTCAGAAACCCCCATTTGTGCTGGGGTGAGGCTCCTAGGGAGCTCTCCTACGGTTTAAGGGAAACCCCACCCAAGCCACCTCCCCTCTCCTTGCACGCCAGGTGTCCCCAGGCTCCTCCCAACAAAGCTGGGCATCCAGCAAGCCTCGACTCCCCAGGGGTGGAGCCAACCCAGCCTCCTGCTCCCATCCACAGCTGCTCTCCAAGAAAGCGTAAGGCTGCTGCGGGGTAAGGCACAGGATTATCTTCCCCAGTGGATCTCTCATCCTAAGCAAGGCGATTTCAACAGCACCCGTAGCATTAACTATTTAATTCTGGGCAGCCTTCCCACCCACAGCTTCTTGGAATGCAACACTTTCCAGCTCCAGCTGTTCCCTTGCAGCACAGAATTCCACAACCCCCCCAATCCATGGCACAAAGGCTCATCAGGCTTCCGTTTGCCATTGCCAGGTAGAGAAATCGCTGTAGGCTGAAGTCACAGTGTGCTTTGGCCACCACCACAAGACAAAGTGTCCACAGTGACCCACAGAGCCTGTCCCACAAACCAGCACAGTTAATTTTAACCTCTACAAACTCCAGAGCTACATGAAACAATGCAACCCTTAGAGTCGTCCACCCGCAGAGTCCTGTTTGTGTTTGAAGAGCCAGGCTGAGCGGCTGGAGGGCCGAGCTCACCATCTTTAGGAAGATAACTTTGCTTTCCCTTAGCAAGGGCAAAGTCTAGAAGGAGAGCTGCAAGTCAGTCAGCAATTAAACAGAAACCTTGGATCCCGTTTTGGGAAGGAAGGTGAGTTTATTCCTCTAAAAGGGGGACAAGGTCTGCCTCAAAGGGATGCAGCTTGACCCTTGTCCAGCTGACAGGACAGCTTTTCTAACTGCTGAAACAACATAAATACAGTCCAGGCTTAAAGTATCATATAAACACAGAATGTCCTGAGTTAGAAGGGACCCATAAGGACCATGGAGTCCAACTCCTGTCCCTGCATAGCAAAATCCAAACATTCACACCATGAGGGCCTTGGCCAAAGGCTTCTGCAACGTTGTCAGACTCAGCCCCTTCACTGCTTCCCTGGGAGCTGTTCCTCTGGGGGAAGAACCTTTACTTCATGTCCAACCTAACCCTCTCCTGGCCCATCTCCTTGCCTTTCCATCAGGTTCTGTCATTGTGGTCAGAGAGAGAAGCTCAGTGCCTGCTCTTCCTCCTCCCTGTGTGAGGAAACTGCAGAGCATGATGAGGTTTCCCCTTGGTCTCCTCCAAGATTCACGAACTGTGTTAAAGCTGAGCAGAAACTGCATCAGAGCATCCAGCCTCAGATACACGCTAACACCACAGAAGTTTCCTCAATGTACTGTCAGCAAAGAGATTGATTACCTGCAAGCACATGATCCACGCTGGGTGTGCTCATTCAGGCACAGAGTTGAAAGCTTTACATGGCAGCACTTGAGAACAAATGGGATCAGCCCCTGCAGCAATCCATGTGGTCCATGTTCAGTTTACATACGAGCAGGAGTGCGGGACATGACTCGCTCCCTGCTGACTGTCCCCTGCACATCTTTGTAAGGAAATCTGCCCTTTGGGGATGCAGCAAGTCCTGTTGTTCCCAAGGCGCAGCAAGAGTGGCCTCAAGATTGGTGCAACCACATGGCAGAGCATGGCATCGGACTGGGAAGGAGCCTGCAATTTTAGGATGTGAAAGATGAGCCCCCGACTGCCCTCCCTACCCATTCATCCAGCTCCCAGCAGCACAGGACAGGTTAATTCCCCAGTCCAGCCGGGTAGAGAAGCGATCCCCCGACTCCCTGTCTGCCCAGAGTCAGGTGTAGGAGAGGAAAGGGACAAAGCCATGGAAAACACCACAGGCCTGCTCTCCTCTCTGATGGGGAAAAGATACCCATAAACTCACACAAGGAAGTTTTAACACCAGCTCCCTCAGCTGCCATTCACTGAGATGTCCGCTCAGTGAAGCCATTGTCCTATTGCCATTGTCCCTCTGGCACAATGCAAACATCCAGGCAATGTGCAGGGCGCTCAGCCCCATTCCTCGGACTCCTCAGACCTGAGGTCCTCCTGCTCCCCAGGCAGCACAGCTGACAGTGCTGCTGGGCCCCCTTGCAGGAACATGGCTTGGAGGTGAGGCCGGGGGGGGGTGCAAGACAAACCCCCACTGCACTGAAAATGCATCCTGAGAACCAACACTGAGCCCTCCCGCCCCTCCCTGTCCCTCAGATGTGCCTTGGCCCAGCGAGGCCCAGCATGGTGCTTGTGCTCCCCAGGTAGCACAGACGGCTGCACTGCTGGGTCCCCTCAGCACAAACACTCTGCAGGTGAGGTCAGAGGTGTGGGAGTGAGACAAACCCCCACTGCACTGAAAATGCATTCTGAGACCTAACACTGAGCCCTCCAGCCGATCCCTGCGCTGGCTTTTAGGGAGATGTCTTTCAGGGAACATGTCCTACACATCTGCCACAGCAGGGAAAGCCAAGAGACACCCAGAATGGGGGAGCAACAGGTAAGGCCACGTGTGAGGTACTGACTGGGTGCTCCCTTGCACTGGCTGCACGTCACCAACAGCACGATGACGCCCAGCGATTCATAGACACTGCTAAGTCACAGACATCTTAAAGATCTTTTGTTTGGGAAAACTGAGTGTCAACAGAGACGTACTGTTGGCATGTAAGGATGTTACTACTCCTCCTCTACTCCCAGCACAATATCTGGGTTCTTGAGCATTTGTCATCTCTAATGGACAATAATGGCACTATCACATCTCATCATCACGGGGTGGGGGGCACAAAGGGGGAGAAAGGCTTAAACAAAGAGGTCATTGGAATGGCGGGGGGGACAGCAAGAAGCAGCAGCTGGGAGATGCCATGAGTTTACGGTGCGAGGACTGCTTGACTGACTATTTTGCAATCACTTTGAAAGGTCTGTTGTGACCAGCACACTAAGCAAAGCTCTGGAGGAAGGAGAAACAAAATCCCCAGTGGTGTGGCAGCAAACTTCAGCCACGGCCATCAGGCAGCACATCTCACAGCCAGGTCCCAGGGTTCAGCACGAGCTCAGTTATAAAATTCATTCACATCTCACTTGCAAATTGCCTGTTTCACCTTCCTAAACTATGGCATAACCACAGTGTTGACTTGTCCTGAACGCTAGCAAAGCAAAGCAGTCGCCCCAGTAGTAGCCCAAGTAGCATCCCCAGTCCTGAAAGGGTGAAAGGAGCTCCACGAAAGCTGGGGAGGGGTTCTTGATCAGAGACGGCAGGGCCAGGATGAGAGGAAATGGTTTTGAGCTGCAAGAGGGAAGATTGGAATGAGATCTTAGGGAGAAATGTTTGCTGTGAGCGTGGGGAGGCCCTGGCCCAGGTTGCCCAGAGCAGTGGTGGTTGCCCCATCCCTGGAGGGGTTCAAGGCCAGGTTGGATGGGGCTTGGAGCAACCTGATCCAGTGGGAGGTGTCCCTGCCCATGGTAGGGGTTGGAACTGGATGGGCTTTGAGTTCCCTTCTGACCCAAACCTTTCTATGATTCTATGTTGGACCCTCACCAAAGCACTTCCAGTCATCTGTATCTCCCAGATCCAGACCTGGGATGCTTTCCAGATGCCGATGGACTTGCAGTAAGTGTGGCAATGGTTGCTCTGAAATCCTGGGTAACCACTGCAATACTGCAAATATGGGGCCCTTTCCCAGCAGAATTGGAGCTGCCTATGGAAACTCACCCCATCTGTGAGCAGTGACACCAAAACACTCACTGGAGACCCACTTCAAGTGCAGTTTCATCATGAGCACATGCCACATGCTTCCAACCCAACCAATCATAGAATTATGGAATGGCTTGGGTTGGAAGAGACCTTAAAGCCCACCCAGTTCCAAGCCCTTGCCATGGGCAGGGACACCTCCCACTGGATCTGGTTTACTCCGAAAGTCTGGGCATCCTTGAGATTTTTGGGGGATGGGGAAACCTTGCTCCTCAATCGTAGCTCTGTGCCTTTGTCCTGGGTGGACTCCTTCTGCTTCCAGTACCTAAAATCTAAAGGAGAAATGGCAATGAGGAGCTTCTGGAGGTTCAGCACTGAAGGAAAGCAACCCAGATCTCTGTCACCAGGCAAAACAAACTGCCCATCTTAGATGGCTGCACATCCAGGAGCCCACACCCACAGTGGAAGCACCGCAGTAGGCAGAACAAAGTGACTCTGCAGGTTCTCCCCATCAGAGACAGACTCAGCATGGACAGAAGACGCCCAACAACAGAGGGGCAACCTAGTCAGAAAAGGCCAAGCCTGAGAGCTGAGGCTTGCACTCAATTCGCTAAGGCTTTTCCTTAGGTCATAGAATCACCAAATGGTTTGGGTCTAAAGGGAACTTAAAGCCCATGCAGTTCTAACCCCCTGCCATGGGCAAGGACTCCAGCCACTGGATCAGGGGGCTCAATGTCCCGCTCGTCCTCGCTTTGAACACCTCCAGGCCAACGCAGCAACTGCCTTCAGGCAAGAGATACAAATGTTACGCTGGCATTACTGCTCTTTTCCCAGCAACACAAAAACCCCTGCACAGGCAGGAGAGCCCTCTGAGATCCGCGTGGGAACAGTGCTGCTACAGAGGACATGCATGCTGCAGGGAGCAGCTCTCTTCCGAAAAGGAGCCCTCAAGAAAAAGGTCAGGCAAGCCCAAAACCCAGGAGAAGCCACATGACACAGAAAGGCATATTAGGAGCCACGTGAGCCGGACTCTGGGTACCAACAAGTTCATCTCTACCGAGAGAAACTGTAACTACTAAAAAGCACCGATCAACTCCTAAGCTTTGACGATACTTGACGTGGACCTAACCACAGGTAAACACCCTCTCAGGAGCACCTCTTTAGCCACACAAAATTTGGGACTTGGGGACAAAAAGAATTAAGTCATGTGAAGGGTCAGCCCGGGTTTTTCAACCCATAAGAAAACAAAGACACTTTAATCTCTATAGTATAGGAAAAAAAAATAAAGTGATAAACATGCTTAGTTTATGGAAAAGCAAACAGCAGCCCCTTCCACACATGGCAGCCTGGCATTGCTGGCGTTATCTTGCCTGTAACATTTACAAATGTCAAGCGCGCGTGCTAAAAAGCTGAGGGCAAAAGAAATGCAGCTCTCTGGCACTGCTCCGGAAAGCTGGATGGAGAGGTTTCGCTTCAGGGGGAGCACTGCAGGCAAACTGCAAAGGGGAACCTCCCAGCAGCCACAGAGAGGACGCTGCATCCCATCAGCTGAATTCCCAAATGTATTTCACTAAGTGCCTTTACCAGGGCTTCTCCCCATTCTTGAATAACATAAGCACGGTTCGACATCCGAGTGCCCTCTTACAACAACTGACATTCCCAGTCAGCATCTGAAGAGGATTTTAAATACAATGCGATGCGAGACGTTGCAAAAGAAGTGGCCAGCAGGGTGAGGGAGGGGATTCTGACCCTCTACTCCTCTCTTGTCAGACCACACCTGGAGTCCTGCATCCAGTTCTGGAATCCCCAACATAAGAAGGATGTGAAACTTGGAATACATGCAGAAGAGGACACAGAGATGATCCGAGGACTGGAGCACCTCCCGTACAATGACAGGCTGAGGGAGTTGGGGCGGTTAAGACTGGAGAAGAGAAGGCTGCAGGTAGACCTTAGAGGAGCTTCCAGTACTGAAAAGGTCTGCAAGAAAGCTGGGGAGGGGCTCTGGATCAGGGAGTGCAGGGAGAGGACAAGGGGAATGTTTTTCAGCTGCAAGAGGGGAGGTTGAGATGAGATCTGAGGAAGAAATGTTTTGCTGTGAGGGTGGGGAGGCCCTGGCCCAGGTTGCCCAGAGCAGTGGTGGCTGCCCCATCCCTGGAGGGGTTCAAGGCCAGGTTGGATGGGGCTTTCAGCAACTGAATCCAGTGCAAGATGTCCCTGCCCATGGCCAGGGGTGGGATTGGATGGGCTTTAAGGTCCCTTCTCCCTTCCAGCCCAAACCATTCTATGATTCTATGACTGAATCACAGCTCTCAGACCCTGCCGAACCGGGCCCAGCCCTGCAGCAGCAGGAGCTGCTTTCTGCCAAGGTGCTGGCGAGAGAGGTGCCCTTGGACAGAGGACTCCGGTCACTGCAGAGCACTTCCCCAAGAGCCGTCCGGCTCCATAGCCTGTTTTATCTTGGAGGGAGGAGCCGGATCTCCAGGTACAGCACTGACAGCTCTACCAGCCCTCTTTGCTCCCGGAGGAAGAGACAATTGCAGTGTGGGGAGTAAACAAATCAGAATCCCCACTTCGACAGCAGACGAGACATACTCAGAGGGAAAAAACATACTAGAAGCAGCAGCCCAAAAAGAGCAGCCGTCATTTCACGGCCAGGGAGGACTCTCTCGGCGAGAAACGCAGCGGTTTATCTCTGACGCGCGATGCCAGTCACCACCAGCTCTCCAGTGCCAGCGTTTGTAATCAGAGCAGAGCCAGAGCAGCCTGGAGGGTGAGGATCAAACTTGCACTGCTCGGATCGCCTAGCAAGGCATTTTCTGGCTTCAGGCATCCCCAAGCCTTGTTTAGACAAGGTGTGACTGCGCAAGTGATTCAGCTGAATGAAACAAGCATTCACAACACGGGCATCCCTGCAGCATGCATACAAGAATTAAAAGGACCCCTCCACCCATCGCAGGCTGCTTCTCTCCAAAACCAGACCCTGACAATACCATTTGTCCCTCTGTAGCACCAGCTTTAAGGGAGAAATCACAAATTTCCATGCAAATGCCAAAGAATCTGCCAAAAGCTGAAACCAATGGGTAACACAGTGAAAATATAAAGGCCAAGCCCCTGTGCAAAACCACTCTGATGCCCACAGAAGGCTGACAGGGTAAAGCAGGGCTCTCGAGCAGCTGAGCCACACATCTTATCAGCTTGGTTGGTGAAGCAGAAATGCTGTGGAGCGTTTGTAGTTGGGAAAGCAACATTTCATCCCTATCCCAAATTCAAAAATCGTCAAACAACTTCAAGGTAAACCTATCTTTCTCAAAGAAAAAACATCTACGTGTCACTCTTTGGCCAAATCCAATGGATATCTTCAATGTTCCTAAACTTCTAATCTCCCCACTCAAAACCACTCAGCCAGTTCAACTAAAATCCAGAGACGATTCTTCACCTAGCAAACCTTCCCCCATGGAAACCGTCCTCCAGCTCCATGCAGAAGTTACACCCTGGATGCTTTAGCATGAGCAAGGATATAAGCGAGCCCTCCACTGGCCTCTGTCCCCTGGAAGGGAGGGGGGCTTCCCAAGGAATTCCCAGTCACCCACTGGCCAAACTAACCACGGCCCCACTGAGGGCACACAGGGCAGAGTGGGATGTGACTTCACTATGCTGCTAAGGACAGGCTCCGTAGGGAGCGAGAGCAATTATCCCTCGTGGGAAGCATTTCTGGAGCAGGAATAAGTATTTCTGGAGCAGTAACACCTACTAGTTCTTCCTGCAAGGCAGGAAGTCTAAGCCCCGTTTTTCAGGTGGGACAAAATGCAATCAAAACAAAGCATGGTGTCACTTCATACCTTGGAATCCAGACTGAGTCAGGGGTGATTTGGGATTTCCACACTCGGGAACCCCAACACTTCACAGCATAGCTGTATGACACCCACCCCCAAAGCAACATGACAGCAAGGCAGAAAACCCTGTCTCACACCTGCCCAAGACCCACCGTCAGCCACTCCATCGCTCCCGCTGGGACGTGGCAAGCCTCCCCAGACTGTTCCAGAAAAGCCCTTCTGAGGCTGCCAGCAATTGCCACTAACAAGAGGAGTTAAGGAGAGCAAGAGGCAGGGGAAGGTGACACACGTTCCCTGGCCTGGGGACGATGTCTTGGAGGCTGGCACCTGGGCCAAGTGCTTTGGCACCTGGAGGTGCCAAATCTACCTGGAAGAACAGCCAGAGATTAACTACTGAGTAGTTTCTTCTGCTCACCTTCCTGCCTTAAAGAGCTTTAGTGTTACTCAATATCATTTAGGACCTTCATCTCCCCCAGAACAATACAAACATGCTGATGCAGACAGAGGAAAGGAAGTTTCAGGGTTATTCAGTTGATCCAAGCTTATCCTCAAACTGGGCAAAAGGTGCAGGCCTACTCCTCCCACAACACCCCTGCTTGGGCAAAACCAGTTTTGGGGGTTTTTTTTTGTTTGATTCTTTCCCCTCTAGGATGAATCTAAGGCCGGATGGCAGGGGAGAGCTGTGCGGAGAGGACAGGCCCTGCTCCTTGGCAGCATTCAGGACTTCAGCTGCAGCTCTTTCAGCTGCCCAGATGGTCTAAAAGGGTGCCGCGATCTCCTCCGAACCCCGACCTCCAGCACAGGGAGGGCTCACTATAGCACAGCGCTCCGTGGGACAGGACAGGTGAGCTCAGCGCCACACCTCGCTCCCACCTTGCTCTCCGCTTCTCTGTGCTCCAGCTGAGCTGGAGGCACACCCACCCTGCAGACAGCCTTGGCTGCAAGGAGCCAGAAGCAAGGAACCTGCATCCCAAACCCCATCCCGACCAGCCATGCTCAGGACAAGGGAACACAATTCCCAAACAGATGGTAGCACAACCAGCAGAGCCAGAGAGCCGGCATCTGAACGCAGGCATGGCAGAAGGAAAGCTCCCACAGGGCCCATCCTTCCCAAAGCCTCCGGGGTGGATCTGCTGAGGACGGCGAGGCAGATCCCGCCGGAGAGAGAGGCATCGCAGCAGGCACCCCCCCATCTCCCGAGGCCAAGCCCTGTCACGACACGGAACTCACTCGAAGGCGAAGAAGAGGGCGCAGGTGCCGAGGATGAGGAACAGCGTCAGGTAGAAGATGCCCTTCTGGCGGGCCATCATGATGCGCCCGTCGCAGCAGAAGGTGTTCCTGCCCGGCAGCTTCTCCCATTTCCGAACCACCTTCTTCCTCGCCACCATCACCGACATGGCGGGGCCTTTGCTCACTGGGGCGGCGGCGGCCGCCACACGGCCAGGCACTGCTGATCCTCTGCCGCCCGCCGCCCCGGCATCATCAGCCGCCGCTGGGCTGGAGGCTGCGGGGAGAGCGAGAGCGGCTTCAGCACCGGCGCTGGGCACCGACTGGGGGAAACTGGGAGGCGTGGCGCCATGGAAACCCACCGGGCAAAGGAGGGGGGGGCAACGGGAATGGAAGAAGGGAACGGGAAAGGGGGGGCCCTGGAAAAAGAAAGGTGGGCGCCGGGAAAGGGGGGGTAACGGGAAGGAGTGGCAGCACCGGCTACGTAGGGGGGACAACGGGAAGTGGGGGGAAAACGGGAATGAGGAGGGGGAACGGGAAAAGGAGGGGAGGGCACCGGGAAGAGGAGGGGGGCAGCACCAGGAAGGAGGGGGGAGTAATGGGAAGGGGGAGGATAACGGGAAAAACGGGAAGCACCGAGGGACACACACACACACACAACGGGGGAGGGGGAGCACCGGCAAGGGAGTGGGAGAGGCGGGGAGCAGGAAAGGGGGGAAACCGGGAAGGTGGGAGGAGGGGACCAAGAAGGGGAAGGATCGGAAAATTGGGGGGGGGGAGGAGGGAGGGAGCTGGGAAGGAGGGGGAACTGGAAGGAGGAGGGGGAAGCAATGGGAAGAGAGGTGGGGGGAGAAAAGGGGAAAGGAGGGAGCACTGGGAAGGGGGGGCGGAACGGGATGAGGGCACCGGGAAGAGAGCGGCCAGGGAAAGCGATCGCGCTGGCCCCACCGAGAGGAACCGAGCCGGGGCAGCCGCGGAGCCCGGGGGGACCCGCAAGCCGCTCACCCGGGGCTGGGGCCGGTGGCGCCGGGGCCGCTCGCTGCCCCAGTGGCTCCGGGAGCGGCCGCCACGCCCCGCGCTGCCCATTGGCCACCCTACGCCCCGCCCCGCGTCCCTATTGGCCTAGCGGGACGTCACTCCGCGAAAGACCCTACTCTCTGCCCCCGCCCCGTGCTCCTATTGGTGGAACGAGACTCCGCTCCGTTCAGGCCCCGCCCCCTCCGACCCCGCCTTCCCACTGGCCGCGCGGACGCCGCACCGCGAGGCCCCGCCCCCTCCCCGCTCCCATTGGCCGAGACTTCGCTCCCCTCCGCTCCGGTGCGGACAAGGGGAGGCGGGGCCATGCCGGAGCTCGGCACGTGGCCGGGGCCGGGCCGGGGCGGTGGGGCCCAGGACGCGACCCCCGGGTGCGAGGCCAGGCCAGGCCAGGCCAGGCTGGGGGCGCGGCCCTCGTGCCCCGCCCGCCAGGCCCCGCTGCAGTGGCAACCGTGACGTCAAGCAGGTAGTGCGGGCGGAAGCGCTGCGGGCGGTGTCGGCTCGGGCGGAAGCGGCGCGCTTTGCGGCAGCGGCGCGCGGCAGCGGCGTGGGTGCTATGGCGGAGGATTGGCTGGGAGTGGAGGCGGCCCCGAGCGCCAGTGACGGCGAAGAGGAGGTGAGCGGCGCTCCGAGCGCTCTGCCGGCCCGGGGCGGGTGCAGCGGAGGCCCCAGGAGCTCCGGTCCCGGGGCGAGGCCGGGCGGTATCGGGGAGCAGGGGAGCAGCGCTGCTACCGGTAGCACCAGCCGGGGCTGCCAAGCACCTGTGCGCTGCACGGGCCGGACAGGGCTCGGTAACAGTTTCTGCCGTGTGTCAGGGGCAGGAGGATGATGAGCGGCGGCACCAGCAGCTCCTGGAGGCGGTCAGCTCCCTGTCCGGCCGGCGGCGGTGAGTAGCAGGGGCTCCCGGGGCTCAGCCCGCCCCGTTCCCTGGGAGCCCGCGTGGGGTGGGAGGAGGAGGGTGCTCAGTTCTCTTTTCTGCTGGTTCTGCCTTTGCCGTAGCAGCAGATCGGAGATGCCCATCGGGAGCACGTGAGGAGTCTCTTGGATCATTTTCTTTTCTCGCAGGCGGAAGCTGGCAGAGCGCACAGAGGCGAGCGTGCAGGTGTCTGAGTTCAATGTCAGCTGCAAAGGTGAGGTCCCAATGAGGCCGCGCGGCCCTGCAGCTGTCTCTGCCTGCACTGGACACTCACTGCGTGGGGTTTGCCATGCCTGCCCCACGTCGTGGTCCTGAATGTGGCGTTGCATCTGTGTTGATGTGTGGGACTTTGTGTAGGTGCTGGGGAGAAACTGGTTCTGTCTGAGCTCCTGCAGCCCATCCGTCCCAAATCCGCCCTCAGTAGCGTGAAGAAAGAGCTGAACAGAGTGAAACAGAAAAAGGCGGTGGAGCTGCCGCTCAGCAAGGAGGAGGCCCAGCGGGTGAGTGGGGCTGTGCAGGCAGTAGAGGGACATTCTGGCCTTCACAGGGCATTGGGGCTGAGCCCCTGAATGCCCTCTGCACTCTCTGATGCTGGCAGGCTTTTCTTGCTCATTCTTTCCCTTCCCAACCCTGCCTGCAGGTTGTGAGGGAAGCTGCCTATGTCGGGACTTCGAAGGACGTGGGCAAGTGGCAGCAGGTGGTCTTGCAGAACCGGCGTGCAGAACAGCTTGTGTTCCCGCTGAAGCAGGAAATCGCTACGGTTGTCCCTTTGGAGCAAGTAGCTTCAACATGGAAGGTGGGAGCTGTCGGGTGTTAGGCTGCAGCCAGAGTTGGCCAGGGCAGTTCTGGCTGCACTGGGAGGAGTGAGGGAGGCATGAGGAAGGCCCATCCTGCAGCTGAGGTTCCACACGGGTGCATGTAGAGTTCAAGAAGGTTAAAAAGGAAGTTTTCAGTCTTCTTCGCACACAGTAGATGTGTGAATGCTCTCTGGGAGAGCCTGGGTGAGGCGTGAGCAGAGAGCTTTAGAGCCTGCTCTGTCCCCCTTTTAGCCTTTCGGCTCTTAACGCATGGGCCAAGTGCTGTTTTCCTGGTCCCTCCCCACTGTGTGCTGAGGCAGGGTTTGGGTTGTCAAAGCACACCCATAAGGGTTTGTTACAAAAGAAATACTTCAGTCCTGTGTGCAGATCTGGGTGCCACAGAATAAAAAGGATCTAAAGCTACTGAAGTGTGTCCAGAGGAGGGCACAGAGTTAGGGAAGAGTTTAGAGGGGAAGCATGTGAGGAGTGGCTGAAGTCATTTCATCTGTTCAGCCCAGAGAAGAGGAGACTGAGAGGAGACCTCATCATGTTCTGCAGCTTCCTCACACAAAGCTGAGCTTTTCTCTCTGTGACCAATGACAGGACTGCAGGGAATGGCAGGAAGATGGGCCAGGGGAGGGTTAGGTTGAACATAAGGAAAAGGTTCCTCCCCCAGAGGGTGGTGGAGCTCTGGAACAGCTCCCAGGGAAGCAGTCACGGCGCTGAGCCTGACGATATTCCAAAATCATTTGGCCAAGGCCCTCAGCCCCACAATGTGAATGTTGGGGTTGTCCTGCAGGGCCAGAAGTTGGACTCGATGGTCCTTGTGGGTCCCTTCCAACTCGGGACATTCTATGATAAGAAGGATGCTTTTGGTTTGGAATGCACTTTCCTGTGGGAGTTGTGCTGCTGGCAGGAGAGTCGCTTTCATCCCCAAGAGCTTAGCTGCCTGTCCTGGGGCTCAGGTTCAAGGCAGCCCCACCAAGCTCCTGACATACCTGGTACCCCCGTCAATCTGCCCAAAGCTCGCTTTCCATTTCGTCAGGATGTGGTGGTACGAGACTTGGAACTTCTTGTCTGGTGCTACTTGCCAGTGCTGCTGCTCTACTGTAAGCCTGTTTTTCTATCCTGGGAGGAATTCTGCCTCCCCAAGCTGGGAGGAATTCTGCTGCCCCAGTTCTTGCCAGCCAGCAAGGCACCTAGGCAGGCCCACAGCAAGCCTCAGGCTGTTGCTTGGGACCCCATCCCCCAGAAGGAGGGGGGACATGACTCTGGGCTTTGTGTTCCTGCTGAAGCCCTGCTCTGGGGCACCAAGAGGGATGGGGATGTTTGGGGCAGTGTTGGCTCTTACAGTTCTTCTCATTGTGCTCTTGCTGCATGTGTTCTGTCCTAACAGCCCCGAACTCCCCTGGAGCAGGAGATCTTTGGACTGCTCCACAAGACCCAGCAGCCCACCGTCGACCCGCTCCTGACACCAGAGGAGACAGCCTCACTGCAGGCGATGAGCTTGGAGGAGGTGAGTGCTTCTGCCTTGCCATGCCCTGGCTCTGGAGGCCTCTTTCTTGGTGCTTCCCTCACTCTGCACTCCCTGGCAGGCCCGGCAGCGGCGGGCAGAGCTGCAGAAGGCTCGGGCCTTGCAGTCGTACTATGAAGCCAAGGCTCGTCGAGAGAAGCGAATCAAGAGCAAGAAGTAAGTACAACTCTGCTGCCGCTGAGCTCAGCGTGGTGGAAGGCGGCTGGGTCTTAGCTTTGTCACCATAGCTGACCCTGCTGAGTGTATGGGTGTGGCCAAAACATGGAGGACGGCAGTGGCCCTCTTCTTCCCTGGGATCTGCACTGGATCGGGCAGCCTCCTGCATAAAGCAGTGCTGGGTTCCCAAAGGCCTCCCAGCACTGCAAGGTCTCACTCCCTGGCTCTCTGTCCTTGGGCTGCAGGTACCATCGTGTGCTGAAAAAAAGCAAGAGGCGCAAGGCCTTGAAGGAGTTCGAGCAGCTGCACAAGTCAGACCCTGAGGCTGCCTTGGCAAAGCTGGAGGAGCTGGAGCAGCTCAGGATGCAGGTGCTGCTTTAACACTTCTCCCCAACCTTGTGGGAAGTCCCTGCTTGTGAGGGTGCTCATTCCAATGCTTCTCTTCTTCTTTCTCCCAGGAGCGGATGAGTCTTAAGCACCAGAACAAGGGAAAATGGGCCCGTTCTAGGGCCATTATGGCTAAGTATGACCTGGAGGTGAGGTTACTGAATCACCTAAGGATTTGGGTTGTGAGGGACCTCTCTGATTGTTGCTTCGAGCCCCGTCCAGCCTGGCCTTGAACGCCTCCAGGGATGGGGCAGCCACAACTCCTCTGGGCAACCTGGGCCAGGGCCTCACCACCTTCATCATAAATAATTTCTTCCTGATGTTCAACTTAAACCCACCCTTGTTCACTTTAAAGCCCTGTGTTATGTCACTACAGGCCCTGGTAAAGTCTCTCCATCTTTCTTTTCCCTGTGGAAAGGCTGCAATAAGGTCCCATGCGCTGGTTGGGGAAGGGGCAGGGAGCTGAGGTGGGGAAAGGAAGATGGGTGTGGTGTTCCTAGCCATGTTAGAAAAATCTCTGTCCCCTCCCAGGCCCGCAAGGCCATGCAGGAGCAGCTGGCCAGGAATAAAGAGCTCATGCAAAAGGTTCGGGTGGAGCTGCCTGAGGAGGAGGAAGAGGCAGGTGACATGCCTGAGAAGGACCTGGCGTCGGTGACCATCCCTATGGGTGCCAGTGGAGCTAATCCCTGGATGCTTGGCAAGCCCACCGGCCCAGCGGAAGAACCTCAGGTGGAGGAGGGTCTTGGAGATGTGGCGGTGCCTGGTGCTGCAGAGAGAAAGGAGGACGAGGAGGAGGAGGAGGAGGAGGTAGTGTCAGAGGAGGAAGCTCTGCTACAAGACTTTGCACAGAAACGGCACACACGGCAGCAGTGGGCAGAGAGGCCTGAGGGACGAGGTAAGGAGCTCGCAGATCTGGGCAGAGGAAAGGGGAGTGTGAAGGCTGTTTGCTGCCTGGTGTGACGCAGCCATCCTGTGCTCCCCTTCCCTGCTTGAGGGTGACTGGTCTTCACCTGTTGTCTCAATGTGCAGGTGCTGATGAGACAGAGGCAATTCCAGAACTGCTGGGAGACAGCCCCATCCGCCCAGTTTGTGATGAGGAGCAGGCGAGCCTGGGGATGGAGCAGCCTTCCCCGGCCCAGGAGGAGACTCTGCTGTCAGAGCAGCTGAACCGGGTGCAGACAATGGAGGATGTCGAGGCTCTGGCCTCAGAGGAGCTCGTCGAAGAGAGGGAGAAGCCAGCAGCTGCGAGAGCAAAGAAACGAGTGCAGCAGCAGGAGGAAGGCAGAGCTGGGGACAAGCGTGCCAAAAAAACCCCAGCCAAGAAGAAGAAGATCATCAGCCTGCAGGCTGTGCTATCTGGGAAGCCCCAGGAGGTTCCGTGCGCCAGCCTCCCTCTGGTTGTGGAGGAGGAGGTGAGCAGGGTGGGCCTGTGCCACTGTCCTGGGGCTTGGCTGGCTGCGGGGCAACTCACTCTTCCTTCTGCAGGATGGAGGCGTTGACCAAAGAGGGGTCATCACTGAGGCCTTTGCTGGGGATGACGTGGTTGCTGACTTTCGCCGGGAGAAGCGCAAGGCGGAGCAGGCTGCAAAGCCGCAGCCGGTGAACCTGGTGCTGCCAGGCTGGGGCGAGTGGGGAGGCACCGGCCTCAAGCCCAGCACCAAGAAAGTCAAACGGTGAGTGTGGAAGAGCTGTAGCAGTGCACCTCAGCCTGGCACCATGCCCTCACCTCTCTCTTTGCTGCCAGGTTCCTGCTCAAGCCACCCCCAGCACCGCCCAGGAAGGACCAGCACTTGCCTCATGTCATCATGAGCGAGCGGCGCAACATCCATGCGGCTGCACATCAGGTGGGTGATGCTTAGCTTCTGGCAGCAGAGCTTCCAGCTTTGACAACCGCGAGGCCAGCACGGTGAGGGAGGGAGGAGGAAGTTCCAGGGCTGCTCCCTCGCTGCTGCTGTTCCAGCCCTCCTGGGGTTCGCTAGAGCATGGAGCGAGGCGGTCAGCAGGGCAGGGGACTGGAAGCAGAGTGTGAGTGGGTCCTGGGCAAGTGGGAAGCAGTGGCAGTGTTGGATGAAAGCAGCCCTTGGGGTGCTGGACTGGGTCACCAGGGGAGTCACCCCACTGTGCTGTTTCCCCACAGGTCAACGAGCTGCCCTTCCCCTTTGAGAAGCACCAGCAGTTTGAGCAGAGCATCCGGATGCCACTGGGCTCCACATGGAACACGCAGCGTGCCTTCCAGAAGCTGACCACCCCTCGTGTCGTTACCCGAGCGGGCCACATCATCCAACCCATCTCTGCCGAGGATGTCCCCGAGATGGCCACAGCAGCTGGCACTGGAGCCAAGCCAGTGCTGGAAACTCTGCCCAAGCAACAAGCAGAGCCCTTTCGCCGACCACGCAAGAAAGCACGATAGCACTGGGCCCGTGTGGCGCTTCAGCAGTGGAGGGAACGGGGAGAGGCTCCTGATTCTGTCCAGTACCTTCCCTTGCAATAAAACTCTTGGGCTGCTGTGTGTGTGCTCAGCGTGGCTGCCCGAGGGACAGGACAGCTGGCGCAGGCCGTGTCCTTGGGGCCCCGCGCGGGGCAGGGCGGGCTGGCCGGCTGTGACTGGGACAGCTTGGGCCTGGGAGGTGCTGCTTGGGGGTAGAACAGCCACCAGCAGCACGGGGTGGCATCTGCCCTCTGCTTTTGTCTTTCATACCCCTATTTTTTTATATTATAACATATCTATATATTTTTAACCTTGGCTTAGCGGGGTCTCTTGCAGTGCAGCTGCGCTGAGCCTGGGCCCAGGACACCTCTGCAGCTCCACAGTAACTTCTGCCCCGTTCTCCTACACCCAATGAGCTGGAAAATGGGTCTGTAAGGTCTGCTCTTGTTCCACACGTGCTGGGAGCGAGCTCTGCCTCTTCCTGTTGCTGAGCCCATGCTCCTTTCCCAACGTGCCCCTCAGAGGGTGACAGTAGGGTGTTTGGTGCCCCCAGCATGAGCTAAGGGCCGTGCTGGAGCCTTTCAGTGAAACAGGTGTGGGCAAGGAGCCCTCTGGTCCTCTCCCATTTTACCACCAGTCAGAGGACACTCCCCCGCTCGAGCGAAGGAACTGGAGCTGCCACTCTTCATAGGAAACACATCCCTCGTGCCAGAGATGCCTCCTCCCACGCTGGCACCGCAGCCAGGGCTGTTCCCGTTGCCTTTCTCCCCTGCAGCCAGGTCATGCTGGGAAAGGGGGGAGGCTATCCCATGGAGCTGGGGTGCTGGTACCCATGGGCTTGAGTGCAAATGCCCTTCACTTCCATGATTCCCACCCCAAAACCACGCAGAGCTCCTCTGCTCTGGGTGCTAAAGGGGGCTGCCTGGACTGTGGGACCCCTCAGGCTGCCCTTGCCAGGGACTGGGAGTTGCTGGCCCGGCACAGCACCTTGGGAAGGCCGGATTGTGCTCGCCTGCGGATAGGGCTGCAGTTGTGTTATGTGAATTTACCCCAGGGTGAAAAAATAGAAAGAGAGGAAGCAGAGAGTATTTCCGTGCTGCAATGCTGTAGAGCTCCTCATTGGGCTGGTGGCCTCAGCTCAGAGCCCAGCTTCCCTCTGCCCCACCTGTCCCAAAAGCTGTGAGAAACCCTCGCCCCTGGCCCCTGGGGATGCTGGCGGAGGGGTGGTCTTGTTTGGCTCAGTGAAAGTTGATTGCCAGGGGAAGGCAGTGCCCAGCATGGGCGTGCGCAGCCCCTCTGCATGCACCTCCGCCTGCCTGCAGCCAGCACTGGGCTCCCCAGGTCCCTGTGGCACCACTGTCCCTGTCCCTCGCTGTGGGGTCCCCATCATCTGCCCTGCCCTGGGGCTCTGTCTGCCTCCTTCTCAGCCCAGGACAAACTGAGCTGTCCTGAGATCCAGCCCAACTCTCCCAGCCCCAGGATACTCAAAGGGCAGCTGGTATGGAAAGGCTCTTGGGAGGCCTCAAGACCCAGTGCTGGTCAGAGCAGAGTCAGCTTTAGGCTCAGCAAGGTCTCCAGAGTGCTGTCCTGCCACTTGGCTGCCTGCAAAAATGGGGAGCCCCCCACGCCTCTCTGGCCTCTGTCCCCACATTCAACCTTTCCCATGGCAAAGGGCTGTGTCCTGCTGTATGCGGAGCCTGGTGTCATGCGTGGTGCTCCCTGCACCCCCAAGGGGGCCTGGGACAACTCTCCGCGGACAACTCTATGCAGGGACAGCTCTGTGCAGGAAGCCTCAAACCCTAAACTCAACCCTAACCCTCCTCGTGTACAATTGATAGAATCATAAAATGGTTTGGGTTGGAAAGGACTTTAAAGCCCCCTGCCATGGGCAGAGACATCTCCCGTGGGATCAGGTTGCTCCAAGCCCCATCCAACCTGGCCCTGAACACCTTCAGGGATGGGACAGATGCTGCTTCTCTGGACAGCCTGGGCCAGGGCCTCACGGCAAAATCTTGTCTCATCTCAATCTCCCATCTTTCAGCTCAAAACTGTTCTCCTTGTCCTCTCCCTGCACCCCCTGAACAAGAACCCCTCCTCAGCTTCGCTGGAGCCCCTTTCAGGACTGGGAGCTGCTCTAAGGTCTCCTTACAGCGTTCTCGAAGCTGAACTCCAACTCTCTCACCCTGTCCTTGTACAGGAGGTGCTCCAGCCCTCAGATCATCTTCGTGGCCTCCTCTGGCCACACTCCAACAGCTCCATGTCCTTCCAGCGCTGAGGACTCCAGAACGGGACACAGGGCTCCAGGTGGGGTGTCACCAGAGAGAGTAGAGAGGCAGAATCCCCACTCCGTCCCTGCTGGTCCCACTGCTTGGGATGCAGCTCAGGACATGGTTGGTTTCTGTGCTGTGAGCACACATTGCCGCCTCATGTTGAGCTTCTCGTCCTCCAGCACTCCAAGTCCTTTTCCTCAGGGTTGCTCCCAATCCGTTCTCTGCTCAGGCTGTGTTTGTGCTTGGGGTTGTGCTGACCAAGGACTTTGCAATTGGCCGTGTCGAACTTCAGTTGTCTGCTGGGGAGAGCTGGCTGGGGAGAGTTGTCCCTTTCCACCCTCAAGGAGTCCAGCCCTGCCCCAAGCCAGACTGGGAGCTCCTTGGCTGCCCCAGAGCAGGAACAATGCTCCCCTCCAGGGCTGGAGCGATGACGGCATCAGAGGAAGACTCTTTGTGGGGTGCTGATACTGCAGAGGGCACTGGGTCTGAACAGAGCTCAAGCCTTGGTGGAGCAAGCAGGTTTACATCTCTTACGAGCAGGGAATACCTGAAGAGGTGGGCAGGACCTGCTGACACGTTGCCCCTTATTCTGGAGGCTGCCCCATGCTGCATTTTGGCCTGTGGGTCCTGCAGTGTGAGCTCTCAGCCAGCACTGAGAGGGGACAGCTTTAACCCACAGAGCTGGATGTGCCTCACCCTGCGGGGAAGGGGCAGTGCCAGGCTGGATCAGTCAGAACGGGGGCTTTCAGGAACCAGAGGTGCTTCAAAAATGCACGCAGAAAGCATCAGAGGGAGTGTCTGAGGCTGAGCTACAAGAGGGTCCCGGGTGCAGTGGGGCCACCGGCATTGCCGTACTGGCCCCTCTGGGGTGTTGGACCAGCTCACCTGCTCCAGCACAGGCTCCTCTGGAGCTGCCACACTCCCACATCAAGGATTGTCCCCCCAGCTTCCCTGCAGGAATGAAATCGCTGGGCACGGGGATGTCAGCACTTGGGGGGTTTTGTTTAAGTAAAAACCAGTTGCGGGTGTGCAAAGTGGTGCAGGAAAGGGGGGATGCAGGTGGTGCCCACTGGCAGCTCCCAGAGCAGTGAGGAGAGGATCCATGGCCGAGGGCAGCACATGCAGAGGGGTTGGTGCTCGCTGGCAGGGCTGGGAGAGAGCCCTAAAGGACCACAAAGCAGAGCAGGTGCTGCTGCGGACTGGGGACATTCCTGGCTTGATCCTTGTCCTTCCTATGGCCGGCGCCAGCCTGGCTGCTCTCCAAGAAAAGCTGGTCGAAGGTGCACATCGGTGGGGACCAGGAGATCCAGTGCCAGGACAAATCCCCCCTCTCTTTGCCAGCCACCTCCGCGGTCCCCCCCAGGAGCTGGGATGCGAGCACACACGCCTTCCCCCGGCCGCACGAGCACCGCGTCCCTCGAGAGAGCCGCGAGCGCCTGCAGTTTGCTCTTACTGGCCTACTTTCCGGGCTACGTCAAAGCCAGGCTTACAGAGCCAGGAGCTTCGGCGAGGGCGGCCGAGCTGCGCGCGGTGCCAGCAGGGGCTGATCCCAGCCGCCAGCGGCTGCTGGTGTGGGCAGCCCAGCCCAGCCAGCACCCATGGGTGCTCCAGCAGCAGCAGGCACGGGGCTGTGCCTCTCCTGGGATGGGTGCTGTGCCAGGGAAACGACAGAGCCAACGCTGCCGTCCCCACCCCGAGCCGCTGCGGTGCAGACCTGGCACGGCAGAGACGATGCCCGAGCCCAAGGGCTGCTCCTGCCGCCGGTGCATCTGGGCTCCTGCAGCCGCCGGCCAGGGAGAGCAGCGGGAACTGGGTAGAAGGAAAAGGCAGATTTAAAAGCAACAAATAAAGCACTTTTGGTGGCTGCTTTGTTTAATTAATGCAGGCTATAAATAACCTGTATGATAGTTTTCTCTGCTGTTTCCGAGGGTGAAATCTCGGCCCTTTGGGATGTGAGTGCAAGCACTGGGGCCACCACGGGGGATACTGCACCCTCGCTCACCGGGTCAGGGGATTTCTATGTCCCTGAACAACTCTGGGCTCCACGGTGCAAGAAATGGTCTTCTCTGGTTGGGTCGGGCTGAGCCCCGGGTGGGAGAGGTGGGGAATCTGGCAGAGGCAGAGGCTCTGCTTGGCACCGTTTGGAGAGGACAGGGCAGGGGAGGCAGATTTTGTGGCACACGAGCACTCACTCCAGTTTCCCTCTCACTCTTGCCCGGGATGCAGGTGCCCTGTGCTCCGTCCCCTGCTCCCCCCAGGGCCGCATTGGCCTCAGGGGTGGATCTGTCTCTGCTCCATCACCCCGCAGCCAGGGGCACCCCAGGCACCCCTAACCCTCCCACCGTGGGCACCCAGTGCCCGGCCGGCGCATCCCGGCCTGCACAGCTGCCGCAACCGCGTTTCCGTGGAGATGGCATCTCCCGAGCCCGCACAGCCTGAGCGGGAGGGTTTCCATGGAGATGCCGTATCCAGCACGGCACAACCTGAGCAAGAGCTTTGCCGCTGAGATGCTGTAGCCGGGACCCTCACACCCGCAGCGGGGCAATTCCCACTGAGATGGGGGGGCCGGGGCCAGCAGTGGGGTGTGGTGGCACCCAACTGCTTCTCACCCCGAGTTTGGTGCTGGGATGCCAGCAGCTGCTGGCTTTGAACAGTCACCGGGGCTGGAGCAGCTGCCAGCCCAGTCACTTATCCAGAACAGGGATCGGACCGCTTGGGTTGTGCTGCAATGTCACCTTCTGGGGTTCCCAGAGGTGATGAGTCCCTGTCTGTCCCCAGCTGCCTGGGGAGGAGAGGGGGAAACTCCTGGTATCCTCCCAATGACTTTGTCCCAGCTACCACCTCACGACTCCCACAACAATGTCCTGGGGACACTGAGGCCAGGGAGGAACGCCAGGACCACCAGGCAGGGCACAGGGCATTGTGCTGCCCCCCCATGCCTTAGAAACCAGGTAGCCAAGCCCCAAACCAGCAGCATCCCAGGGCTGAGGAATACCTGGATGAACCCAGGAAGAGCTGCAGCAACAAACGCCTCCAGGAGGCAAAAAGGGGGTCCCCAAAAGGCCAGGTCTGAGATGAAGCCTGGTGAGTGGCGGCTGGTGGGACAGATGTCCTCACGGCAGGCGGCTGCATGGCACGTGTGCTCTGGCCATGCTAGAAACGCAGCCTTCGTCGAAATGCAGCTACCGCAGAGGTCGCAGTCATTCCTTCGGCACACAGTGAATTGCTGCTTCCCAGCGAGCCCAGCCGCAGAGCCAGGAGCGAGCAGCGCTGCTGGGACCCACTCGGGCCCGCTCCAAGCCTGCAGGAGCCATGGAGCTGGCTCAGCCTGAGACCCCCACCCCTCCTCGTCCCCCCTGCGCTCCCTGCCCCTCCGGCTGCCCGCCCGGAGCCAAGGCCGAGCCTCCATGGCTCTTCCTGGTCCTGCCAGCGGGTCTGCCCTCGCCCCTCAGCAGCCGGGAACTGGGCTGCGATGCCTGCGGTGGGTGATGAGTGCTCTGGGAAGACCGGCATCCCCGGGCTGCTGGCAGCGCCTTCAGCCTCTCCAGGCATGGGCTGGCAGCACCGCAGTCACACATCGGCTCTCTTTGTGTCCCGTTACAATCCAGAGCCCTCCCGAACCGGGGGAGGCTCAGAGGTGGAGGACAGAGGATAAAGTGGGCAGGGATGCACTGAGTTGTTCTGCGGAGCCTCCTGTCCCTGCAGGCACCTCTCCCAGCCCCGCTCCTTGGGCCTCTCGCTTTTTTTCTGGGGCTCCAGAAACACGCAAAACTCTGCTCACCCACTGCATCCCTCTCCCCTCCATCACAGAATCATAGAATCTCTAGGCTGGAAAAGACCTTTGAGACCCTCAAGTCCAACCATACCTGTCCACTACTAAACCAGATCCCTGAGCACTTCATCCTTTTAAATATCTCCAAGGATGGGGACTCCATCATCACTTTGGCCCATCTGCTCTTGCCCAAGCTGTCAGCTCTTTTCTTGTCTCCCAAGCACAGTGCAGTTCTGTCCCACCTTATCCCTGTGATCCCAACTTCTCACTCAGCAGTGGGGTCCATCCTGGTATGCAGCAGAGGCGGCGTATTGGTTGCTGACTCCCGTTTGTGCTGCTCACTGGAGGCCATGCCTCGTTTCTCCACACTTCCCCAGCCAGCAGGGAGACCACTGCAAAAAAACCCCTCCGGGGCATGTAGGGAGAACAAGACAAGCCCTGAGCTCCCCCATGGCACCCCCAGAAGGTCCAAGGTGAAGCAACCCAAAGTCTCAAGCTGTGAAAGCCCCTTTCCCATGCAGGAGCAGCATCGTTTTGGACCCAGTGGCTGGGTTTAAAATCTTAACCTCTGAGCTTGTAATGAAGAGATCTAGCTTCTCAAGCAGGAGGTGGGACTCCCATCACACATCCCTCCTCAATCCTTAGGGGTGAGGGGCAAGAGCAGCTCTGAGCACAAGGGTGAGCAGCAGCCTGGCCCATCACATCCCCAACAGGGCTCATGGCCTTCCTGCCCACTCCTCTCTGTCCCCCAGGTGTGAGAAGGCAGGAGGAGATGGCAGCTGCTCCAGCAATGTTGTCATCTTCTAGCTGCACCTTCAAACATGCT
Source organism: Cuculus canorus (assembly GCF_017976375.1). Classification (NCBI taxonomy): domain Eukaryota; kingdom Metazoa; phylum Chordata; class Aves; order Cuculiformes; family Cuculidae; genus Cuculus; species Cuculus canorus. Next base: position 20,677,939 of record NC_071410.1, read on the forward strand.
GCAAAAGTGCTTGTCATCAGAGTGATGACCAGCGGAAGATAGGAAGACAAGGTCTGTAGGTAGAGCTGACACCTTTCATCAGTGTTACTACGACAGTAAAACCCAGGTGAGCTCTGTGTCCACCACAGATAGAGCAGTGTCGAGGCTCCTCTTCCTTCATGACCAGGTTGGATGGGGCTTTGAGCAACCAGATCCAGTGGGAGGTGCCCCTGTCCATAGCAGGGTGTTGGAACAGGATGGCCTTTGAGGTCTCTTCTAACCTAAACCATTCTATGATTCAGAGCAGAAGGAAAAGCCCCAAGAAAACCAGAAAGGGACAACCAGACCCTGCAGCAATGGACACCCTGTCAGTCTGAAAGGGAAGTCACCTCCCTGGCCTCAAGGATGGTTCCTCGGCCACAACTCCATCTTCCCAGCCATGCCCAAGTTTCTCAAGCTGGCACAGTCAATGCAGGACCTGACTGGTGACAAACGCTCGTGGGGTGGACAGCTGGACATGGCGTGACAGTCAGCACAAGGTATCACCCTGATCAAGCTTGTCCTGGTGTCTAGAGCTGCTAGCTGTCCTCACTGTCACCAGCTGCCACCACCCGTGCAGGAGGAGAAGGCTCTAAGATGCCCTGCTGAACTGGAGACATCCATTTGCATCTCCTGGCCTACCAGCCCAGCTGGAGAGGAGGAGAGCTGCTTGGGGACAGGCAGAGAGACCTGAAGGGTCCTGAGAAGGGTTCGACATCTCCCCACCTGTGACCTGGCAGCCAGCGGAGCGTGCTGCACTCTGGCTGGGTGCATCAGCCAACACATTTCTGTTCCTGGTTTGGGGAGCAGGGAACAAAGTGGATCCTGCCCAAAAACTGGAGGGAAGGGGTGATGTGGATTAAAAAGGAACAAAATGCAGCGGTAAGGACAAAAGCAGCAGCCACATCCGCTGCAGGCCGGGTCAGAGCCAAGTGCTCGAGCCCTGACGACTGCAGTGGGCAGAGGACACGCAGTCCCTCAGGTCCGGGAACCACCTTGAGCACTCAGACAGCACTTGGGAGTCATAGGACCTGTGGATCTGGGCAGGAGTCCTGCTGCCCAGGCACGATGTGTGATAGAAACGTGGAGGCAAGGCAGAAGCCCAAGGCTGGCTGCCACTTCCCACACTGCTGGAAAGGTGTCTGCATGGAAGGCAAGGTAAAAGAAGCCTCCAGGTCTGCCCCCAGCAGGCAGCCTGGCTCTTCTCTGCTCAGAACTTACCAGTGAGCATTCCCAATCATATTTTTGCATGTTGGTAGGTAACTGACATTGGCCTTTCTACAAGTCAATGGGCAGTGACTGATAAACCACACGCTCTTATGAAGGCTGCTCCTTGCTCCCCGGGCTTTTTTCCCCAGGACACTGACAGGAGAGAGAAGGAACTTTTCAGCACTATCTTCTAAAGACTCTGGATGCTAATGGTCCCATCCTGAAGATACTGAAGTTTTAGTAGGTTCTAATCAATCGTGGATGAAAATCTCAACATGAGCCAGCAACATGCACCCACAGCCCAGAAACCAACTGTGTCCTGGGTTATATCCCAAGCAGCAGCACCAGCAGGGACAGAGAGGGGGTTCAGTCCTTCTGCTCTGTTCTGGTGAGACCCCACCTGGAGCCCTGCATCCGGTTCTGGAGTCCTCAGCGAAGGAAGGATGTGGAGCTGTTGGTGTGAGTCCAGAGGAGGCCACGGAGATGATCTGAGGGCTGGAGCACCTCCTGTACAAGGACAGGCTGAGAGAGTTGGGGTTGTTCAGCCTGGAGAAGAGAAGGCTGTGGGGAGACCTTAGAGCAGCTCTTAGAGCAGCTTCCAGTGCTGAAAGGGGCTCCAGGAAAGCTGGAGAGGGGCTTTTAATCAGGGAGGGCAGGGAGAGGATGAGGGGGAATGATTTTGAGCTGCAAGAGGGGACATAGAGATCAGATCTTGGGCAAAAATGTTCTGCTGTGAGGGTGGGGAGGCACTGGCCCAGGTTGCCCAGAGCAGTGGTGGCTGCCCCATCCCTTGAGATGTTCAAGGCTGGGTTGGATGATCCAGTGGGAGGTGTCCCTGCCCATGGCAGGGGTTGGAACTGTATGGGCTTTGAGGTCCCTTCCAACCCAAACTATTTCATGATTCTATAACATTTAAAACAGAAAGGTGCAGAGTGGTGTTAGAGGATGGGATGATGGGATGCAGAGCCCTCCTGGCTGGCACCACGCAACCCTAAGGTCAGTTCCTGCAGGGGTGGGGTGAGGATGCAGGATGAAGCCATTACTCAAACCGTCAGGTTTTAATTGCACCAGGATGCAAATAAGGCAGATCTTTACAAACTCAGGGTCAGGCATGCACCCGTTGCAGGCTGTGCCATCCACCCAGCCTCTGAAATGCCTCTTGGAGCATCTTCTCTACTCACAGCCTGGCTGGAGGCAACAGGTAGGAGAAGGTGTGAATGTAAAGGAGGAGAAACTGAGCAATTCCTCTCTGCAGGAAGAGTTTATTCCCTCCCAGCCTTCCTTGGCTTAGCCCTTACTCCCTGCCTTCCCCGCAGGGAGCTGCTAGCCCCTTGCCGTTTGCCCTGCTCCCCTTCTCAATGTTGCCTGCGGCTGTCAAACCTCTCCCCAAACCCACATGCCCTTCATGCTCAGCACCATCCTGCCCCGAACCGCGCTCAGAGTGTGCCCACATCCCCAAAGGGGCAATGCGCCCAAGGACACGGCAGCCTTTCCCATAAGAAAAAGACCTCCATGGCTTTGTAAGACATTTTACCCCATCCCAGGAGGAGTCTGATGCTGAGCCTGCGGAGGTTGCTCCCTGTGGCAGCAGGTGACACTAAGGTGCAGATGACACCTGGGGGGACACCACAGTTGCTGATATCCTTTGGGACAAACCCAGGGCCCTGAACATCACACGTGCTGAGCCAAGAAGAGACTTTGCCATTGGATGGGCCAAATCCAGGGGAGAAAATGGGCATGGCTTTCCAGACACACTCCCTGTAGCAGCCTGCGGCACCGTGGCCCAATGGGGAGCCGTGCAGCTTGCTGCCTCCCCGGTGCCCTCACCACTCACTTCTCCCTGGCAGGACAAGTCTGTGCTGCACACCCTCCGCTCCAGCGTGATTCTAAACATGAGCCAGCAGTGGCCCAGGTGGGCAAGGAGGCCACCAGCATCCTGGATTGGATCAGCCATGGAGTGGCCAGCAGGAGCAGGGAAGGGATCGTCCCCCTGGACTCAGCACGGGTGAGGCTGAACCTCAAATCCTGGGTTCAGTTCTGGGTCCCTCAGTGTAGGAAAGACATTGAGGGGCTGGAGTGGGTCCGGAAAAGGGAATGGGGATGGGGAAGGGGCTGTAGTGTGTCCAGAGAAGGGAATAGAGATGGGGAAATGTCTGGAGAACAGCTCAGCATTGGGTTTGTCAGGAGAGGTTGCCACATATCTCAAGACCTGATTGTTTGAAACACGACTGAGGGAGAACATAGAATCACAGAAGGGTTTGGGTTCCACCTCCCTGCAGCAAGCAGGGGATCAGGATCTGGAGAGCAATCGTTCCGAGGAGTGGCTGAGGGCCCTGGGGCTGTTTGCCCTGGAGAAGAGGAGGCTGAGGGGAGACCTCATCGCTCTCTGCAGCTCCTGGAAAGGAGGTTGTAGTGAGGTGGGTGCTGGGCTCTTCTCCCAAGTACCAAGGGATAGGATGAGAGGAGCTGGCCTCAAGTTGTGCCAGAGGAGGTTTAGGTTGGATATTAGGAACAGTTTCTCTGCTGACAGAGTGGTGAAGCCCTGGCAGAGGCTGCCCAGGGCAGTGGGGGAGTCTCGGTCCCTGGAGGGGTTCAGAAGCCGTGTAGATGTGGCACTTGGGGACAGGGTTTATCGGGCACGGTGGGGTTGGGCTGAGGGTTGGACTCGGTAAGCTGAGAGGGCTTTTCCAACCTTAACGATCCTGTGACCCAGCTCCGCGGTCCCCGGGGGCGGCACCGAGCGGGGCCCCGGCGGCTCGGACGGGGCGGTGCCTGCGTGCCCGGGGCAGGGCCGGGCGGCGGCTGCCGCTCCCCGGGGCCCGCGCGGGGGGGGCACCGGGCACCGAGGGGCTGGGGCGGCGGCGGCTGCGGGGCCTGCGGCCGAGGGCGGGGGAGGAGGGGGGGCGGAAAGTTCCATCGCCGCTGCGAGCCCCGCATGGCGCGGGGGAGGCGGCGAGACCCCCGCACCGCAGCACTGTCGGGGCACCGGCACTGGGGGGACGCAGCCGAGAGCTGGGGGACACAAGCGGGGGGCACCCATCACCGGGACCTGGGGGACACAAGCGGGGGGCACCCATCACCATCACCGGGAACGGGAGGACACAACCGGGGGCCCCCACCCTTCCCACCAGGGCCTGGAGACACAACCGCAGGGCACCCTTCGCCATCGCTGCCACTGGTACCGAGGGGGGCACCCACCGCCATCACCGCCACCGGGGCGAGGAGGTGGGGGCACCCATGGCCGCCGCCGGGACCGGGGGGAGGCGAGGGGCACCCATCGCCACCGCTGGGATGGGGGGGAGGGCACTCATCGCCATCGCCGCCACCGGGGTGAGGAGAGGGGACACCCATGGCCGCCACCGGGTCCGGGGGATACACATCGTCATCGCCGGGACGGGGGGGGAGGGACGGGACACACCGATGGTCATCGCCGTCACCGGAGCGGGGGGGGCACCGATGGCTGTCACTGGGACCGGGGTGCACCCACGGCCATCGCCGCCACCGGGACCGGGGAGGGAGGGAAGAACCCATCGCCATTGCCGCCACCGGGACCGGGGAGGGAGGGAAGAACCCATCGCCATCGCGGCCACCGGGACTGGGAGTGCACCCACGGCAATCGCGGCCACCGGAACCGGGAGGGGAGTGCACCTACGGCCATCGCGGCCGCCGGAACCGGGAGGGGAGTGCACCTACGGCCATCGCGGCCACCGGGACCGGGAAGGGAGTGCACCCACGGCCATCGCGGCCACCGGGACCGGGAGGGGTGGGCGCCCATCGCCATCGCGGCCACCGGGACCGGGGCGAGAGGGAGGCACCCGTGGCCATCGCTCCGCACCCCCTGATGGGTCAGGCAGCTCCGCCGTCCCGGCTCGGCGTGGCTGCGCCCGGGGGACCCCGCGGCGGGCTCTGTGGCTGCGGGGCGCCGCGTTCGCCGCCCGTCCAAGCGCTGCCCGGGCGTGGAGCGAGCGAGCGCCCGCCTCCATCCTCCTCCTCCTCTGCCATCCTCCTCCTCCCCCCGGTGCGGAACTGAGCGCCGCTCCCCGGTGCGGGCGCCGGTGCCCCGGCGCGGGGTCGTGTGTGTGTGTGCGCGCGTGTGTATATGTGTGTGTGTGTCTGTGCGTGTGCGCGCGTGGGGCTCCTGCGGCCCCTCCCCCGGAGGAGCGGCCCCCCCCGCGCCCCCTCCCGCGGGCCGTGAGGGGCGCGGAGCCCCCTCCCTCCCTGCCTCCCTCCCCGCCCGCCCGTTCGTTCCCTCTCCGGACTCGGCTGGCTCCGCGCAGCCCCCCCGCGCGGGCAGGGCTGGCCGCGGGGCACGCCGGGAGTTGTAGTCCTGCAGCGGGGGCTGCGGGCGGGAGGGCAGCGGCCGCCGGACTACAACTCCCGTCAGCCCCCCGCGGCGGCGGCTCGCTCTCGCCCTCACACTCCGGCTGCCGCTGCCAGTGTCTCCGCCGCCGCCGAACCGCCGCTCGGCAGCGCACACGGTCCGACCCGCCGCCGCCTCGGGCAGGGGGCCCTCCCCGGCCCCGCCGCCCCCGACAGCCCTCCTCGGCGAGCAGGTGCGTGCCCGCCCCGCGACGCCGCCCCGCACCGGACGCACCGGGCACCCCCCGGGCCCGCGCCGCCCCGCACCCACCGGGATGGGGGGGGTGGGGGGTGGGGGAAACGGGAGGGGAGCGGGCAGCCCGGTCGCCCTCCTCCGGCGCCCGTCCGGTCGGGGGTCTCCATGGAAACCCTCCCGGGACACCCCCGGCGGGGCGGGGGGCAGCGGGACGGCGGCGGGGACGCCGGCGCTGACAGCGCTCCGCGTCCTGCCCGGGGCACCGGCGGCACCTGCCGCTGCCGGCGCGGCGCGGGGTCCCGAGGCGGCGGTGACACCGGGCGCTGCGCTGCCGGGACGGCGGTGGCACCGGGTGCTTGTGGAGTTCGGCGGCCGCCGCGGCCGCTCCCGGTGCCGGCCAACCGGGCGGTGGCGGAAGAGCCCTCCCCGGGGGCAGCGCGGCGGACGCCACCTCCATGTTCGGGGCTGCCCCGGTGCGGCGGCGGGGACAGCGCCGCGTTCCCCCGGGAGCGGCCCCGGGGGCAACTGTTGAGCCGGGGCGGGCGGCGGGGAACGGGCTGGGAACGGGGCTGCGGGAGGGGGCTGCCCGCTCGGGGGCCTCCGGACACGCTGTGGGAGGCGGCGGGGGGGGTGCCCGCCCCGTGGGGCCCGAGGGGAGGCGGGTCCCGGGGCGGAGGGGGGTCTCCCCGCTTGTGGGGCGGCGGGTCCTGAAGGTGGAGGGGGCGCTGCCCACCGACAGGGCTCTGGTCGCGGCGTGGGGCTCGGGGGAATGGTGAGTCCCGGGGCGGGGGGGTGGGGTCTGCCCGCCTGGGGGCTTCCACGTCGTGCGTGGGGCCCGGGGGGTTGGGGGGACGGGGCTCGGGGAGAAGGCTCGGGCACGGAATCTTCCGGTGTCCCCAGCCTCGGGGGGCATTTGCCTGCCCGTGAGGCTCTGGGCGCATCGGGGGCAGCGGGTCATGGGGATGGAGGAGGGGGTCAGCCCACCCGTGGGGCTCGGAGAGGGGGCTTGGGCACGGGAACCTCCTGGTGTCCGCCGGCCCGGGTGGCCGGTGTGGGGGTCTGCCCGCCCGTGGGGCTCGGGAGGGGGCTTGGGCAGAGCCCTTCCCCCGGTGTCCCGGGACGCTGGGCTTGGCTAGGGTCGGGGGCGAGGGTCTGCCCACCCGCGGGGCTCCGGTTGTGCTGTGGGGCTCGGGGGGAGGGGTATGTCTGCCCACCCGTGGGACTCGGGGGCTCGGGGGGGTCTGCCCACCCGCGGGGCTCTGGTCGTGCCGTGGGGCCGTGCTGCGCACCCCCCGGAGCTCGGGGGAGCGGGAGCTCGGGCAGGGAAACCCCCTGGTATCTCCGTGGCGGGGGAGGGGGTTGTCCACCCACGGGGTTCCGGCCGCGCCGTAGCTCTCGAGGGGAGGTGAGGGGGGTTCCTGCCCGCTCGGGGGGCGGCAGGTCCCGGGGGTGGCGTTTTGCCTGTTCGTTGGGCCGAGGGGGTCGGCCACGAGACCCCCGGCAGCCGCCAGCCCTTGGGCTCCGCGCTGGGCTCGGAGGGGGAGGTGTTTTGCCTGCCCGTAGGGCTCCGGTGGGGCCCCGGTGGGGCCGCGAGGCTCCGGTGGGACCTTGGAGCTCGGGCACAGGACCCTTGGCAGCTGCAAACCCGGGGCTCCGCGCAGGGCTCGGCCCCGGGGCGGGAGGGGGGGGGGGGCGTTGCCTGCTCGGGGGGCTCCGCTGGGGCTCGTGGAGCTCGGGAGTCGGGCACGGGACCCCCGGCAGCCGCAGCCCTGGGGCTCTGCGCAGGGCTCGGGTCGATGGGGGGGAGGGGGTGCCTACTCGTGGGGCTCCGGTGGGGCTCGGGGACCGGGCACGGGACCCCCAGCAGCCGCAGCCCCGGGGCTCCGGGCAGAGCTCGGGCCGCTCCGTTCCGCCCCAGCCGCCTCCCCCGGTGCCGCCCCCCCGCCCCCCCCGCCGGTGCCCGCGGGCCGGTGGCAGCGGCGGGACCGGGCGGGAGGCGCTTCCTGCCGCCCGCAGCGGGGAGGAAGCGGCGGCTCCGGCGGGTGCCGGGACCCGGGCTATCGGCTGGGCGGCAGCGGAGCCTCCAGCCCGGCGTGGAGGAAAAAAAAAAAAAAAAGCACCGGGGAAAGGGCTTTCCCGGCTGAAAGAGAGAGGAAGCGAAGTCTCTCCTCCTCGCAGAGCATCCGCTCTCTCCGGCACCTTCGTCCTTGCCGGCCGCTGTGGGAGAGTGGGGGGATCCGTGCGAAGGAAGGGCCGGAGCATCCCGACCCTTTGCCTGCATCCCCTTTGCCATCCCTGCACCCGCCTTCCCTCTGCTCGGCCGAGGCGCTCCCGGTGCCAGGGGAGGACACTGGCCCTGGCGCTTCGTTCCCTGGCTCTGGAGACGCGTTCCTGGTGGGATTCTGGAGCCTGAGCTCCGGCGTGGCTTGGCCTTCAGAAGCAAGCTGCCCTTTGGGATCCGTGGGCTTGCCTCCTGAGGACGGGATGCTGCTCTCCCGTTGCAGCATTTCCGATGATGCTCGCCTTCCGTGATCCAGGATTTTTTAATGCAATCCACCCTTAGCGGCTCTTTCTCTCGTTCCTTAGCAATGTGTGGCAGCGGGCTCATGTGGGGACAACCTGGGTGTCTCAAGCCAGCGTGGTTTCCGTGCCACTGTCGTCCAGCAGCTGGGAATTATTACGGAAAGGCTACCGAATGTGCGGCAAACTTCTGGTTTTTAAATAGGGATGGATTTTCTCGTTTTTATTCCCAATTCATCCTGCCCAGTGTCTATAATTACTGGCGCTGTTACTGTGTCTTTAAATCAGCTTAAGCAAATGCGTGTAGGCAAAGCCTGGCTCAGCTCCGCCAGGGCTGCTGTGAGGTGATGGGAGACCCCAGCCCCGCTCAGGGCTGTGCCGGACCCTCAGCTGAGCACACGGGACCTGGCCTGGTGCTCACTGGCATTGTCGGACTCTGGCTGCTCCCGGTCAGTTCTGCTGCAGTTTCTAACCCCGCCTGGGTGGCAATAGAAAGAAAGATAAACTGTTTCCTTTTTTATTTAAGTTTTCTTGCTCAATTTTCCCCCTCCCCGGTCTGTCTACCCTGCCCTGTGCGAGTCCTCTGAGAGGAACATCATGTTTTCTTTAATTTAATTTTTAATTTAGTTTGGGGTGTTTTTTTTTTGCAAGCGGTTTGGTTTAAAGCGTTTTTCAGTGGCATTGCTCAGAGCTGAATCCCCGCTAAGGCATCCCAGGCACCTCTCCGGATGGGCACTCGCTCTGCACCTCAGATGGGCGCCTGACAATCACATATAAAAACAAATACATTTCTTGCCTGTGTTACTAATGGCAACAAAGATTGCCAAAGTGAACAAACTAAGTGAGGGAGACCATTCCTGTCAATGCAGACCATCTCCTTTCGGTCCGTCCAAGCCCTGCTTGACGAGCCACGGGGGCACATGCTGCCTTATTCATCGAATCATGGAACGGCTTGGGTTGGAACCGACCTTAAAGCCCATTCAGTTCCAACCCCCCTGCCATGGGCAGTGACACCTCCCACTGGAACAGGGAGCTCAAGGTCCTGTCCAACCTGGCCTTGAACACCTCCAGGGATGGGGCAGCCACAATTTCCAACCCGTTCCATTGCTTTTGCTCCCGTTGAAGTAGCCGGCTTGTGGATGACATGCTCTGAGTGGTGAATGCTGTTTCAGTTTCCAGCTACCAACCTAGTTTTGTGTTTTGGAGTCATCTGGGGTAAAAACCTGCCTTCGAGGTTTCGCTGCTCTCTGGGAATGAATGTTAGAGAGGTATCTCCTGCGGGTGTGTTTCCAGGGTCAAAGTGCGTCCCTCCTGGCCTTCTGCAGTGCCCCCTGGCCAAAGGAGCTGAACAGCACTTTGGAAAGGCAAGCGACCGAGTCCTCCCCATCTCTTGCTGCAGAGGGATGTGTTGGGCTTTCTCCTTTTCCATACCCTAAGGCTGGGAAGTCTCCCTTTCCTTCCTCTGTGTTGCTGGTGTGGAAGGAGGCACCACCGACTGGCAGTGCGTTACTGTGTCCATAAAGGCCCTGGAGCCCAGCCGAGTGCATTCCTCCTCTGCCAAGCTGCACTACGTTCCTACTGACATGACCCACAGCGGGATCTCCGGAGCTGGCCCTCAGCTTCACAAGACTCGTGCAGTGGCTGCCATTTGTGCAGCGGGGAAAGGTGAAGCTACTGTTCGCCCTGAGGGAGCTTGTGCTCTTGGTCTGTACCCTGGCTGCCAGCAACGTGCACGTCGGTGCTCATCGGGCCTTTGCTTTCTTGACACCGTCGCGCAGCCCCCTCCTCCCTGCGTCAGGGGAGGATGTGCCTGGCTGGAGCCCAGGCGGAGGGGAGCCTTGCGCTGGGGGATTTTAGGAACCTGGCTGTTGGCGTTTCGGCACCCGTCACCACGTGCCTGCCCAGGCAAGGTAGAGCTCAGCCCGTGGCGATCTCATAGCTCACGTGGTGGGGATGGGGGAGAGGAAAGGCAAAGATCTCCAAATCCAAGTTGTTTTAATACTTGGAAATGTACAGAGTAGGAAAACACATGAAAAGCATCATGGGGGGGTCAAGATCCTAAAACTGAACACATTGGTACTGTGGAGTGGCTGGCACGGGGTGTCTCTGTGAGAAAGCCCCATTCTGTACCCATGGGTCTGGGTCCACCCCAGTTGCCATGGAGGTGGGCGGCTGTAGGAGATCGTAGCTCTGGTTGAGCTGCTCACAGCAGTAAAATTGGCAACGCAGACCTGACATTCGTTAGGGCAAGCGCTGACAGCATCAAACCTTCTGGGACAAAAGAAACTCTTTGCTACTTGTGGCTGGAAGGGAGGCAGCAGCCAGAGGAGCTGGTTGATGCATTCACCAACACAAGCACTTGGGAAGCTGGGTGCTGGGTCAGATCAGGGAACTGATCTGAATGAGAAGGGGCTGTTATTTGGCACAGGGAGGAGAACAGGTTGCAAATCTACCGTGATACTCCTGTCCCTCTGCTGTTTTAACGCTGGGGTGGGGGTGGGAGGGGTAATGTTACAGCAGAAAACTTCATTAGGAAGCCACAGCTCCAGCAACTCAAGTTAGGATCCCCGAGAGCTCGGGAGAAGGTAGGATTTTAACAGGGGTCAGAGCAGAGATTACGTGGGCTTAATTCTCTTCAGCCGTGTAGGAGCTGGTAGGAGAAGGCGACAGCAGCCTGTCCTGCCATCCTCATCTCCACTTGCGTTGAAACTCTGGTTGGTCTTGGCGCTGTTGGGAATTCAGTGTAAGGAAGATTTGTCTAGAGATAATTATTAGAAAATATCCATTCCCGAAGGAATTCATCTTGGGAAACTTGTTTCCATTGGCTGTATAGCAGTATTTCAGAAGAGAGAGTGATTTTTTTACTTAATCCAAAGGAACTTCCACGTGTAGCGAAGTCCTTGCTAACCCGAGTCAAAGCGTGCTTTTACCACAAGGCAAACATCTTCTGCTTTGCATTTTCTTGAGGCTGGAAGGGACTGGTTTGCAGAGTAGCATCCTCTCTTGCTGCAAAACGATGAGAGATTTTGTCCTAATGAAAAAAACCCAAACCTTGTTTTGAATACATCACGCTGCAAACCTCTCCAAGGGCTTGTTGTTGGAGGCGGATGCATTCGGCACCTTTCTTGTTCGCAATTCTTTGAGCATGCTTTGTTTCAAGAGGTGAAGGGGCTTTAATATCGCACGATGACCCTCTCCACACAAAACACTGCGTTGATGTTCTTATTTTGTTCTAAACTAGTTTTCTTTGGAGTTAATTAGAATTGGCTGGGCACCTATTTAGCTAAATCAAAATAAGGCTGTGCTTTCGTATACACCTCCTTTTGGCAGACGTAGTGTATTAAGCGGATTCTGTGCCAGGCTGTGCCCTCTCTCCCTCTTGGTGAACCTGATCTAGGAGCTAGTATGGATTAAAACCAGTCCAGCCAGGAGGGGAAAAAAGGGATTTTAAATAGAGATCAACTCCCTGGTCAAGTTTACCTGGACACCACACTGTTTCAGTGATGTGGTTGGAGGAGTAAGGGGAGAGAAGCTTCTTCTGCTCAAAGGCAGGAATATGAAACCATGCCCTAGTTGTGTTCTCCAAGGGGTTCCTACTAGTTTAATTACATCCCTTTAAAGTTGCTTCAAGCTGCAGTGGTGTAGAAGAGAGATGTGCTCAGTTTGCTCGTGTCGACTCAACCAAAAGTCGAGTGTTTTGACCCAGGGAGGCTGCAGCTGCTCTCTCCAGTTCGGCGTTGCATGGGAGGCTGCTCATCCCTGCCTTTCTCGCTGAACTTCCTGGTCCGCCTCCTTAAGGATGCTGTTCTTTCACTGTTCATGCCGGTTTGTGCATGAGACCACGTCTGTTGTTTTCCCTCTGTTTTATTTCTTCTCTTAGTTGAAATCTTGATTCTTTTTCGCTTCTGTTCTTCGTTCCCTGTGAAACGCCTGTCTTTGGCATGTGTCCCACTTCGTCCATAGAGGACAGAGGCCAAGAATTCATGAAACAGTGTCTATCTCTGTTGCTATGTCCTCCTGGCTCTCTTCTTGTGGCCGTCGTGCCTTCTTTGTTGACCAGCTCTTATTCAACTACTCCAAACGTGCTGTTTCTCCCAGCTCTTAACATCACCCTGTTATCACTTCTCCCTTGCCAGACCTATTTTCGAGTCGCACCTGATCTTTTCTTGTTTGAGGGTTCAGCTTGTCTCCAACTCCTCTTCCACGTCACGGGGCCACATGCATCCCCTTCCCCGTGGCACAGAAGGTCCCTTTTGATTTCTCCCAAAGCATCTCTCCTGCTGCTGTGTTCGGGGGCAGAATCTTTCTCCTCTCCTTCTTTCAGTTTAGCCTAAGATGGTGAAATCCCCGCAGATTGTTTGTTCCCCTATTTCCTTTATGTTGCATTTCTCTCCAAGCATCGAAAGACTCCTCCCCTTCCTGCTCCAAGCCACCTCTCATTCTCTTTGGGTATGACCCTGCTCTCTGGTTTAGCGTCTGCTCGGCTTCCCCTTCATCCTATAGGATCTGTTCCATCTCACACCATGTGTCTTTTAGCAGGTTTCCCCCTCTCCTTCTGACCGCTGATTTCCGTAGTCTGTTTGCTCACTTGTGCCCTCATATGTGCAGATGGATCTGTCACTTCTTTTTTTGCCAACAAGCTGCCTTGCCCCGATTTCTCCTATGTGCCTGGCCCTTCTTTTCCATCTGGAGGATCCCCACTGGCACGTTTGGGCTGAGGTGAGGATAGTTGGCAGCAGCTGCATTCAAAAGAGTCATTCAGTTCCATGGCTCGATCCCTTGAGCTGCTGGCTGCTATATATCCTCGTGTGGCTAAGCGTAAACGGATGGTGTGAGCCGTTTCTTGTCCCGTTCAGAGCTTGTGTCACCAGGAGTTTGCCAGGGAAAAGACAACCAACGGAGATGTGGGATCATATGTCGATTTCAGCTTCTTCCCACTCTCACCCACTGCACTGAGAACGTTGCTGTGGCTCTGTGCCTGCCTCACCTTCGGGTGCTTAGTATTTCTCTGAATTCAGAACCTCTTTGACAGCATCTCTCTACCTTTTGCAGTCAGTGCTGCTTGGTTCCACTGAGTCCACTTGTTAGTGCAGCAGAGCCTTTTTCCTTCGTGGCTTTTTCCCTGATACAACTTGAGCAGCAAAGCTGCCTTAATGCTTGAACACACAGCGCTGCACGATTGGCTGCAGCGTTCTCCCTTGAAAGCTCCACCCAGCCGACGGTGCGTCTTGGATGCTCGGGAATTGCTCGATTTCCTCATGTTTTTCACCCGTAACTCTGCTGAATACCAGCACCTTCCTGACAGAGGGAGGGGATGAGCACCTGAGGGAACCTCAGACAGCACTGTTGGCAAAGCTCTGCTCCCCTCCAGGGTCCCCAGCTCCCCTCCCCAGCTGCCTCCTTGTTTAAGGCTGCTCCCTTTGAGCCCACTATGGGCTGGTTTATGAAAGTCCTATGGAGTCTTGAAGATGATGGTCTGTTAAAATGCCAGTATCTTGGGTAAAGCTCTGTCTTGCAGAGGTGCTGGAGGTTCCTCTGGAGAAAGAATGCTTCAAGGGATGTGCGTGTGTGTGAAGACTGCGTGAAACTCTAAGGGTAGCTGGAGGCTTTTCAGCAATAAAGGTGTTGAATACGAGGACAAGTAGACTGCCCAAGGTGCTGCTGGTTTTTTCTAGCCCTCTTCCAGGTGGATGTGTAGCATCTCAAGTGTGTTACCCTCTCTGCCTGGCACCGACGCTGGCGATGACTCTCTCTGAAGTGTGATTAAATATGAGCGTTTCGGGGAGAGTTACCAATCCTCTGTTTTCGTTTTGTAGGCAGAGTGGCCCCTCGAGCCCCAGCGGGTTCCGGTTGGTGACGAGCAGCTGTCATGATCTCTACAGCACCTCTGTACAGTGGGGTGCACAACTGGACCAGCACAGAGCGGATTCGCATGTGTGGCCTCAACGAGGAGAGGTGAGGTGCGTGCGCGGCACGGTAGGGGAAGGAGGAAGAGAGTGGAGAAAGTGACTTAGGGATCCAGAGGGCTTATGGGAAGGGAGCTGAGGCTCGCTTAACTCCTTGCTAGGGTGTAAAATAGCCCAAGGTGTGAAAGAGATGCAGGGAGGGCCTGGATGTGTGGTCAAACAGTGGCATGCTGTGATGGTCCCAACATCCTGTGCTCCAGCAGAAGTCTCTGCCACGAAACTGTTGGTTGTGTGTAGCTGTATTGCCTCCATGGTGTTGGTGGGTGATAAGGCTGAGTCGTCTGCCTGTGCTCCTGTCTTCACCAGACCTGTGCTCTTAACTGCCAGGGGAAGGAAAGAGCTTGACCCACGGCAAGCCAAGCTGCTAAGAAGAGCTTTTGGCGACCCAGGAGGGTTAGTGCAGACCAAACGATTAGATGGGAGAGTTGTGACATGCCACCAAACAGGAGATTAGGGAGGATTAGTGTCTGGGAGGCAGAATCGATCAAGATGAGTTCGTGGCCTGCCCCTTGGCTTTGCATCGCCTTTTTATTCCCTCAGCTCTGGGGTCTTGTTCTCAAAACTGATCAGTTTGTGGCTTCCCTGAGGTGACTGCGTCTGCTCAGCGCATTTGCTGTAGACAGAAAAGTTTGAACGGGCTGAAAGGCAGCACGTGCTTGTCACTTCTTGCTGTGGGTATTGAGGCTTTTGGTGGTGAGTCCTCCAAGGGCTAGTTGGAAGAGAGGTGGGAAAGGGCAAAGGCTGGTCAGCTTAGGCCAGTGGGAAGAGCAGAGGGACAGGGCATAGCCTGGTCCTGTGAGGCCAGTGGGAAGAACACTGGGACAGGGCAGAGCCTGGTCCTGTGAGAGCCAGTTGGACAAGCAGTGGGACAGGGCAGAGCCTGGTACTCTGAGGCCGGTGGGAAGAGTGGTGGAACAGGGCAGAGCCTGGTCCTCTGGGGCCAGTGGGAAGAGCAGTGGGATGGGGCAGAGGCTGGTCCTCTGAGGTAGAGTGAGAAAAGCACAAGGAAGGGCAGAGCCTGGTCTTTTGAGGATGTGTGCGAAGAGTGGTGGGATGGGGCAGAGCCTGGTCCTCCAGTAGTGGGAAGTGGGTTGGGACAGGGCAGAGCATGGTCCCGCGAGTGCCAGTTGGACAAGCAGTGGGACGGAGCAGAGCCTGGTCCCCTGCGGCCGGTGGGCAGAGCGGTGGGACAGGGCAGAGGCTGGTTCCCTGAGGACGATTGGGCAGAGCGGTGGGCCGGGGCAGCGCCGGGCGCCCAGGGCGGGGCGGGCAGGCCGCTGTGCCGCCCATCTCCCGCCGCAGCCGCTCTGGCCGCCCCGATAAGGGGGTGGCGTGGCCGCCGCTCGCAGCTGGCGCCGGTCCCGGCCCTCGCTCGCCCCCTGGCGGCCGCCGCTCGCCCGGCCCCGCCCGTGTCGCCTCTGCCGGGTCCCCGGGTCCCTTCGCGGGGATGCGGCTCAGGAGAGGGCGGAGACGGTCGGGATCGACGATCTCAAAGGTCTTTCCCAAGCAAATGGTTCTGCGGGAGATGCGGGAGCCCATGGGGACGCGTCCTTACGGATCCGGGACCGTGTGGTGGGAGCGAGTCCCCCAGAAACCGTGTCAGCAGCAGAAACTGGAAGTGAGCTCGTTTCTAGAACCGTCAGGGCAGAGAGAGGGCTTGTGAGCTTTAAATGGGGGATCGTGGGTGACCAGGGTCTCATCCCGGGAGATTAGGGACTCATCATGGAGTCCTAGAATGGTTTAGGTTGGAAGGTACTTCAAAGCCCATCCAGCTCCAACCCCTGCCATGGGCAGGGACACCTCCCGCTGGATCTGGTTGCTCCAAGCCCCATCCAACCTGGCCTGGAACCCCTCCAGGGATGGGGCAGCCACCACTGCTCTGGGCAACCTGGGCCAGGGCCTCCCCACCCTCACAGCAAAACATTTCTCCCTGAGATCTCATCTCAATCTCCCCTCTTTCAGTTGGAAAATGTTCCCTCTCGTCCTCTCCCTGCCCTCCCTGATCCAGAGCCCCTCCGCAGCTTTCCTGGAGGACTTTCCTTTCAGGACTGGAAACTGCTCTAAGGTCTCCCCACAGCCTTCTGTTCTCCAGGCTGAACTCCAACTCTCTCAGCCTTTCTTATCCTGGCACCAGCACCTTATCTAAGTGACCCTTAAAGACCTGAGAACCATCACTGGGTAAATCCTGCTGGGGCAGGAGTGTCCCACAGCCAGGCGCTGAACACATGAGTGCTTCTCCTGTCCAGGTTTCTCATAGATTATAAGCATAGCTGTTTCTCTGTGCACCCAGTTTCCATGGAGTTCACAGTCCTTATCCTGAATTCAGGCTCTTCACTCAGGGACTGTCTTCCGAAGAGAAGGGGTCAAACATGCAGGACACAGCACAGACACCCACTACTCCTGTCACAGACAGCTTGGCCCTGAAGAGCTTTGGTGCTGGAGGGAGATCTCCATCTGCGGCTTGAAGATAGTGGGGTTGGGCTGGGTAGTCCCACGGCAAGGAGTGAGCGCAGCTGGGAGAGGGAGAAATGGGAAAGAGGAGGTGCTTGTGGAAGAAGAGACAAGGGGGATAGGACTGGAAGTGTGTGGTGGGACAGAATGGGTAGTGAAGGGGACAGGAGCAGGTGCGTGGAGCCAGGCTGTGACTCCTGGGCTGGCCTGTGGTGAGACCGGGGGTGGGCGTCAAAGTTCCCAGAGGTAAGGACAGTGCACAGAGCTGCTGGGCCGTGGAGGAGGTCTTGTCAGGCCCATAGGAGCTGTAGGGTAAGCACTGGTGTGTGAGGAGGTGCTATTGGGCAGGCAGAGCTCCAGGACAAGGAGGACTGCAGTGAACAGCAGTGCTCCTCAGCCCTTCAGTCTACTGGTACCCTTTGTGTGACGTGTGGCGATGAGGAGCTGGCTATCTGGAGCAGGCATGCTGCTCTGCTTGTCCCACATGGGGACAGGGAGGGGTGGGATGGTACCTGGAGCAGGCACACTGCTCTGCTGTCCTGTGTGGGGACAGGGATGAGTGGGATGCTGGGAGGGTGTCTTGGGGTTTCGTAATGCTGTGTCTTGTTCCTCGGCTAGGAGAGCCCCCCTTTCTGATGAGGAGTCTAAAACAAGCAGTTCCCAGCACTTGGGGTCTCAAGAGTTTTGCGTCAGCAGCAGCCTTTCCAAGGTGAGCTTCCATGTGTTTATGGGTGCACAAAGGCCTTTCCCTGATGGAACAAGTCAAGCAAGAGCATCTACCTCACTGAGTCCTGTAGGCTCCTTCTCCAGAGGAGTGCCCTGAAGGTGCGGTAAGGGTAAAGCAATGCTTTAGTTCCACAAGAGCTGTTTGCCACCTCTGTGTCCTGAGGGAGCTGGAGAGAAGGCCGTGTTTGCTAGGTCCACTTGCACTGCTTTTGGGAACACCTCCTTTCTTGTTGCAGGTGGAGCTCACAGCAGTCAGCGGTGGTGGCAGCAGCGCCCAGGGGCTGGAGGCTGATGGCAAGGTGGAGGAAAAGCTTGGGCCCAGACTGGAAGAGCAGCCACCTGATCCCAACCCAAACCCAGAGTGTGCAGGAAAGACTGTGAAAGATGATGCCCTGGGTGCTCTGGCGAGCCAGGCGGATGGCAGAGGGCAGGAGCCTGCAGTTCCCAGAGCTGCAGAACAGGAGAGCAGTGGTGCTGATGCTGCCTGGACACCTGCAGATCCTCACAGCAGCAAGGAGGCTGACCCTCCTCCAGCCTGCTCCGTGGCTTCAGAGAGCGAACCTGCTGGGAAGGAGAAAACTGCCCCAAGCGCTGGAGCACAGGGGCCAGGTGTGCTGGCAGAAGGGACATTGGCTGTGGTAGTCTCCAGCTGCAACACCTCTGCCTCCACTCCCGCTACTTTTACTTTGAACAGAGTGTGCTTTCCCACATCTCAGGCCGCTGCTATGCAAAAAATGCCCCTGTCCTTTCAACCTGGGGCAGTTCTGAGCCCAAGCCAGTCGCTGGTGTACATCCCACCCCCCAGCTGTGGGCAGCCGCTCAGTGTGGCTACGCTACCAGCCACCTTGGGGGTCTCCTCCACGCTCACCCTCCCTGTCCTGCCTTCCTACCTACATGAGCGTTGCTTGCCAGGTATTATCGCTTCCCCAGAGTTGCGCTCCTACCCCTACACCTTCTCCGTCACCAGACCCTTGGCTTCAGATGCCAAGGTAGTATCTGTGGAGGTGAATCAGCTCAGCTGCCCTTCGCCCTCGGGTGGAAACAGTGCCCAGGCTGCTGCTGAGGGTGCTCCGCCATCCACCACGGGCTCTTCCCTCTCCTCCAGCCAGTCTCCGTTGGCAGCACCGGCTGGGAATGCTGCTCCCTCCTCCGGCATCAGCACACACGCCAGAGCCCCGGCAGCTCCTGAGCTGCACGCACCAGGGGCCACTGCTTCACTCTCTCCCCTGAAGTCCCCTCCACAGCTAGAGCGTGAGATGATCTCCTCTCCAGAGTGCAGCGAGATGCCTCTCGATCTCTCCTCCAAGTCCAATCGTCAGAAATTGCCTCCACCCAGCCAACGCAAAACACCTCCTATGCCCATCCTCACGCCCGTGCACACCAGTGGCAAAGCCCTTCTCACCACAGTCCTGTCCAAGTCCCAGCGTGCGGCCCAGACCACGGGCAGTAGTGTCACCTCGTGTCTTGGCACCACCCCTCCCTTAGTCATCTTCCCTGAGTTCCTGCGCAATGGCGAGCAGGGTTCCTGGGTGAAGAACACCACACTCATCAGCACCATTCCAGGCACCTATGTTGGTGTCGCTAACCCAGTGCCTGCGTCGCTGCTGCTCAGCAAGGACCCAGGTGTGAGCTTCAGCAGGGACCCGCGCCACCTTCCCAAGCAGGAGCCTATTTCCATCATCGATCAGGGAGAGCCTCGCAGCGCTGAGGTTCCCTGTGGGAAGAAAGCCAACCAGGTCAGCGCAGAAGGACAGCAGGATCCTGCCAGGAGACTTCTCCACGGCAGAGCTGCTACAGGAGCTCCTTTGTGTCAGTCCAAGGACGTCTCTACCTGGAATCCTGGCCAGGGAAGTGTGTACCCGCGATGCCCTGTGAATGGAAAACCTTCCAATCCTCAGCTTCTGCCTCTCGGCTGGTCTCCTTATCATCAAACCCCTCTGCTTTCGATTGGCATCTCCACAACAGGGCAGCTGCCACCAAACCAGAACAGCTCCTGCAAGCCAGCTGGTGCAGATGAGCTCCCGACGTTCCTGAGCGTGCAGCCCATCGAGTCTAGCACAGCCACCCAGAGCCTGCCAGAGGGGCTGCCCAAGCTCCCACCTCAGGAACGGGAAGCGACAGCCAAGAGCAAGAGCTGCCGGGCCTTGCCCAAGCTCTATGAGGAGCCAGCCAATCCAGTCTCGGATGGAGGTCCAACTCTTCAGACCAGCGCTTTGGATAGGAAAGGGGGGAAGGGGAAGCTGGACAGCCCTCAGAAGAGTCAAGAGTGTGATCAGGCAGGGTCTGACTCCAGTAAGGAGGGCAGCGTACAGACTGAGGCTCCCCAGGGGAGCTGTAGCCTCAAACAGTTGGATGCAAAGCCTAAAAACCAAGTGTTAGCGGCATACTTGTCACATGAGCTGCCTGCGGTCGGGCAGCAGAGCCTGTGTGTGGTTTCAGAGGTGCCCACTGTACCAGCGGAGAGCCAACACAAGGAGCCGGGCTGCAAAGGCTCCCAGGAGCCACCAGCTGCAGACCCCCTCCAGTGTGTGCGTCAAGTGGACCTGTGCAGGGTCAAGAAGGAGCAAGTAGAGTGCGATGTGTCCTTTACGTCTGTGACTTGCCTGCGAGCTGGCGCTGCTCCGCAGGGATATGCCGAGACCAAGCTCAAAGGGGCAGGGCAAATCAAGCAAGAGGGCAGTGTGCGCTGCAAGTCCAAGCGGCAACATGATGGGGAGGCCAAGCAGGCCCCCAAGCGACTCAAGTGCCAAGCCCAGGACGGCGAGGACTCCCCTAGCAAATCTGGGAGCCAGAATGTGCATGGCCGGAAGGTGAGTGGGACGGGCTAGGACTGCTGGGTTATGGCAGAGGTGAGGTTGGGGTTGAGGAGGGAGCCCTCACAGGGGAGGGCAGCGGAGTGCACAGGGCTTTCTGCCCATGCTCTTTGGCATTTTGAGGGTGCCGGTTGACAGCCAGCTGAACACAAGGCAGCAGTGGCCCAAGTAGCCAAGAAGGTCAACAGCATCTTGGCTTGGATCAGCCATGGTGTGGCCCTCAGGAGCAGGGAAGGGATTCTCCCACTGCACTTGGCACTGGTGAGACTGCACCTCGAATTCTGGGTTCAATTTTGGGCCCCTCAGTTCAAGAAAGACATTGAGGGGCTGGAGCGATTCTGGAGAAGGAAACAGCTGAGGAATGGTCTGGAGAACAAGTCTTATGAAAAGCAGCTGAGGGACCTGGGTCTGTTTATCCTGGAGAGGAGGAGGCTGAGGGGAGATGTTATCACTGTCTACAACTGCCTGAAAGGAGGTTTTGAAGACTTGGGTGTCTTCACCCAAGTGATAGGTGATAGGACAAGAGAAAATGGCCTCAAGCTGTGCCAGGGGAGGTTTAGCTTGGACAATAGGAAAAAATTCTTTACAGGAAGGGTTCTTAGGCACTGGAGTGCCACCCAGGGAGGTGATTGAGTCCCCATTCCTGGAGGTGCTTAAAAGATGGGTAGATGAAGTGCTTAGGGATATGATTTAGTAGTAGACAGGTGTGGTTGGACTTGATGATCTCAAAGGTGTTTTCCAACCTAGAGATTCTATGATTACCTGGCAATGGATTGATTACCCATGTCTGCAGGTTATCTAGAGCAAAAAATGGACCTGGGGTGTTAAAACTGCTGTAATACACCAGCTTGATGAATGGGGACAGAGTTTTGGTTTGTCCCTTCTCCTTTGCTACTCCGTCTCAGTCAGTTGGCAGATCAAACTTCAGTCTGTCTTCCATTCACAGTGGCGAAAACACCATGACAATCCACATGAAGTCGGCAAGCGAGAAGGCCGAACCAACCTGGGCTCAGTGAAGGATCACAACAGCCTCAGGGTAAAGCGGAAGCGCAGGAGGCCAGCGAAGACGGAGATCTCATCTCCAGCACATCGTGGGGACAGCCACGAGGAAGGTACTCATGAATGGTGGTGTGTTCTCACAGGGTTGGGCTGCAACCATTCCTGATGGGGCCAAACCACTGCACTCCTGAGGCTGAAGGACCTGTGGAGCTAGTGGCTTCCGAAAGAGAGCTGCAGTTATGCTGGACTGCCCTTCCCAGGCCAGCAGACGTGGCTTGTTTTTTCCAGGCTCTGTTTTCCCCACAGGTTACCTTGAGAAGAAGCCCAAGAACAACTTTCGGGATTTCATTCCAGTGGTGCTGAGCAGCCGGACACGCAGTCAGTCAGGTGAGTTGGTGCCCGGGTACCCAGATGGGAGTCCTGGGTGGACTGTGAGAGTTTCTCTTTTGATGTGGCCTCGTCCCTGTCTTCCTTCCTGCCTTGCAGGGTTTTTCTTGTAGATACAATGCTTTTTGTCTGCTAGAAATCCCACTTTCTTGCAGGAAGCATTGCTGGCTCTTCTGCTGGTGTGACAGGAGAGTGTGATGTGACTAGTCAGGACATATTACCATTGTTGGAGGAGGATCAGGAAGAAGAAGAGGAGGAAGAGGAAGAAGAGACATTGTTGAAACGTCGCAAACTGCGAAAATCCCACAGGACATCACGCTATCACAGTCGCAGGGCCAGGGACAAGTCTGTGTCCGAGAGGAGCAGCTGTTACACGAGGAGGACCCGGGAGCTGCCCTGGAGAGTGGAATCACCCAGGCAGCTGTGGGAGCCCAACGAGGAGGAGGATGATGATAGTCACATCAAAAGGAAGAAAAGGAGACGACAGAAAAGTCGGAAATACCAGACAGGGGAATATTTGACTGAGCGAGAGGAGGAGCGAGTGGGCTACCCCCACAGGAGGAGAAAATCCAAAGCAGGTACAACCTGGGAAGGGCTTTCTGGTACCAGGCTGGGGACCAACATGGGGGGGATTGCCTTGTTGTCTTTTTTTGTTGTGTGGGCGATTTTTGGGGAGAGGGAGCTTGGGTTTTTGGGTTTTTTTGTAATGATGAAACTCTGTCATTATTAGTATTTTGATGTCCCCAGCGTGGGCACCTTCAATTGATCAGCTCTTCTTTCAAAAATACTTGCAATGAATTTGGGAGTAGGAAATGGCAGCTGATGTGGCTTAATTAGATACTGATCTCACCCTCAGAATAAGACAGAGGGCGTGGGAAAACAAGAATCGGACGAGGTAGCACAGTGAAATATTTCTGGACAAGCATGGACCCTTGGGAGTAGTGTTCAGCATTCCTGGCTAAAGCAGAGGGAGATGGAGCCATCGCAGTTCAACTGGGCTTCTTCATGCTTTGTCTTGCTTTATTAAGGCAACTTGCAAGCTTGTACCGGGGAGCACAAGGGCGAGAAGATAAACAAAGCTGTGCCTGCAAGCAAGGGAGAAATCCTCCTCTGGTTCGTGTTTGCATCTTTGCTTGGAGGAGGATGCTGTGCCACCTGTCTGTGTCCTGCTCACTCCTCTGCTCTCATGTTTTCTCCCCTAACTGCCCAGGCTCTGTGGTAAAAACTAGATTTGTGTTTTCCTGAGGTTCTGCAGTCTCTGTGGTCCTTTCTCTCTGTTTGTGCAGGGGCAGTTTAAGGCTATTGGAAGACAGGCTGGGATTCATCCAGCAGCGATGTCTCAGTGTGTGTGCCATGGTGGCTCCTAGCTGGGTCCGAGTGTAGTGTGTCTGAGTGTCCCACAGGTGACTTCTGTCAGGGTTGCAGAAGAGCATGTCTGAGACAGTGCTGGGGGAAGCACTCTGTTCACTTGAACCTTTCTCTTGGCGGTGACGCAGTGGATATGGACCTGCTGCCACATTGATGTTGAGATGAACAGGAAAGGCTGAAAGGCTGCTGAGGCACTGTGAGAAGTAGGGATGGCCACTCTCCTCCCACCAGCTGATCTTCCAAGCTACATTTCTGCTCTGGCACAGCTTTAGCTGCAGTGTCTGGGTGCCTCTGTGAGGCCAGGAATGAAGTTTCTGATGGGTTTCCTGGCATCTTTGCAGTTCAAGGGTGCTCTCAGGCTGTCTCCCACTGTTCAAAACAGCCTGAGAAGGTGGGTTGAGTGCAGCAGCACTCAAGAGGACTTTCTTCAGGAGCTCTGTCACACATCTTAAGAGTGGCTGTCTTCTGTCCAGAAGCCAGTTTCCCTCAGGAACTGCTTGCTGGCCCTCAGAGGCGTGAGCTTCTGTATTGTGGATTCAGGAATTGTGGCTTAGAGCTGTTGCTGGCTTTTGAGACGAGGATCTGGGCATCACCGTGGCACTGCAAGCTGTCTGGCAGCCAGAGGAGGGACAGGGCCCAGCCTGCGTGTTTGGGGAAAGCAGACAGCTGTGTCCCATCCTCGCTAAAGAATCTGCATCTTCTTCAGCTATGAGCTGCAGTGATCCACTGCCCAATGCCTGGCTTGCTGGGGACAGTCCCCTCTAGGAGAGGGCTTAACACAAGCAATCTCTGCTTGCTGATGCCACCTCATCATCAAGCACTCTGATGGACCCTGAGGCTTCGGAGCAGGCACTTGGGTGAAGGAGGCTATAGCCGTTTGGTGAGGAAGGCAGTGCTGGGATCCACTGGCGGTAACTCCTCTCTCTGACCCACTGTGATTTTGGGCAGATTGCTCTGATCAGTTGGACTGGCTGTTCCTTACCTACAAGGAGTTTCCCTGCTGCTCAGCTATGGCTGAGGCGCACGCTTCTGTGAGAGCACTAAGCTGGTGGTGTTCCTCCCTCTCCTTTGGATGCTGAAGAGAGTAAAAATAGATGCAGATCCTTGCCAGAGCCACGTGTCGGACCTCTGGGCTAGAGGAACCTACTGTCCTCTTTCCCTCTGTGCTCAGAGTAGCAATGGAGCCACTGTGTTTTCCTCCTGCTGGGTGCACGGGGACTGCCGGTGTGTGCCACTTGCCGGCACAGACCATCCTGCTCGCTGCATGTTGTCTGATGTTGTCAGCATTTTACTCCTTGCTCACTCTGTTCCCAACTCTTCTCAGGCTCCTGCTGTTCCCTGCCTGTCTCTTCCATAGCCCAAGGCTGCTTTTCATCCCCGGGAAGATGTTCCCTGACATGGACATGCGTTCTTGTCAAGCGAGGTGTGTTTAACACTACGGGGCTGGGCTGCTTTAAAAGCTTTGCTCTAGAACACAGAGCCCCTGCGTGTTGGCAGAAGGAATCGGATATCAGGGAAGAAGCATCTCAAGTCCTTGCATCCTGCCCTGGGTTAGTTGTGAAAGTGTCACAATACTGCAAGAGAGACAAGGGTGGTGTTACAGACAGCCCAGCAGAAATCTCTGTCTGGTGATTGCTCCCAAAGCAGCAAGTAGGCCAGTGGTTGCTGTGTGCTGCCTTCTTGATGAGTGTCATTGCTAAAACTGTGCTTCATCATAGAATCATAGAAGGGTTTGAGTTGGAAGGGACCTTAAAGATTGTCTAATTCCAACCTCCCTGCTTCACTTTGTTCAGAGCAAGGAGAGGTCTCCTGTTTCTTGCCCAAGTATATCCAGTGTGCTGGGTTGTGTCAGGGTTTGTCTTGCCTGTGGTTTTCTCCTGACCGTGGCAAGTGCAGAGGCTGTGCAGGGCCAGCACTCAAGCACAGCTGCTTCCTGGACGTGAGCTGCCTGGGCTTCCACAGCATCTAGAACAGCTGAACTAGGGCTGTCCATACCCAGGCCTTCTACAGCTCATTCATGAGTTTGTCATCCATACGTACAAACCTCATGGAGTTCAACACAGCCAAGTGTGATGTCCCATGCCAGGGACACCTCCTGCTGTATCTGGTTGCTCAAAGTCTGATCCAGCCTGGCCTTGAACAACTCCAGGGATGGGGCAGCCACAACTTCCCTGGGCAACCTGTGCCAGTTCTTCCCCACCCTCATTGTGAAGAATTTCCTCCTAATGTCTTGTCTAAATCTTCCTGTCTCCATTTGAAAGTCATTCCCCCTCATTCTATCACTCCATTTCTTTGTAAAAAGTCCCTCCCCAGCTTTCCTGTAACCCCTTCAGGTACCAAAAGGTTTCTATAAGGTCTCCTCAGAGCCTTCTCTTCTCCAGGCCGAAGGCTTAATTACAGCCTGAGAGTTGTGTATGAGCTTAGAAAAAAATACTGTGTGGTGGGATGTCAGAACTGCCACCCCAAAGCACGTCTCATGAGTGTGCTTCACTTTGTTCAGAGCAAGGAGAGGTCTCCTGTTTCTTGCCCAAGTATATCCAGTGTGCTGGGTTGTGTCAGGGTTTGTCTTGCCTGTGGTTTTCTCCTGACCGTGGCAAGTGCAGAGGCTGTGCAGGGCCAGCACTCAAGCACAGCTGCTTCCTGGACGTGAGCTGCCTGGGCTTCCACAGCATCTAGAACAGCTGAACTAGGGCTGTCCATACCCAGGCCTTCTACGGCTCATTCATGAGTTTGTCATCCATACGTACAAACCTCATGGAGTTCAACACAGCCAAGTGTGAGGTCCTGAACCTGGGTCTGGGCAATCCCAAGCACAAAGACAGGCTGGGTGGAGAATGGATTGAGCGCAGCCCTGAGGAGGAGGACTTGGAGTGCTGGGGGATGAGAAGCTCAACATGAGCCGGCAACATGTGCTCACAGCCCAGAAACCAACAGTGTCCTGGGCTGCATCCCAAGCAGTGAGACCAGCAGGAAGGAAGGGGATTCTGCCCCTCTGCTCCACTCTGGTGAGACCAAACCTGGAGCCCTGTGTCCTGCTGATAACATCTATTTCCACCACCTCTGGAGGCAGTGAAGGCCTGAAGTTCCCTCTGCGCAAAGTCTTTTCTTCTGTCTGTTTTTTTCTTAACTGAACTCTTACTCTTTCATTGAGCGCCCCTAAGTCTTGTGCTGCAGAACTGGTTGAAGAAACTTCCTGTACTCAGTTGATCTACTCTTTTGTGATGTTTTGGTCATGTCCTCCTTTGTCTTCTCCTCTCCAGACTGAGGAGTCTCAGCCTTTTTGTATTGTGGCTTCTCCACCCTCAGTTGGTTTGGTTGCCTTTCTCCACTTCCACTCCGTTCTTCCTGAGATGACACCAGAGCAGCACTACAGTACTTGAGATGTTTGCTTTGAGATTTTATTTGTGGTTCTACTGTGGTATCTCGGCCAAGCCTTTTTTTCTCTGCAAGATCTGTGGCCCCTGCTTCCTAGCAGACATGACTGAAAGTTGTTTGTGGTGCTTGATGTGGTGAATATAAAGTCTTGGCATAATGTGGGTGCTGAAGATGCTGCTCCTGGAGATCTACAAAGCCTGACTTAGCACTGGAGGCAGCAGAGTCATAGAATCATAGGGTCATAGAATCTCTAGATAGGGAAAGACCTTTGAGATAAAGTCCAACCGTACCTGTGTACTACTAAGTCAAATCCCTAAGAATCTCCTCTACCCATCTTTTAAACACCTCAAGGGATGGGGACTCAATCACCTCCCTGCGTGGCCATTCTAGTGCCCGAGAACCCTTTCTGTGAAGCAATTTTTTCTAATGTCCAATCTAAACCTCCCCTGTTGCAACTTAAGGCCTTTTCCTCTCATCCTATCACCTGTCACTTGGGCGAAGAGACCAACACCCACCTCTCTACAACCTCCTTTCAGGCAGTTGTAGACACTGATGAGGTCTCCGTCAGCCTCCTTTTCTCCAGGATAAAGAAGTCATAGAATGGTTTGGGTTGGAAGGGACGTTAAATCCCATCCAGTTCCAAACCCCTGCCATGGGCAGGGACACCGCCCACTGGATCAGGCTGCTCAAAGCCTCATCCCGAACAGTCCCTAACAGACATAAAGTTTTATTCCTGGAGTTTATCCTCTTGATTGCTTGGACTGACCCACTAGGGCATCTCCTAGCTCTCCACCTAGAAATGAAACAGAAGTCTCTGTTCCTAAACAAAGTGCCCAGAGCTGTGGAGGGAGCCAGGCTTGAGAGGCTCGGACTCTGCAGAGCTGTGTACGGATGCTTCCTCTGACCTTTGGTCTGCACAGGCCTCTTCCTTTGTAACCTATTTCATTCCAGCACTGATCACCTGCAGCTGTGGGAGGGGTACAGCATTGTACAAGTCCAAGTGATTATTTCTTCACAGGGCTTTGCTTTCTCCTTCCAGACTCTGTTTTCCCGCTGCTGTCGTGCCCTTGCTATGGGATGTTGCTATTTCAGGGAAGCAGAGCGCCTGTCCTTGCCATGATATAAGTCTCTGTAATGAGCAACCCTGCAGCTTGGTATAATGCAAGGAAGAAAAGACTGGATTTCCCTTGAGGCATCCTGGTGCTTCCTACCTGCCTGCATTTTAATTGAAACGTTAATGTGCTACGTAATTTAAGGGAAACATGTGAGGGCAAGGCAGAGTCTGGTTTTGTAGGCAGCAAAACAGTGACTGTTCATGAGCAGCTTAAAGGGGAGACCACCTGCATTTTCTGTCTCTCTCAAAAGGGCGTCCCACGTGATTCCTGCTCAGCCTTGCAGGTAGGAAGTACTGGGGAGCACGTTGGCAAGCTGGATTGTTTCATACTGGGTTCCCTGTCAGCACAGGAAGGACATGGATCTGTTGGAGCGAGTCCAGAGGAGGCCACAGAGATGATCTGAGGGCTGGAGCATCTCCCATACGAGAACAGGCTGAGAGAGTTGGGGCTGTACAGCCTGGAGAAGAGAAGGCTGCGGGGAGACCTTAGAGCAGCTTCCAGTGCTGAAAGGGGCTCCAGGAAAGCTGGGAGGGAGGGGCTCTGGATCAGGGGGTGCAGGGAGAGGACAAGAGGGAATGTTTTTCAGCTGCAAGAGAGGAGATTAAAGTGAGATCTTAGAGAGAAATGTTTTGCTGTGAGGGTGGGGAGGCCCTGGCCCAGGCTGCCCAGAGCAGTGGTGGCTGCCCCATCCTTGGAGGGGTTCAAGGCCAGGTTGGATGTGGCTTGGAGCCCCTGATCCAGTGGGAGGTGTCCCTGTCCATGGCAGAGGGTGGGACTGGATGGGCTTTAAGGTCCCTTCAGACCCAAACCGTTTGGTGATTCTATGACCTAAGGAAAAGCCTTAGCGAATTGAGTGCAAGCCTCAGCTCTCAGGCTTGGCCTTTTCTGACTAGGTTGCCCCTGTGTTCTTGGGCATCTTCTGTCCATGCTGAGTCTGTCTCTGACAGGGACAACCTGCAGAGTCACTTTGTTCTGCCTCATACGGTGCTTCCACTGGGTCTGGGCTCCTGGATGTGCAGCCATCTAAGATGGGCAGTTTGTTTTGCGTGCTGACAAAGATCTGGGTTGCTTTCCTTCAGTGCTGAACCTCCAGAAGCTCCTCATTACTATTTCTCCTTTAGATTTTAGGTACCGGAAGCAGAAGGAGTCCACCCAGGACAAAGGCACAGAGCTACGATTGAGGAGCAAGGTTTCCCCATCCCCCCGAAAATCTCAAGGACGATCAGACTTTCGGAATGGCTTCTTCCTGGAGCACTCGGACAGCTCTCCAGTCCAAGAAGAGCTAGAGAAACCATCAGGAAAACGCAAATGTAAAACCAAACACCTGGCAGGGATCTGTGATGAGAGGAAGGTATGCCTTGGGCTGATCAGGGGAACACACATGGGGAGAAGAGATAGAAGGGGATTCCTGTTAGCAAGCCATGGCCATGTGTGCCAACGAGTTGTATTCATTTCTTTTCCAGGGGAAAGGCTGCTGTAACCAGCCCAAAACGCACCCTCTGAAGAAGTCCCAGGACTTGTGGACACTTTGTAAGTCCCATCGGGCTAGCCCAGGGAGTTCCCCCGAATTGCCTGTGGCCCAGAACGTTCCTCCTGGTGCTCGGCGGCTGATTGTGAACAAAAATGCAGGGGAGACCCTTCTGCAGCGAGCGGCTCGCCTGGGCTACAAGGTGAGTTTTGGTTCCCTTTTCTCCTTCGTGCCCTGTGCTGCTTTGTCTGGATTTGTGTGTAACCAAGCCTGAGATGATCTCGTTCCTGTAGGATGTAGTGCTCTACTGCCTGCAGAAAAAGAGCAGTGATGTGAACCACCGTGACAACGCTGGCTACACAGCTCTGCATGAAGCCTGCGCGCGAGGCTGGATCGACATCCTCCACATTCTGCTGGAGCACGGCGCCAACGTCAACTGCAGCGCGCAGGACGGCACGAGGCAAGCTAAGGGAGCAGGGCACAACGGGGGAAGCACTGAGAATTATTGGGGGCAGGGAACAGGGCATGTTTTTCAGGATGAGCTGTTGGTCATCTCCAGATTTGTCTTAACCCAAAACAGAACATTTGCTTTGCAAACTCTTGCGGTCTCTTCTCTTTCTGCCAATGTTTCTGTCCTTGCAGGCCTGTCCACGATGCAGTAGCAAATGATAACTTGGAAACCATGTGGATTCTACTCTCCTATGGTGCTGATCCCACTCTGGCCACTTACTCTGGGCAGACAGCTGTGAAGCTTGCCACCAGTGAAGTGATGAAGCGCTTCCTCTGCGGTAGGTGCCAAGCCTGCGGCTCGCAGTGCTTCCATCCTTCCCACCTGGCAGTGTAAGGGACTAAATATTGGTGTTACAGGGTTTAGAAGTGCTTGAGCAGCAGGTGACTGATTAACTGTTAGATCTCTCGTGTTGTGTGTGGTTTTTTACCACCCCATCTTTAATTAATTTGGAAAATGGTATATAATTCTGTAAGATAAAGTCACTTTTCAGTCTTTGGGGTACAAGAAAAGAGCAAAGCTGCAGTTGTACAACTAAAGACTGTGCTGCGCATGAGGGTTGGAGGCACAGTTCTACTGCATAACCTAAGTGAACATAATTTTGCTGCCAGGTAATGATGCCTTCTACTCTAAACCAACTCTGCTCAAATGCTCCTTGCCTAGCCTTAGAAAGAACCACTTTGGATCCCTGTGGCTGAGAGTGAAGCATGCCTGCTTTCTGCACTGTTTGTGCAGGATCCAGACGAGTGTTGTGGCTTGGACACAGCAGCAAGGAAGAAACAGCTAAAGTAGCAGTGGTTCCCAAATAGATACAAGGCAGAAAATCTCCAGTGTTGGAAAAAATCTTGTTTGCCAGCTGTCTGTCCATGCTCCTCCGGGCTCATCTATGCATGCAGGTGTTGAGGATGTAATTTTGAATTCAATACAACCTAAGAACATTTCTTTTCAACCCACTTAATATTGTTTTCCCTTCTCAGCATCTATTTCACGTTCTCAGGCCCAGGGCCATGTTGTGCTCTCCTGAGTGAGGGTGCCCTTCCTGCAAGTTATGGTTCACTCCTACCTGCAAAGTAGGGAGAAGGAACTGAGGTGAAGTGGCTCCCATAGGGTCGATAGATGAGCATGCCAGGATCATGCTCTGACCAGCATACAAGCATTAACCCTCTCGATTTCATCTCTTTAGATTATCTTCTGGATCTCCAGGGGCGCACTGATGGAGATCCTCGAACAGCGTGGGACTTCTACAGCAGCTCCGTGCTAGGTGAGCTCAGCCTGTCCCCTTTCACTGACAGCAGCAGAGCAGAGAGAAGTAGCGTTGGGTAACAACACATCATTCGCTTGGGTCTGTTTGTGTCCCTCCTGATTCAGGTCTTAGCTGGACATCTTGCCGTAATGTTACATGCTGGGAGTTGCTCCTGAAAGGGACTATTTCTTTGGGAAGCTGCATGTGTGGATCCCTCCAAACAGGCTGAACATAGCATGTACGCAGAGTGCAGGGATAGGATCTCAACTGGTGCCCTGCGTCGAGTTCTAGAGTTCTCAGCACGGGAAGGATGTGGAGCCATGGAGCGAGCCCAGAGGAGGACACAGATTATCCGAGGGCTGGAGTATCTCCTGTACGAGGACAGCCTGAGAGAGTAGGGGTTGTTCAGCCTGGAGAAGAGAAGGCTGTGGGGAGACCTTACAGCAACCTTCCAGTACCTGAAGGGGGCTCCAGGAAACCTCGGGAGGGGCTCTTGATCAGGGAGTGCAGGGACAGGACAAGGGGGAATGATTTTCATCTCCCCTTGCAAGAGGATGAGGGGGGAAATGGTTTTAAGCTGACAGAGAGGAGATTGAGGTGAGATCTTTGGAAGAAATGTTTTGCTGTGAGGTGGGTGGCTGCCCCATC
This sequence comes from Cuculus canorus, assembly GCF_017976375.1. Lineage (NCBI taxonomy): Eukaryota > Metazoa > Chordata > Aves > Cuculiformes > Cuculidae > Cuculus > Cuculus canorus. The sequence goes on from NC_071410.1 coordinate 20,709,308, forward strand.
CCTGGAGGTGTTCCAGGCCAGGTTGGATGGGGCTTGGAGCAACCAGATCCAGCAGGAGGTGTCCCTGCCTATGGCAGGGGTTAGAAGTGGATGGGCTTTGAGGTCCCTTCCAAGCCAAACCATTCCATGATTCTATGCAAGACAGTCTCCAAGTGCTGCTGGTGATTCCTGAGGGCCTTTGGATATGGATTCCAGAATATGTTATTCTGTAGCAGTTCTTGTTTCTCCCCTGCTAACCAGTCCACAAGATTAAGCCAAAGAAGGCAAAGTAAATACTTACTCCTTCAAGGTGTTTTCCTCAGTAGAAGTCTGAACTTCCCTTTCCTCTGCTTTGGAGGGGAGGCATTTGTCCAGGGGAGGTCCTCTTCTAACAGCGCCAGGCATTTCCCAGTGAAGGCATGAATTGCACCTTTTTGATGTCAGTTCCTGAAAACTGTGGTTACCAGCTTAGAAGTTTTCTTGAAATGGTGCAGTCACAAGGTCCACGAATTGTTCAATATGTTGCTCCAGTTCCCCTGTGGTCCATGAATGAAGACGTGGGCCTGTGGCAGACTGCAGAGTCCCTCCCAACCACTTCTGGGACAGATCGCACTCTCAAATCCTCCAGAAAGACTCGGATTGTTTATGATGCCAAGCTAAAAGGCTGTTGATTTTAGTCATTCACCTCTGCCATTTCCAACATCTAGAAATGAAAACAATCAGATACATGTGGAAGGGTGCTCTTAGTAGGGGACTTATCTTTGGAGGACCTAATGTCTCTTCATTTCAGAAGAAAAGAAATTCTGTCCTCCTAAGAATGCTTTGTTCATAGGCTTTTGCGCCTCAGGCATGCGAAGGAAATTGTTCAAAGCACAGCCTCCTTCCTCTGGATTTATCACTCTTGAAGCTCTCACAATCCTTTAAGAAGCTGCCTCTTTACTACAAGAAAAGCAGCTATTATCTGACTATAATATTTTTAATAGAATCAGAGAATCCTTTGGTCGGAAAAGACCTTTGAGAGTCCAGCCATCCCTGTCCACTACTGAACCATCTCTGAGGACCTTGTCTGCCCATCTTTTAAATCCCTCCAGGGATGGAGGCTCCACCACTCCTTGGGCAGCCTTTCCAGTGCCTGAGAACCTTTTCAGGGAAGAAACTTTTCCTGGTATCCAATGTAAACCTCCCCTGGTGCATCTTGAGGCCGTTTCCCCTTACCCTGTCACTGGCTACCAAGGAGAAGAGACCAATGCCCACCTCACCACAACCTCCTTTTAGGTTGTTGTAGAGAGCGATGAAGTCTCCCCTCAGCCTCCTCCAGGCTAAACAGCCCCAGGGCCCTCAGCTGCTCCCGGAGCCTCTGCACTCCAGCCCCTTCTCCAGCTCCATTCCCATCTCTGGACACACTCCAGTCCCTCAAGGTCTTTCCTGCACTGAGGGGCCTAAAACTGAACCCAGAATTCCAGGTGCAGCCCCACCAGTGCCAAGTCCAGGGGGACGATCCCTTCCCTGCTCCTCCTGGCCACCCCATGTCTGACCCAAGCCAGGATGCTGTTGGCCTTCTTTGCTACTTGGGCCACTGCTGCCTCATTTTCAACCACTGTCAACCAGCAACCCCAGGTCCTTCTCTGCCAGGCAGTTTCCCAGCTGCTCTCCCTTAAGTATTGGAAAGTAAAGCTACTACCCCTTTTGATTTGTCACCAATTCCCACTTGGAGCTCTCTGATAAACAAGGAAGGAAAACTGTGTGTGATTATGTGGGTAGGAGCATTTGGCTCTCTTTGGTTACTACAGCAGACTGTAGTTTGGCTTCTAGTACCTCCTTACATCCCGCTCATCCTTTCCTCTTAGAAATTCTGGTATGGGATTTGTAGAGTGCTGATCCTCCTGCCTTCTAGGAGACCCATTGCCAACATACAAGTTGTTTAGAAATATGCTGTCTGTTTTTTCATGTAACCTAATGCATGAAGTGAGATCGGGTGCATCTTGGAAAAGTAAGCTGATTGAGTTTGATTAACTAGCTGCTTGTTTCTTGTTTCTATCCCTCAACATCATGTCTTCCCACAGTTCTGTCCTCCACTTTTGTAAGCAAAAAGGAAGAGAATATCTTTTTCAGCAAGGAAACCAACACTTGCTCTTCTTGTGTTTCTTGGGGTGCTGTGGGGTGTTGGGATGCCCTCAGTCATGGCAGGTCACTGCTCACAGGGGCTGGGCCAAACACTTGGCGAATGGGGACTGCGCTGCTTTTCCTGCCCCTGGACCTTAGTCGAGCTCTTCAGAGTATTTCTTCATTTGTGTGTGGAATAAAGACCACCTTCTCTGTTAAGCACATCCTGCCTCTTCCAATGGGACTTCACAGTAAATCCTGGCCACTGTGGATGTGTTTCTAGTGGCTTTCTGTCATTCACATGGTGCCATCTGTCAGGTTTGAGGGGGAATGATTTTCAGCTGCAAGAGGGGAGATTAAGATGAGATCTTAGGAAGAAATGTTTTGCTGTGAGGGAGGTGAGGCCCTGGCCCAGGTTGCCCAGAGCAGTGGTGGCTGCCCCATCCCTGGAGGGGTTCAAGGCCAGGTTGGATGGGGCTTGGAGCCCCTGATCCAGTGGGAGGGGTCCCTGCCCATGGTAAGGGGTGGGACTCTTCCAAGTTTAAGGTCTCTTCCAAGCCAAACCATTCCATGATTCTATGGCACTGCATGAGTTGGCTTAGAAGAGCAAGATGCCCAAACCTGAGACAAGGGGCTGGTTTCTTTACGATGCTGTTTACTGAGTGTTTTGAAATGGGCCCTTTTGGCTCAGTTACCTTCAGCAGCCACCTCAGGTCACTGAGAGCAGACACTGCAGCACCGGCAGGTACACGATTCTGCTCCAGAGTAGCCAAACTGCTCTTGGCTGGCACAGGCAGTGAACCAGCTCAGCAGAAAGAAGTTCTCGTCCTTCAGTGCTTTAAAGTTTCCTTTTCCATTAGATCCGCCAGCTGAAGCACAAAACAGTGCATTTCTTTCAGGGTGGAGAAGAAATCCCAGGTCCCTGCTCGATCTGTTTCTATTCTTTGAGGCAAGAATGTTGTCCACACTTTCCTTTAGGTCTGCAAATCTCTGGGGGCCAAAAGAAAATGGGAAACCAAGGGTGTGGGATCTCTGAGGTCTGAGCATGGTAAAGTCATCAGCATCTTCCACATCATGCTGCTGTAGTTCCAGATACAAAGTCCCACTCCAGGGTTTTGTTCTACGCCTGAGACTAGCATTGTTGTGCCTGATTGTCTCCCCAATACTCTGCGGTGGGACAGGATGTTCCTGTTCTGGCCGCAGATCTTCCCTTGGGCTGATGGACTGGGCTGAGTGAGAAGAGTTTTCAAAGTGGACATTGGACCAGAATATTGCCACATTAAATGCATTTAATTCTTTCTTCCTGGGTTGCTCAAGAAATCTGATTTCTTTCAGGGATGGCATCTGAGCTGTGATGTCGGACTGATATTCATGTCACAGACTGGTGTCCTTGTCTTCAAAACAATGAGTTTTGAAGATTTAAGCACTCTGTTTTTTTTCTTAGGCATTTTTTTCCTTGGCAAGACTAAGAAGTAGCTCTGCTTATCCTGAGACCCTGTTTGGGCCCTATGTCTCCATCATCTGCTGTTGTTCCTCTATTAAAATAACATGTTTGCTGGGAGCTGCCTCTATTCGCAGAGCAGTATGATGTGTGGAGCTTTCATGCAGCACACCATCAGATTTCTTTTTGCACCCTTTTCTTTCATGCGTGGTGGTGAACTTTTGCGTGATTGGTTTATCTGCTCATCAGCACATTTGGTCTGACTTCTCTCTGTAGAATTTTGTCTCTATATTCTGGAAGTTTCTGGAGTTATCCTGTGTTACGTCAGCAGGACAAAACCACTCTGCAAACTCAGGACTGTTCACACCTCTTCAATAATGAAATCCAGGCAGCAAGCTGTTTTTCAACGGGTGCTTTTCACATTGGTGAATAGTAAATTTAACTGATTTTAAATAGTTTGTGGATCAAGCGTGCTATTCTCAGTCTCCTATGGAAGCAAATCCTGCTGGAGCTCAGATATCTCCTGGAACAGCCAGCTTTATGGCAGAAATCTGCGGGGCCGATGCTCTGAAGTTGTGCTTGTTGTTGTTTAGTCCTGTTCATCTCTAGATCTGCTGCACGGTTTGGTGACACAGCCTTGCAGTCCTGATTTAGACACAGTTGCTGGCACACACCTCTAGATAACCTGCTGCTGGTTGCCGAGAGTGGGATCTGGGTGGAGAAGCAGAGCGCAATGCCTTCCTTTATAGGATCTGTTCAGATAAAGCATCTTATGCATCCACCTCCTTCCTCTCGGACGCACATTCCTCCAAGTTGAGGGAAGCTGTGCTGACAAAGGGGAGAGGGTGAGGCTGTTTTAGGGAGAGCCTGGAGATGGGCGTGTTGTTGACGCAGGAAAAAAACACCAGTCCGCATGTGGGATCAGTGTAAACCCAAAGGCAGCTATAAGATGAGAGGTCCTTTCTACCTAACACAGCCACTGTGTGGGGTCTCGCTGTGTAGAGCAGCCAGTGTTTCAGAGTTTCTCAGAGATGAGGGTCTGGAAGGAGAGCAGGAGGCCCTGGGACTTGGCTCTTGCTGTTGCTGTGGCATTGTGGAAGGTGCATGTGAAGTCGCAGTGGTAGCGGCTCCACTTGGGCAGAGCTTTCCTGGGGAGCAGAGACTACTGACTGGTGTGGAAGTGGCAGCAACATGGACATCTGTTTTGCTTGTTGCAGAGGGAAAGGACAGCATTGGATGTGATCTTCTGCTCAACCCTCCAGGAAGTTCAGACCAGGAGGAAGAGGAGCAAGAAGCAGACAACTTCATGTTTGAGTTTTCAGACAAGCCACTGCTTCCCAGCTATAACCTCCAAGTGTCAGTCTCACGGGGGTGAGTATCTTAAAAGGGGCTCTAGGGAAGCTGAGGAGGGACTCTTGATCAGGGAGTGCATGGATAGGGCAAGGGGGAACGGTTTTCAACTGAAAGAGGGGAGATTGAGATCTTAGGCAGAAATGTTTTGCTGTGAGGGTGGGGAGGCCCTGGCCCAGGTTGCCCAGAGGAGTGGTGGCTGCCCTGTCCCTGGAGGGTTGGATGGGTCTTGGAGCCCCCTGATCCAGTGGGAGGTGTCCCTGCCCATGGCAAGGGGTGGGATTGGATGGGCTTTGAGGTCCCTTCCAATCCAGACTGTTCCATGATTGGATGATCTTCTCCTGGAGCGGAGAGCATTTGGGTGACATTAACACTGTGGTGGGTGTGGAGCTCACAGAATGGAGCCCTGGAGCTTGTGAGGATAGCAGCAGTACAAGAAAGCCTTAGGCTGTCCTCCGGGTGAGGGATAATACAGGATGTTCACATATGGAGAATTCGTGCCTGCCTGAAAAACTTTGAGAGCAAAAGCTGGCTTTGTGCTAACGACACAAACTGTATAGAGTTGCACCAGTGTCCTGGAGATCTCAAAGAGCTCCTCCAAAGGAGGTGATACTTTTGTCCCTGTCGTGTAGGAAGAGACACAGAGAAATAGTTATTGCAGCTTCCCCAGGAGAAGCAAATGGCTGCTGCTGAGGCAGTAACATGCTCTCGTGGCACACTCCCTATCACACACTGTCTCACAATGAAGAATTGCTTAGACTCTTTCTTGGAAAAATATGAACACAGAAACCATAATTTTGTAAGACCCAAGACAGAGAAACCAGTGGAAGATGCAGGGTTAGATGGAATTTGTTTGACTAATGGGGCCACGGAGTTGATGAAGGGTTTAGAGGGGAAGCCGTGTGAGGAGCAGCTGAAGTCACTTGGTCTGTTCAGCCCAGAGAAGAGGAGACTGAGGAGAGACCTCATTGGGCTCTGCAGCTTCCTCTCCAGGGGAGGAGGAGGAGCAGGTGCTGAGCTCTTCTCTCTGGTCACCAAGGACAGGACTGGAGGCAATGGCAGGAAGATGGGCCACGGGAGGGTTAGGTTGGACATGAGGACAAGTTTCTTCCCCCAGAGGATGGTGGAGCCCTGGAACAGCTTCCAGGGGAGCAGTCACGGCGCCAAGACTGACAATATTCCAGCAGCATTTGGCCAAGGCCCTCAGCCTCATGGTGTGAATGCTGAGGTTGTCCTGTGCAGGGCCAGGAGTTGAACTTGATAGTCTTTGTGGATCCCTTCCAACTCAGGACATTCTATGATTCTCAGAGGTCCACCTCTGCAATGGTCACCTTGGCCTCTTGTTGCAGTCAGCAAAGAGTTGACAGCGGGATTTGTCTAAACACAGGCAGGAGTGAACGTCAGACTGAGATGAACTGCTGGGTGTGACTGCTCAGCTCTCCAGGGCTTGCAGGGGAACCTGCGACGAGGACACCCAGTCCCAGCCTGGGAGTCACTGGCTGATGGCTGGCACAGCGCAAAGCCTGGGCAGCCCTTCCGTCCCTCTTTCCTTGGCTTTGTCTCCCAGAGTTAACTAAAAGACTCTGGGGAAAGTCTTTTAGTTAACTAAAAGAAAGAAATACTGAGGGACTACAGGCGAGGGAGACCTGCAAGGACAGACCCCTCTGGTTTCAGAAAGGGCAGGTTTAATAAGGGACTTGTTTTAAATCAAAATTGAGAAGCAGTGCAGGTACAGCCAGAAGAAGAGCTGGTCTTGTCAGCTGTCCGGTGGCGGCTGTCCTGCATGTGGTGGTCACAGCCCTGACGTCCTGGTCACAGGCAGTAGCACCTCAGTCATTTCAGCTCCTTTAGGTTGAGAGCAGCTGGTGTCTCTCAAGTTGCTGTTTTCCTTAGAGTTGGGATTAGGGATAGGGAGTGGAAGGCAGGACCTTGCAGAAGCACAGTCAGCGCCTGGAGATGTGCAGCTCGCAGGGGCCCAGTCCCCATATTCCTGCAGAGTTTCAGCTGTGTGACAGCCGGGGAGGCACTGCTGCGAGACACTGCTGTGATGTCTCTGAGCCTGGGTCCTGTACACGTGGCCTGTCCGGACCCTGGGGAAGGAGGACTACATGGAGATGGACCTCTGTGGCAGTGCTGTGTCAAGGGGAGGGCCAGTGTGTGGTGAGGTGGGTAGACCCTCCGCTCCTAACCTGACATCCTTTTGCTATCCTCACAGGCCCTGCAACTGGTTCCTCTTCTCCGATGTCCTCAAGCGGCTGAAGCTGTCCTCCCGCATATTCCAGGCCCGCTTCCCGCACTTTGAGATCGCCACGCTGCCCACGGCGGAGTTCCAGCGCCAGGTCTCTCTCAGTCAGGTGCTGGCACAGGAGGAGGTGCCCCAGAGCCCCGAGCCGGCGCCAGGCGCTGCAGAGACAGTGGAGCTGGTGCACTATGAGCCTGAGCTGCTGCAGCTGCTGGGTTCAGCGGTGGAGTACGAGGCCTGGAGCAGCTGACGGGGACAGATCGCTCCCTGCATCACGAGGCAATAATAAGGACCAACGGGAAGCAGCCCTCTCAGCGCCAGCAGCAGGGACCCAAGTCATTGGGCAGCCAGTCCTCCTCTCTACAGGGTCTCCTCCAGCCTGGGAGAGAGGACCCTTCCCTCCAAGGACTTCCCAGGGTCCCCTTGGGTGCAGCCACCAGCCCCAGGCAGCCACGGCGGGCGAGGAAGCCGCCCTTTCCGCGGGGCTGCGGGAGCCAGAGCTCTTGAGGCAACAGTGGCTCTGGCTCCACTGAAGCGAGGGGTGGCGGATGCCGCTGCCCCTCCCCGCCTGCCCCCCTGGAACTGCGCCTCTCTGTTTGCCCTCCCCTCCCAACGTCTTCCATAGTATTTATTTAATTAGTATTTAATTTGTAATGTTTCCTTTTGGTTTTGCTGAGTCTGTATCACTGTGACGGTGAGCTCCGGGCGCGGGGATGAGGGCTTCCCTCTCCCATGCTCCCCTGGCCCAGCCAGCCCCGGGCTCTGGCCCCTCGCCTGAGACCCTGGGGACAGTCACGTCCCTTCCCTGCAGAGCTGGCTTCTCCAGCCCCGCTGCTCCATCGCCCACCCGCCTCCCTCCTGCATCTCCTCTGTGCTGCTGCACCCGCAGTCCGCAGCGTGCCCCATGCTCGTCCCCCCACCCTGGGGGCTCCGGCCACTGCAGAGGCCCCCTCCTCACCCCACTCCCTGCGCCCCTCCTGTCTACCAGGAGCCGTTCTCCAGAGCAAGTGAGCACGGCGCCTGCCCAGGGCTGCTCCGCTCCCGGGAGCTGGTACAGTTTTATTGTACAGGTGCTAACAGGACTGAGGACGGGACAATCTTGGGGTTTCCAGCTCTCCCTCCCCTGCGCCACGGTGGGTGGGGTTTCTTGTTGGTTCGTTTTTCCTTTGTGTTGTGTTTCTTCCCAGTCAGGGCAGGTGTTTTCTCCCTTTCCCGCGGGCTCCCAGCCTCCGCTCCGGGGGCCAGGCAGCACCTTGTTTAAGCCGAGGGGTTTTTGCCTTTGGGTGTGTATTCTGATTGCTCTTTCTGATTTCTGTTTTATTATAAGCAGCAACAGGCTGTGGTGTCAAAAACACTGATGTACAGAAAAAACCTGCATCAGGCCCCCTGGCTCCTGCCTCTTCTTCTTTGGCCCAGGTTGGATGCCCACTGCGGGGACGGTTCCTTATGGGACGGGATGGGGAGAGCTGCGGGCAGGGTTCCTTGCAGGATGGGATGGGGAGAGTGAGGCTGCTGGCCTGGAGCTGCCCACTGTGGCACCAGGGCTGGGCACGGGGCATCAGCTGGTCATGATGGCTTTGTGCACTGGGCAGCCACGGAGCAGAGGGACACGATCAAGCCAGGAAAGCTGTTGGGGAGGCTCTGCCACTCCTCCCAGTACCTGGGCACCCACAGCTGGACTTGGGGAAGCTCTGTGGCCAAGCCCAGCTGTGCCTAAATGCCACCACCAGTGAGCGGCACCCAGCCCAGGGCCAGGTGGTCCAGGTCCGGGGGCAGCTGTTCCTGCTGGAGCGGAGGAGGCTCACCCAGACACGCAGAGCTGGTTTATAAAGCAGCTGCAATGCCATAGCATCATCTTCCATCCGCTTCTGTCTTGATCCCAGCAGCCTGGGGAGGAGCTGTTCCTCTCCGGGAGACTCCTGGGGAGCCCAAGGTGATGCAGTGCAAGCGTGGGGTAAATAAGCCAAATTGATGCTAGATCTGAAATGTTCAACGTCCTTGACTTGAATTGGAGCCAGGTGTGTGGGAAGAGAGCTTGAAGGGATCCAGCCAGGCTGCCAGCTTGGTGCCAGCCCCAGCCCAGGGCTCTCCCCAGCCCCTCATCCCCTGGATGCCCCAAGGATGGAGATTGCTTTCCAGCATGGGCACCAGCCAGGTGGGACCAAGAGCTGAGGGCATGGGCTCTGCTCAGCCTGGAGAAGAGGGAGCACAGGGGCTCTGCCTGCCCCCCTCTTTCTCCCAGGATCGGAGCAGGCAGACAAGTGCGGGAGGGGTGTTTTTAATCAGCCTCAGAAAGCATCCACGGCTGAGTGGAGGTCTGCAGCTCCATGGCCTTAGGGCAGCTGAATGCCTGGGGCACCAGCCACGCACCCATTCCTCATGTGTGTCCCTGTGCCACTCCCTCTGGACACTGCCCAGGCTCAGGGCCCTGGCAGCGTGCAGCAGCTCTTGCCGCCCTGCACGGGAGAGCTGCAGGTGAGGGGCTGGGTGGGAAGACCCCAGGAAGGTGCTGGATGTCATTCCCAGGGCTGTGCTGGAGGAGCCAGGGCCCGGGGAGGGCTCTCGCTCCCCACAGGCTCGAGGCGCTCAGGGATTGCTCCTGGCCATGGGACTGAGTGGAGAGGGGAGGCTCCAGGACTGGTGCCAGGTGCAGAACAGGCGCTCACGTGGGCCCCTACGCCCGCCTGGTGGCTGCTCGCCCTCACCAGGGAGGTTCCTCACCGGCTGCTCCTTAGTTCCTTTCCTCTGAAATGGGAGATACGCGCTGACAGCCAGGACTGGGGAGGTCACGCATGGGCACAGACATGGGTACCATGGAGCGAGGTCAGCAGAAGTCCCATCTGGTCTGGAGCTGGAGTGTGGGAGGCTGGAAAGCACAGGGGCCGCAGATGCCCACGGGAAGGATGGAACCTGATCCTTGCCCGAAGTGCCCATCTGGGTGAGAAGCGATGCCGAGCAGTGATTAAGAATATTTACCTTGTGGGTGGTGGATCAGGCACCGCTCAAGGGGCTGTGACATCAAAACGTTTCTGTTCTCTCAGACTGTGCTGGGACATGGCCAGGTTTGGTCAAAGGGTTTTGTTAAACTCCCGAAGAAACAGGCAGCACAAATCCCTCTCTCCCATTCCTCCTGATTGCAGATGCCAGTGCAGGCAGTCCAGCCTCGCTGCTACACGAGATCCTGGTGCATCCTGCCCACCCAGGGCTCCAGAGAGCCCTGCCTTCCCAGACCAAGACCTGGTTTTGTACAGGATTTCTCTTCCTAGCAGCAATCCTGGACCTTCCCACATCCTGAAACAGCAAGGCTGGAGGCAGGTGTCCCCTCTCATGTCGGGGTCCAGGCCCTGTGGGGATGCAGGTTGGAGCCCTCAGCCTGGTGTCTGCAGGCCTAGAGCACTCGCTGTCCCTGCCACTCCATCAGCTTCTCAGGCTGAGGAATGGCTCCAGCCTCGCCAGGATCAAGCGCAGGCCGTGGGCTGAGCTTTCCGGTACTCTGAGTGCTCACCGTGGCAGGGCAGCAGGGGCAGCAGGGGCAGCAGAGCCCCAACCGCACACCCGTCCCCTCTCATGCCAACGGCACCAACCACTCTGAGAGCATAATGCAACACTACCTCTCCCTCCAACTCCCACCCCGCTGCAGCCTCCCTCTTCATCCTTTTTCCCTGGTACTCCCTGATGAGAGCTGCACTAACAGAACATTCAAATCTCCCACGGCAGCTGATAACGTGCTCCAACAGCATCACAAACACGGTTCTCCCCATGTGCTGCAGCTGGTGCTTTCCACTCCTGCATCACTGCTCCTTCACTGCATGCACTGTAGCCCCTCACCTCCTACCTTATCGATTCCAAGTCTCTCTCCTTATTCCTTCCATCCCATCTTACAGCGGTCGCCAGGCTGGAGCACGCACCAGGCTACACATGCAAGCTTACACGGGAGCCACTGCACCATATTCTATCCCATCCCCTCAGGATGCCCCTGTCCTACAGGGGACAAGAGCAGAGGCCTCCATGCAACCGGCCAGCAGCACAGCAGGGGAAACACTCGCTGGGAAGTACAGCAGGAAAAGAGGCAGCTCTGCAGATTTCTCCATTGTTGGTACACAGGAAAAACTCACAACAGCGGCAGCACACTCACATTCCAGCATCAGCAATGCAGTGGGGCAGGAAGAAGGCACTGAACTTGGAATAATCTGGCTTTATTGGTGCAAACATTCGCACTCTGGGTGACTGGAAATGTTCACAAGTACTCGGGGACGCTGTCTGAGGTGACGGGGGACACACAGCCAGTGGCCCCGGTGCTGTACTCCCTCCTACTGCCGTGTTCCCGTTCCGCAGCCTAGTCTTCATGGATGTTGAAAAGCTTTGCTACTTCGTTGAGATCATCGTGCTCCTCACCATCTTTGATGATCTGAAGGAACGAAGGAAGACAATGTTAACACCCGCACATACTGCAAACCACCAGCACTGTAAGACTGTACACGGTCACCAGCCAACGCAATGGCCTGGGGGGTTGGAATTGGATGATCTTTAAGGTCCCTTCCAACCCAAACCATTCTACAATTCTGTGGCTTCTCAGACCTGGAAGCTCTGCTGATGGCAACTCACGGACTTAGGTACTCCACAGCACGACAACAGCGCTCACTACAGCCAAATTTATATGTAGAATGTATGAAGCATATCTTAAATGCAGTATTGTCTGCCTAAATAGCTGGAGTGAAAACCAACCTCCCTGTCCCTGCAGGACTTATTGCTGCTGCCTGGGTTTCCCTTTACAGCTGGGGAGAGGACGTATCTTCAAAAAGTGCTTCCTCTAACCTTTGGGATGAGCCAGACTCTGCACCGACTGAGCAGAGTTGGTGTGAGTGGATCACACTCAGAAATCTCTCTCCTGGACTGCGAGAAGCCAAGGATCCTGCACATACCCGATGCCCTGATTCAGAGGAAGGGAATGGATCTCCTTCAAGGGGACAGGAGAAGTAATTGGTTTAAACTGCACCGTGAAAGATCAGATACCAAAGGAAACTTCCAACTTAGGAATAGATCATTTTGGGACAGATCACCTGGGGATAGTGTGGAATCGCTCTCACAATTTAAGGTACTGGAATTCTCCAACGATGTTAAATAATGACCTAAAGTGCAGCTAAACTTGGGGGTGACGACAGACTCAAGGCTGCTTCTAACCCTGACTTTTTGTGGCTGGGTGTCCAGGGTGACAGATGTTTTAGGCGTTTTCAACGCTAGTACATCAGAGAAAGTAGCAGAAAACCAGAGCATTTCACCCTGATGCTCAGTCATATGCAATTCCTGCCTGTATTTATCAGACAGACCTGAAACTGCAGCCACACAAGGGCAAGGCTTGAAGCACAAACCTAATTAAAATAGTTTCTGTAAGAATTTTGAACAAACACACAGAATCACAGAATGGTTTTGGTTAGAAAAGACCTTTAAGATCACCAAATTCAACCATCGATCCAGCACTGCTAAGTCCGCCACTGGACTATGTCCCCAAGTACATCATCTACTCATCTTTTAAACCCCTTCAGAAATGGGGATCCAATCCCCTCCCTGGGCAGCTGTTCCAGTGCTTGAGAACCCTTCCAGCAAAGAAATTCCTCCTAATATCCAACCTAAACCTCCCCTGGTGCATCCTGAGCCCATTTCCCCTTGTCCTGTCACTGGCTACCAGGGAGGAGAGACCAGCACCCACCTCACCACAACCTCCTTTTAGGTAGTTGTAGAGAGCGATGAGGTCTCCCCTCAGCCTCCTCTTCTCCACACTAAACAGCCCCAGGGCCCTCAGTCGCTCCTCAGAACCCCTGTTCTCCAGCCCCTTCCCAGTTCCCTTCCCTTCTCTGGATGTGCTCTAGCCTCTCAATGTCTTTCCTGCATTGAGGAGCCTAAAACTGAACTCAGGATTCGAGGTTTGGCCTCACCAGCACCGAGTCCAGCGGGACGATCCCTTCCCTGCTCCTGCTGGCCACCCCATGGCTGATCCAAGCCAGGATGCTGTTGGCCTTCTTGGCCACCTGGGCCACTGCTGGCTGATGTTCAGCCGCTGTCGAGCAGCACCCCCAGGTCCTTCTCCTCCAGGCAGCTTTCCAGATGCTCTTCCCCAAGCCCAGAGATGCACGGCGTTGTTGTGGCCTAATGCAGGACCCAGCTCTTGGCCTTGTTGAACCTCATGCAATTGGCCTCAACCCATGGATTCAACCTGTCCAGGTCCCTCTGCAGAGTCTGCCTACCCTCAGGCAGATCAGCACTCCCACCCAGCTTAGTATCGTCTGCAAAAAAGCACCCATAATTCCCCCGAGACAGGGCTGTCACTAGATGTCATAGAATCATAGAATAGTTAGGGTTGGAAGGGACCTTAAAGATCATCCAGTTCCAACCACCCTGCCATGGGCAGGGACATCCCAATAAATCAGGCTGCCCAAGGCCCAATCCAGCCTGGCCTTGAACACCTTCCCTTCAAGGTGTTCACCACAGCTCCCCTTGGCAACCAGTGTCTCACTACTCTCATAGTGAAGAAATTCTTCCCAATGTCTAGTATACATCTGCCCCTCTCCAGTTTATACTCGTAACTGGATATCGCCCAGCACTGCTCAAGGCAGAGCCTCTGCATTTACTCGTCCTTGTTTTGAACTGGCAGATTGATTTTTCCACAAGAAAAGCTCCAATGTAAGGGAGCCTCACTGTTCAGCAGACTGGTCCCCTACTGACCTTGCGAGCAATAGGCATCCTGTTGAAGATGTTCCATAATACGATTCCTACCACAACTTTATCCCTGAGGTAGAAAATGACACCTTTGCCGTAATCTTCTCCTTGCTTTGGAACTTGAGGTGTCGGTGAAACACTTTGAGAAACGTGAACTTCTGAGGCTTCTGCTTCTGTTTCACTCTCTGATCGAATTCCGGTCCCTAATGGCAAGAGAAGAGATCTCAAACCCTCAGCACAGAGAAAAGCAGCAGCTATTTGCCTGTGATGGCAAAAGTAGACTGAAGTGAGGTTAGGTAAGAGCCTGAGATGTTTTACTATGAATTGTGTCAAACAAAGTGCAGTTTCAATAAGATGAGAGTGAAGCAATCCTAATGTGAAGCCCAAAACTGACAATTCCCAACTTCCATCATCAAACGCAGAAGACAGAAGAGTCCGTTCCTCCACCCAGCAAATACCAAATAAATACACTTAGATCCACACAGTCTCTTTTGTGCAACAACCAACTGTGGTATTGCTAGGGGCATATTAAGCTTCACTGGGAAAAAAAAATTAGTTTTGGTAGTTACAGGTCTTTTTGCAGAAATGTCATGCTTTAATCACATTTTAGTATCAAACTACGTTAAAGTGAGTCGAGAGGAGGCCACAAAGATGATCCAAGGGCCAGCGCACCTCCCGTACAAGGACAGGCTGAGGTTGTTTGGCCTGGAGGAAAGAAGGCTGCAGAGAGACCTTAGAGCAGCTTCCAGTCCTGAAAGGGGCTCCAGGAAAGTTGGGGAGGGGCTCTTGGTCAGGGAGGGCAGGGACAGGACAAGAGAGAATGGTTTTAAGCTGACAGAGAGGAGATTGAGATGAGATCTTAGGGAGAAATGTTTTGCTGTGAGGGTGGGGAGGCCCTGGCCCAGGTTGCCCAGAGCAGTGGTGGCTGCCCCATCCCTGGAGGTGTTCAAGACCAGGTTGGTTGGGGCTTGGAGCAACCGGATCCAGTGGGAGGTGTCCCTGCCCATGGCAGGGGGTGGGACTGGATGGGCTTTGAGGTCCCTTCTCACCCAAATTATTCTATTATTCTATAAACCCAGCCTTTAAAGCATGGTCTAGAAAAGCTGCAGACAGACTGATATCTCCCCGTGCTCTCCAGGAGACCAGACTAACTCCAGCCACCACACAGCGTGTGACACAGACAGAGACAGCTCCCGAGCATCTACCCTACCTGACTGCTCTGTTGCGCTTTTCGGTGTGTCTTTTGCTGTTGCTTTAGCGAAGACTCCTACTGTTGGCAAACTACTGTCAACAAGGCCGATGGCTTCATATCCAACATTAGGGCCCAGGTCACTCCTAGGAATGGAGCAGAAACAAAATCATGTGCAGGATTAGTGAGACAAAGACAAGGCAATTCCATTCACCCCCAAATCCTTAATGACAGGGTTATGCAAGAAAGATCATTGGATGCAAGCTGACCAACTGTTCACATTGGAGCTGAAGAATCATCGGTTTCTAACTTCAGCTCAGTCTTGTTTGACTGACTTCATTCTCTGAAAGAGAACTGCATGTTTTCAGACACTGTTTCTCTACAGAAGTGATAACACAGGCACTGGGATGCAGAAATGCCATTGCTAACACTTATTCCTACAGAAACCAAGGCCATCCAAGGGCCAGAGCACCTCGCACACAAGAACAGGCTGAGAGAGTTGGAGTTGTTCAGCCTGGAGAAGAGAAGGCTCTGGGGAGACCTTACAGCGACCTTCCAATACTGAAAGGGGCTCCAGGAAAGCTGGGAAGGGGCTCTTGATCAGGGAGTGCAGGGATACAATGAGGGGAACAGTTTTCAGCTGCAAAAGGGGAGAGTGAGATGAGATCTTAGGAAGAAATGTTCTGCTATGAGGGTGGGGAGGCCCTGGCCCAGGCTGCCCAGAGCAGTGGTGGCTGCCCCATCCCTGGAGGGGTTCAAGGCCAGGTTGGATGGGGCTTGGAGCAACCGGATCCAGCGGGAGGTGTCCCTGCCCATGGCAGGAATGGGCTTTGAGTTCCCTCCTGACTCAAACTATGTTTTGATTCTAAGTTCAATCCGTAAATTAGCTTGCATTGAGGAAAGTGGCTGCTTTTTATTGCTACTTGTTCTGCTGAATGCAACTCATTCAGGGAGAAACTGGGATCTGCAAGACAGAAAAATATTTCAGAGAGTTCAGGGCAGAGCAGTGAACGCTCAAATGCCCTCCCATTCCCCGAGCTTCCAGGAACAAGAAGCTGTACAAGGTGTTCACTGAAGTAGTTTCACTACACTTAGGAAGCAGAGAACTTTACAGGGCGTATCTTGTCACAGCCCCTGCAGTGTGACCAAATAAATACTACGAAGAAATGAGTGTTACCAGAACATGGACTGATGCCAGTAGGGCTTCGCAGCTCCTGTCATGTTTTCTCCCGCTAGTCTTCCACTCACAACGGCGTGATCGTGGTGCTCGACACGTCTCCTGCCTAGTTTGATATCATAGAAACAGGCAGCATCCCCTGCCTTAAAAAGAATCATTCAGTGAGGGTTGAACATCGATATGGAAAGGTTAAATTAATGCACACACAAAAAAGGCACTGAGAGGAGAGCAAAGTGGAACTACGAACTGAGTTTTTCTGACAAAACCCAACCACCACCACCTTATCCCACTCTCTACACAAATCCCAACATCTCAGCATTTTTCATCCATCTTCAGAAATATAAGACAGCATCAAGCCCATTTTTGCCAAGGAATCAAAGTCTCGGCTCCCACCAAAGGGACTCTTATGCAATAGTAATCCGTGCTATCTTTAGGTTACCCCAACTCCTCTTACACAGCATAAATATTCAAACCCTCGCACAGTCGTTACCACAGCAACAAAGTGTGCTGTGGTGCGTGAACAGCCTCCGCGGCTGCCGGCAGGATCTGTACTACAACCGGTCTCGTTACTGGCTATTTTTTGCCCCATTCACCCAACCGAGGCACTCCAGTCCCTGTAACATTGCACTCTGACTGCAACAGCATAACCAGCAGAAAGAAAACTCCTCGACATGTACTCACCACCCAGATATTGGAGCGTGCTTGCAGCTCCGCGTTCACCCTGAACCCTCCGAAGTCAGAGTCCACCTCCAGCCCAGCTGACTTTGCTAATTCCACATTAGGCTCCAGCCCTACCGCAGCCACAATATGATCGGTCTCCACCTGTTGGAGAATTCATAATTATTACCCTAATTCTCTCAATGCCCCTGCAAACTTTACCCTCTCCCTGCATTTAGACTTACCTTTCGGCCATCCTTCAGTTTAATCATCAGCCGCTTGCCAGAGACAGAGACAGACTTGACCACAGCGTTAGGCATGACATTAACACCCTCTGGAAACAAACACAGGGAACATAACTGCTTGCTCAGGGGCAGAGATTTCAGGCGAAGGAGGCATCCTGGCTGCAAATGGACACGGGTCCAGGTTACGAGCCAAGGAAGAGGCCACCTCATCTTTGCTGCATGTGCCGGTAATGCATTTTCAGTAAAGCATGAGGAGAAAGAAACCAAGCTAGTTAAAAAAGTTTGAAGGAGCTATTTTAAATGATAATCATAAATACCTGTCTCATAGCATAGAATGGTTTGGTTTGGGAGGGACCTTAAAGCTCATCCAGTTCCAACCCCCTGGATCAAGGTGCTCAAAGCCTCATCCAAGTCAAGGTCACATCCACAAGAAGTCCCCAGGACAGCTTTTCAGGCATTAGGGCTGTTCAATACCTACCGCTCTGTCACAGCCAGACCAAAGGCCTGACAAGGCAGCTTCCATAAACAAAACAAAGCAATTCAGACCTGTGAATTGTCTGGCTCCCTCTGTTCTCACTCTGCTTCCCAATGCATGGGAATAGATTCTGCACTTAATAGAGCAAATGGGGAAAAATGTGTCTTAGATCTTGCCCAATATATCAGCCTAACACTGCAGCAGCAGCAGGCCTTAAAAAGGTGCACGTGTAAGGCACGGGGCTACACGACTCCTCTCTCGTAGGGACACAAGGATGATTGCATTAAGCTGTCAGAAGCAAAAATTACTCAAGGCTAGAGCAATGGAGGAGAGCAGGTAGTTGTCTTAAGACAACATTGGTTCTGGATTACAGAGGCCATTAAAGTAACTCGCAAGAGTGTTAGAAGGGATCACTGTGCAGGAACAGCCAGAGGGAAAATCTCACTGGCATCAGCATGTGTATTTGTTTGGCTTTCCCAGAGGAACTCCTAAGAAGCCAGAGGTTCACAGCAGCTCTGTGCTACCCAAGCTGCTGGAACTGCAACTCTTTCTGTTCTGCACCTGCGTCACCTTGCAAGGGACCCAGTCTTCTGGCCAAAACAGACAGAGCGCTGCATTTCATAGAATGACAGATCACAGAATGCCCTGAGTTGGAAGGGACCCACTAGGACCATCGAGTCCAACTCCCCACCGTTCACACCGTGGGGCTGAGGGCCTTGGCCAAATGCTGCTGGAATAGTGTCAGGCTCAGCACCGTGACTGCTTCCCTGGGAGCTGTACCAGGGCTCCACCACCCTCTGGGGGAAGAACCTTATCCTCATGTCCAACCTAACCCTCCCCTGACACATCTTCCTGCCATTCCCTTGGGTCCTGTTATTGGTCACAGAAAGAAGAGCTCAGCATCTGCTCCTCCTCCTCCCCTGGTGAGGAAGCTGCAGAGCGTGATGAGGTCTCCTCTCAGTCTCCTCTTCTCCAGGCCGAACAAACCAAGCAATTTCAGCCGCTCCTCACACTCTTCCCCTCTAAACCCTTCCCCAACTCCATGCTCTCCTCTGGATGCTCTCCAGCAGCTTCAGATCCTTTTTATCCTGTGGCACCCAAAACTAGAAGAGCTACCCCAAAGCCACAGCCCAACCACCACAGCTCTGCCACACACGAAGGAGGAACACCGAGGCGCAGCTTCACCTCTTCTGACTTTCTCTGTGGTCCAGTTGCTCAGATATTCAGGCAAGACTTTGCCCATATTGCCATTCTCTGGAAATAGCTGAATCACCTCCAGGCCTCTGGTTCGGGCTGAAAGGAAAGCAAAGAGCAGGCTTCTTACAACCCCCAGGTAAAGAGTCTTCAGGATACAAGTATCCGCATTACTTTGTGCAAGGAGCTTGACAGAAGTTTCCAAAAGTGGAATTCTGGCTCCCAGATTTTCCATAGGATTCACAAAGTTATTGACTGCTGTTTCACATAAACACCTGCAAACTCTAGAATGACAGACAGTGGACTCATTAAAATGCTTTATATTATGGAGGAAACTTCCCTTATTAAAGAAATGGCCGTAAAGACATTACTCAAAAACCTGCGCACATCGACAGCGAGAATCCAGTTATTCACAACCTCTTTGAAATAACTCTTTTATGGTGGCTTTTAGCACTGAGAAAGCAAGAATTGTTTAGAGTGGAATGACTTTACAACATGCATTGGCAGAGCTTTCAGGGAGCCAAACTTACAGCAACCTTTGTGGTCAGGAGCTGCTTGGGACTAATGAGAGAGAAAATGGAAAACCAGGGTGGGCCACACAGTCAACATGTGTACTAAGGTTATCTTAGGCAAACCTCTGTGTGCAAAAACTCCATAGTCGGGGAATGAAAAAGAAGTTTGTGACATGAGGCTGCTTACATTCAATGTCTATTGCTTCTGTCAAGGTGCCAGCTGAAGACAAGCTGCTTGCAGAGCACACCTACCTCTTCTTCCCAGAGCGCAGGCCAGCTCGCTGCCGAGAAAACCTCCACCAATGATTGTGATGGACTTGACTTCTCTTGAAATCTTCTCCAGGCTTTTGAAGTCCTCAATCTGAAAGCAGATTTATTCCCATTTCAAATATCCTCAAACAGGAACAGCAGCAGAAGATATTTTTCTCCAATTTCTCCCTTTGAAATAAGAGCAACTTATGCCCAAATGTTCCTCCTGTTTGTCTACTGCACAGAAAAAAAACTCTGTGGCTTCTTAAAAGTCAAAAATAGTGGCAGTGTGTCTGATTTTTTTCAACCTCACCCAAGAACCAGCAGCAGCCAGAGATTACCTTTCGGAACAGTGTCAGCCTTTGTTGTACATCTTTTCCAGCTCTTTCAAGGACGGGAAGGTTCCTTGGGGTGCCACCTGAGGACAAGGGGAGAGAGAGACTAATGATACCATGACCTATCCAGACAACGCAAAGCTCTCTTTAACCTGGACTATGCTTTCCAAACTGTTAAAATATGTTCTACTCCCTGTTGCTGTCTGGGTTTTTAAGACAAAATACCTTCTGTGTGAGAAGGAGGTGACCCAACAGCCACCCAGGGGAAGAAGATCTGATGCTGTGTGCCTTGCTCCATGACTGGAGGCAGCCAGCTCCACTCGAACCACAGACGGTTGCAGAGCTGGAGCAGCACTCTGCCCAAGCAAGAGCTGGCTGTTCTGCTTGCTACCACTCCGGGCAGGATTTGAAGTGGCTGGCCTGTACAGGAGTCCCCTTACTCAGCTGCTAGAGAAGTCACTTTTTTCACCTCCCCTGCTGATTTTCACAGAGCAAAACTTTGAACGCCCAGAGAAGCTGGCTGATGTGAGGCAGGTGAAAAACCCAATGGCATAGCTCTCTGTACGACTGTCCTTCACATCACCAGTCTACTAAATGTTCAACGTGCACTGCAGGAACTTCCGTGTAGACAAATGCCACTGAAAAAAAAAGCCTGGCACAAGACAAAGAACAAAGAGGAAAAAACCCACCAACTTACCAGTGGCAATCAGACACTTATCATAGGATATCTGAGTACCGTCACTGAGTTTCACTAAGTTGCCTCTAACGTCCATATGCACAACCTGCAAAAGTAAACAAGGCAGACAGCTCAAGCTTCTGTAAACTGTAGGCCATTCCAGTTAAACGGTGCAGACTATTGCTGACAGAAGCAAACTTGGAAGTAACATCCTCCCACCTTTAAGTTTAGGAACGGTGGGAGGGGGGAAGGGAGAAGACTGGAAGTAGGAATTGAAACAGCTTCTTTGGCAGCCAACATAGATCAGGTTGATCATCCCAGGATCAGTCTAAGGGATGGGCTCAGACACCCAGCATGATCCAGCAGTAAGAGCAGTCACTGAAATCTTACTTTAGCAACATATGAAAAACTGAGGAAGCAAAAGTATCAGAAGCCTCACCACCAGTTTTCCCACCTCCCTGCTGCCTCTGCACAATGCTCTTCCTCACACCATCCCACTCCTTGGATCACTCTGCTCTCCTTACTTCACCCTCTGACCTGGTTCCCTGGTTCCTATCTCGTCACAGCTCTACATATTCTTGTCCCACGCCCCAACTCTAAACTGATCCTTCTCTCTTCCTCATCTTTCCTCAGCTCACTACTATGCCTTACAGCTTCTCTCATTTTCAAGCTTCACTCACACTCTATCCTTAAGATTAGCATAGTCCCTGCTTCATCACAAACACTTTTTCCAAGCTTGTACACCTTCTGCCCCTTGGCCAACCCTCCACACCACCCTGCACAGTTGTTCAGCTTCAGCACAGACCACAGGCGCTGCTGGGAAAGAACTATAGCAGAAGCCAGAGCAACAGCCAGGGCTGTACCCACCTTCTTGCCACAGAGAACTGCTACTCCTCCATTTTCTACAAAAGGCAGATCACGAACAGGCACATAGAACGATGGTGGCTGGAAATAGATACTGAAAAAAGCTCCATTATCAAATCAGTTCCACTTCCTCAGGGATATTCAGCAGTTACCAGTGATGCAAAGACAACTCTATGCAGCCATAACAAGCTCTAGAACTCTTATCTATCTGCCAGCAGGAGTAAAGAGGGGGTCATGCCCCTGCACTAGCTGCTGGTGAGGCCAAACCTCGAATCCTGGGTTCAGTTTTGGGCCCCTCAGTGCAGGAAAGACATTGAGATGCTGGTGCGCGTCCAGAGAAGGGAACGGAGCTGGGGAAGGGGCTGGAGAACAAGGGTTCTGGGAGCAGCTGAGGGCCCTGAGGTTGTTTAGCCTGAAACAACCTTAGGTTGTTTAGCCTGAAACAACCTTAGAAAAGGAGGCTGAGGTTGTTTAGCCTGAAACAACCTTAGAAAAGGAGGCTGAGAGTAGACCTCATTGCTCTCTGCAGCTCCTGGAAAGGAGGTTGTGGCGCGGTGGGTGCCGGTCTCTTCTCCCAGGTCATAGGATGAGAGGAAATGGCCTCAAGTTGTACCAGGGGAGGTTTAGATCAGATAATAGGGAAAATTTTGTTCACTGAAAGAGTGGTGAAGCCCTGGCAGAGGCTGCCCAGGGCAGTGGTGGAGTCTCCAACCCTGGAGGAGTTCAAAAATCATGTAGATGTGGCACTTGAGGACATGGTTGAGTGGGCTGACGGTTGGACTGGATGAGCTGAGAGGTCTTTTCCAACCCTAATGATTCTATAAACGTTGGGGCAGTCCTGTGCAGGGACAGGAGTTAGACTCAATGATCCTTGTGGGTCCCTTCCAACTCAGAATGTTCTATAATTCTATGATCATTGTTAACATTTCATTAAATACTCTCCTTCACCCCTGCTACCCGTGACACCTACCTCCTCTCCTTGCCATTCCACTGCTTGAACCGCAGAGTCTCTGTCACATTGGGATCATCTGAAAACCATAGTTCTTTGGAAAGAGGTGGACGCATATAGGGCAGGGCAGGATCTTCAGACACAATAAGCACCTGCAATGGGACACTAAACACGTCAGCTGTATCGATGCCAGGCAAAGAGCAAAACACACAGCAGGGCTCTGAAGCGTCCAGCCGTCAGATCTGCTCTAGAACAGAGCATCTCTTACCCGGGCACCAGGGTCGCGAGCCCGAATGGATCTGGCAGCAGCAAAAGCAGCAGTTCCTCCACCGATCAGCAGGAAAGGAACGTGAGATGGGACTTCGGGGCGAGCTCCCGGAGCTGCAGGTGACAGATTGGACAACTTACTGCAAATGCAGTAGGGAAAATGGCCCAGCCCCAATGAAAAGAGCACGTCACCAGATGCCTTTCACAAACAAACTGCCCTTCAAATACCTACTCTTCCCCTTCCCTTCCGCCCCTCCACTTCCCAAGAACCACATCATTGCTTCACTCAAAGCTGGCTCCCTGCATAAATCAAACTGCTGGTTTTCAGCACATTACTTTTCCTAAGCTACATCCATCCCACTGAGCTCAATGGCAATCGCAGAGTTTTGGAACAGGCAGTATCATAGCTTTCATTCCATGGCTTTAGCTCCTCTGATACAGGTCTACTTTGCTCTGGTTTAAGATGTTAAGGAGGATATTCTACACAACAAGACTGAAACACCACTACTTGGACAGCCTGTTGAGCCATACTCTGAGCAGGCACTACTGGTCCAGCAGACTCCCAAAGAGCTTCATTTTCTAAATTGATCTCTTTAAGGGTACTGGTTACATCTGCATAGCTGGGTGAAGTGGTTCCAAAGTCGAGGACAATACACAATTTCAGAAGCTTCATATAAGACTAGGACTTTCTCCGTAGATTCAGGAGAGCAAAACCCTACTCAGCCTCTGCTCTGACCAAACAACGAACTGGAGAGCCAACACACAGACTTTACAGTAAAGGAGAGGTTGCAGACCTGGCAAGAGGAACAAAGCCAAGTGATGGTTCCTGACATCAGGAGGAGAGACATGGCCTGGGTGTCATTCAGACGAGAAAGCAATTCACAACATTAATGGGAAAGCAGAAACTGTAAAGTGTTTATCTGCTGCCTTTCTTCTTTAAGAGCACAGATCAGCTTGGGAGCCAGACCAAAACCTGCACTGGTCATTCAGCAACCAGCTCCTAAGAGAGTAAAGGTGCTTGAAATGCCTAGGTGTATTGTTCTGTATTTGTACTCTGAAAGGACATCAACTTTTGAGTTCCTGCCAGAAAGCATTTCCTCCCACGTGCAAGTCTTGTTTCTAAGCAACATGCAGTTCTACCATATGTAAGAATAAACCAGTCACTTAAACATTACCATCGAGACTCACCTGCTGTGCCCTGAGAAGCAGCATCTGTATCTGAAAGAGAAAGCACTGGCTTAATTCAGCAGAGCGTGGGTTAGCAAGGATACTGTCCTTATGGAGTTGCAGTTCAGAGCTGACTCAAGGAGACCATGGGATCAGTGGACTCCCTACCACACAGGGACAGACTTACCTAGACCTCTTCAGCATTTAGGCTCTCACTCTCTGTCCTCCGGCACCAACCCTGACAAACATGTTTTATCCTCTCCCTCAAACCAAAGCCATCAGTCTTCTGTCCTGTCTGCAGGATGTTCTTTCTGCTGCTTTCCTAGCAAAGCGACATAATGCACCCTATCTTCTATGACCCAAACCCACTGTTACTCTCATAAAATCATAGAATGGTTTGGGTTGGAAGGGACCTCAAAGCCCATCCAGTTTCAACTACTGGATGAGGTTGCTCCAAGCCCCATCCAACCTGGCCTTGAACACCTCCAGGGATAGAGCAGCCACCACTGCTCTGGGCAACGTGGGCCAGGGCCTCCCCACCCTCACAGCAAAACATTTCTTCCCAGATCTCATCTCAACTTCCCCTCTTGCAGCTGAAAATTGTTCCCCTCATCCTATCCCTACACTCCCTGATCAAGAGTTATGAAATATAACATCCTTTGGATCAACAGTTCCGACACTGCAGTCTGAGTTCTCATAAATTAACAGACACCTGCGGTCCACATAGAGCCTGCAAGGCATCATCAAGAACCTAATTGTCCCCTTTCCTCCCTCTATACATGGCCCACACAAGACTTCTACACCCAGTCCACTACGCACAGGACAGGGACGTCGTGCAGCACACTGGATTTTAGGCTGCCAGCACACACTCTCCCTTCGGAATCACCGTGTCTTTGCCAGACTGTGCAAGGGTAAAAGAGAAAAGCAGGGCTGAGTTTTTCCTCCTGTTATCACAGAAGGCATCAACAGCAGAAAGGAGCCCTGAGAGACAATCTGCTTCGTCCTCACAATTATCTGTAAAACAGGTCATGGAAAGCACCATCCTCTATGCTGGGAAGACACGGGAATTCACAATCGGAAGGCATCAAACGGTGACAACGCTGTAAAGGCACAACTTTGGCTGATCTGTGTTTTTAGAAGGGCTCTGTCCCATCAGTTGTAGAGGTCTCAGGTTAGCAGCTTATGAAGAACAGCCCCAAACCTAGAGTTAGCAGGCTAGCACTCACCAGAAGGAGGTGATTCCTTTTCTTGAGATCGCGTTATTGTTGCAACACGGCTAGTGAATCGCTCTTTGTTTTCTTTCAATGTTTTGTACACCTGGAGACAGACAAGGAGATATTTACTGCGTATATCTCACAGCATCACATTCTGCTTCTGCCCCTTGACAGGCTTTTGTCTGTCCTGCCTGTTCAGAAAAGCCATCTGCTTTCAATAAAAGCACACAGACCGAAGTACATCTCACTGGAAAAAGGGCCCATGAAGGTGTGTATATAGATCTACAAGGCAGATGCGCTCACGCTCTATGTATGATGTGATGAATCTCAGGTGTCTGGTTGCTTTCCATAAGCCAGGAATCAACCTTTCTGCAGGTGTTGGCCTTCAGGCTGCAGACCTGTTTCAAGAGGAGCCAGATACTACAAAGGAAACACGGTCAGACAAACCTGGCACAACACAAGGATACAGAAAAAGAGGATGAATTCAAGGCAAAAAGCAACTCCCAGCTTCAAAATCCTGGAGCAGCCACGACAGAACAAGCCAAGAGCCTTACTGGCTCCATTACACCAGATGTCACAGGCATGACATCAGCAGTGTAACGTCCCTGACATCAGCAGTGCTCTTCAGGCACGTGAGTGTGGCTGCTCCAGGTAACAGCCTTCAGCTGGAAGAGATTCCCATGCCCAAGTGTTAACCTTCTGCTTATCTGGCTGTTAAACTTGGGAGACAGAATGGAAGCAGCCTGCCTGCGCTTGAGATAAAACAGCAGCAGAGACAGGAGGGAATGTCTTTTAGGGCATCATGTTAACTTTCAATGAAAAGTCATAATGTAGACAAGGAAAAGACATTGGGACTGCTGGAAGCAGGTCACAGAGTGATATTTGCCCCCAAATTAGAGGGAAGCAAGCCATTTTAAGACAAACTCTAGCTTGCTAACATTCCGTATCACACATGCACAACATGAGCTTTTGTTTTGCATTGTTTATAAGAGAAAAAAACTATCAAAACAAGTCCGAAACACAACCCTCTCTTCAATTACTGCGCTTTGAATTGGGAAAGAATGTTAGTACTGGAACGTTTCCAGCACAGAATAAAAGCGTCCTCAAAGTAAAGGCACGGCAGGTAATGCTGCAGCTGATGCCAAACCGCTTACTGTTTGCTAACCAAGTGTTATGACATCCAAACTGTGTCTGAACAGAAGTTAATTCCTTCAGGGAATTGAAATTTCTCTTACTCCCTAGATGTGTTGCGTTTTACCCGTCTCGGCAATCAGGTGTTTTGTAACATAGCAAAGAGATTCAAAGAAGAACCGAGGGGTTTAATGCACAGGCAGACAAAAGCACACCCAGGGAACTGAAATGGTGTCAAGGAATACCAGAAAACAAGAACTCATCAGTGCCAAAGAGAATTAAGATAGTTTTAAAGCCTTTTGCTTAAACACACAAAAGTCAAGGTTAGCAAAACTACTTCTGCTTTTGCAAGCAGAGACATCAAGTTTTTAAGCAAGTCCACAGGGCAGCAGACAGAGGATGTAAGAAAGTGACCATTAAATACAACACAAAATATCAAACCAGGTCCTTGGGATGAGTTTTTCCAAAGGGACAATGCCAAGTTATTTCTAGTCAGAAATGCCAGACAGCACAGTGATTTTTCAGTGCTCTGCTCTGAAGAGATCACAATGTCAGACACGTTTTCTCTGCCTTCCTCTACTGTACTTGTATTTAGTCAATTATTTCCTCTATTTACTTGATTATTTCCCTTTTTCATGCCACTATCTCTGATATCAGAAGAGATGCACTAATTACTTAGTGCCTTTCTGATGGTTACAAATCGAAGATGGCCAGTTTTCGATTTGGATTTATATTTACTGCAAAAAAGCTGGTCTTAAGGCAAATTTTCCCACTCAAAACTACACTCTGTGAGAACACCAAATTGGTCAACCTAAATTATTTGACAGTGTCCTTTGGAATTAAACATGCAAGGCCAGGGAGTGCCAAGACTGTTTAGTAAAAGGGAATGACCAAGCTAGTACAACACAGAAAGGCGTCCTCCCTCCCACCACCCCTCATCCCAGTATCCCCAGTTATCCCGCATCTTACATAAGCTCCTGTCCCAGTGACCGTTCCTCCCACAATTAAGTACAACAAGAGGTTGCTGCCAGCTTTGCCAGGAACACCTGAGGACGTCAGTGATCTAGAAGGGCATCTCAGATGAAGGCATGGCAAAACTACAGGTGAAGACAGGCAATGAAAGAGAAGAGAGGGAAAGAGCTGAACGTTAAGGACTTGATTAACGTCTTGGGAAAAGTGGAATGAGCTGTAATTTCAGTTACTTTGTTTGTCAAGAGAAGCACTGCAGGGAACAGAAAAGAATACTTAAAAGGGCATACAGAACAAGTTTTCCTCCATGCACTGGTTTGAATCTTGCTTATTTGCCAGGAGCTTTCTGTAAGTGAAGTTTCATAGAATCATAGAATCGTTTGGTTGGAAAAGACCCTTGAGATCATCGAGTCCAACCATCCCTGTCCACTACTGAACCATCCCTGAGAACCTTGTCTGCATGTCTTTCAAACAGCTCCAGGGATGGTGACTCCACTGCTGTCCTGGGCAGCTGTTACAGTGCCTGAGAATCCTTTTGGTGAACAGATTTTTCCCAATATCCAATCTAAACCTCCCCTGACACAATTTGAGGCCACTTCCTCTCATCCTGTCATTTCTTACTTGGGAGAAGAGCCCAGCACCCACCTCACCCCAACCTCCTTTCCAGGAGCTGCAGAGAGCAATGAGGTTTCCCCTCAGCCTCCTCTTCTCCAAGCTAAATAACCCCACAGCCCTCAGCTGCCTCTCATAAGATTTGTGCTTCAGCCCCTTCCCCAGTTCCGTTCCCTTTTCTGGACACGTTCCAGCCCCTCAACGTCTTTCTTGTACTGAGGGGCCCAAAACTGAACCCAAGATTCGAGGTGTGGCCTCACCAGTGCCGAGTCCAGGGACATCATCACTTTCATTAAAGGCAAATCAGGGCTCCAAAATTTTAATGAATACGCTTCTCTAAGAGAAAGAGTTTTGAAGCAAAGGTTTGTGTGACGTTAACTTAGGACCCACCCACTCCTAGAGAACGTTGCCACGCTCTGGCTGGGAATGTGATTTTCTCTCTAAGCTGGGTTTTATCCTTTTGAGTAGGACGTAGACGTATGCTCACCACTTTGAGGCTGATTTGGTGTACTTACACAGCTAAACACCACTGTTCTGAACTGAGATTTGGCAAAAAATTATTCACGTGGGTGTTAAAAGAACAGTCCGTCCACCTCTCCCTGTACTCTGTGCTACTATCACCTACAACATAACAGACAGAGCGGTGGTTGGGCATTGTATGAAAAAAAAAAAAAAAAAAGAGTGCCTTTAGAGTAAAAAAAAGCTAAAAAGTAACTGAAATTACAGTTTAAACAAAAATTATGGTAAGAAGTTGATTTCCAGCCAGCTCCCCATGGAGTTTTCTGGAGGAGGAAACAGCTACAGAGGTAAAAAGCTGAGTGAAGGGAGCTGAGATACGGCGAGACGGTATCTTCTTTCATGAGCTTCCTTTCTACTTACATAGACACCCGCTCCTAATGTTGACAAGCCCACAATAAGGACAAAAACAGAGCTATCGCCTTTGCCCCCAGGCGTGCCAGCGCTCGCCACTTTTCTGCTCTGCTGCAGTTCTAGGGGAGCATTCCAGCGCTGCCATAAGTTGCCTGAGGAATACAATTCATTAGAGAAAAACATAAAAAATACAAAGTTATGGTTTGAAATTTAGAATATGAAACCACGTAAATGAGCTCCTGGTTTGGAATGCCCAGGACCACATCTGAGCAGCTCTAGTGAATTATCCTTTGCCGCAACAAACGGCTCCAGGTGGTTGTGGATCCCACAACCCTCTGTAAGATCAAAGGGCAACCAGAGCAGCTACAAGTAGGTAGAAGGGCTGGATCCTGCTGCAGAAGCCCTGGAGCCACACAGCACTGGGCAAGCACAGCACCTTTGTCAGTTCTATGCCCTCCTGTTGGAGGCGGGTGCTGGAGTTTCCTCCGCTGGCTGCAAGCTAACGGAACCTTGTTAGAATGAGCAGCAGGTACGGTTACACCAGCAAAGAGGCCCTTTGCCAGCACAGCTCATTCCACCGAGGTAAATGACCAGCAGGAAGGGGCTTCTGATGGTGTAATGGGCATCCAAAGGAGCAGCAAGGCTTGCCAATCCAGGGGATGGCACCAACCAGCATGCAAGCCAGAGGGAGCGCGTCCTGCTGCACAGTAAGATGGCGCGTTACATTCCTGCAGTTTAGCCGGTATCTGTCCTAGTGCAGTCCCTGCACCGCCCAGGCATGCGGTTGGTAAGGCTGAGCAGAGACCACGCCAGCCGCTGTGCCCCTGCCACTGACACCAGCCTGCAGCGAACCCAGCGCCACCCGAACAGACGCAGCCATGCCCAGCAGCACCAGCTCACCCACAGCTTCCCAAAATCCAGCCATTTGCCCTCCTGTTCCTGGAGCCTCTGCACCCCTCAACACCCTCACGGGAGCCCTGGCACAACGGCAGCTGGGGAAAGCAGTGCATGCCAACAGCTGACTGCCACCACAAGCACCGGCCTGGCGGGAGCGGGGTGCAGGGCAGGAGCAAGAGGGCGATGCAGGGCAAGGAGGGGAGAGCAGGACGTGGGACAACAAGGGGAAAGAGGGACGCAGCGCAATGAGGGGAGAGTGGGACACAGGGCAGAAAAGAGAGAGCAGGACGCAGGACAAGGAGGGAGAGAGGGGGACGCGGGGCAGGAAAAGGAGAGCGGGACGCGAGGCGAAAAAGGAAGAGCGGGACGCGAGGCAGAAAAGGAAGAGCGGGACGCGGGGCAGAAAAGGAAGAGCGGGACGCGGGGCAGAAAAGGAAGAGCGGGACGCGGGGCAGAAAAGGAAGAGCGGGACGCGGGGCAGAAAAGGAAGAGCGAGATGCAGTGCGAGGAAGGGAGAGCGGGATGAGGGATGCAGAGCAAAGAAGGGAGATCGGGATGCGAGGCAGAAGGGAAAGCAGGATGCGGGACAGAAGGGAAAGCGGAATGCAAGAGGCAGGACAAGGCGGGGAGAGCGGGATGCCGGATGCAGGGCAAAGTGGGGAGATCGGGATGCAGAGCAAAGAGGGAGTGCGGGATGCGGGACGGAAGGGAGAGTGGGATGCGGGATGCAGGGCAAGGTGGGGAGATCGGGATGCGGCTCCCCCCGCGCCGCGGACCGGGCCACCCCGAGCCCCCTCGGGTGCGAAGCCGCCGACCGGGCCCGTCCCCGCCGCCCCGCACTGACCTGCGGCGGCGCGGCCCCCCGGCGAGGGACTGAGCGGGCGCAGGGAGCGCGCCAGGCCCCCCACGCGACAGAGGAACATGTCGCCTCCTCCGGTCGCGTCCCGGTGCCGCCACCGCCCCCCGCGCCTGCGCCCTCCCGGCGGTCGCTCTGCCCCGCCGTCTCGATGGTGACGCCGCCGACGCTCCTAGAGAGGCACAGCCGCCAGCCCCGACCCGCGGCCGCTCTGCCCCGCCGTCTCGGTTGTAGCACCGCCGAGAGGCCATGGGGGCGCTTCTGTGGGAATGAATGAATCAGATGCGGCCTGGAGAGAAGGAGTCGTGTAGCTGCGGTGAGAAACTCAACATGAGCCGCAACGTGCGCTCACAGCCCAGAAACCAACAGTGTCCCGGGCTGCATCCAGAGCAGTGGGACCAGTAGGGAGGGAGGGGATTCTGCTCCTCTACTCCTCTCTGGTGAGACCCCACCTGGAGCCCTTGCCCAGTTCTGGAATCCTCAGCACAGGAAGGACATGGAGCTGTTGGAGCAAGTCCAGAGGCCACAGAGATGATCCGAGGGCTGGAGCACCTCCTGTATGAGGACAGGCTGAGAGAGAGTTGGGGTTGGTCAACCTGGAGAAGAGAAGGCTGTGGGGAGACCTTAGACAGCTTCCAGTCCTGAAAGGGGCTCCAGGAAAGCTGGGAAGGGGCTCCTGACCAGGGAGGGCAGGGAGAGGACAAGGGGAAACGGTTTCGAGCTGCAAGAAGGAGATTGAGATGAGATCTTAAGGAGAAACGTTTTGCTGTGAGGGTGGGGAGGCCCTGGCCCAGGTTGCCCAGAGCAGTGGTGGCTGCCCCATCCCTGGAGGTGTTCCAGGCCAGGTTGGATGGGGCTTAGAGCCCCTGATCCAGTGGGAGGTGTCCCTGCCCATGGCAGGGGGTGGGACTGGATGGGCTTTGAGGTCCCTTCCAACCCAAAGCACTCCGCGATCCTATGGCGGCATCACCTCCCCTTCCCGGCCGCCGGCTCTGCCGCGCCGTCTCTATGGTGACACCACCGCCCCTCCAGGCAGCCACTCTGGGCCGCGCTCTCTATGGTGCCGCGACCGCCATGCTGCGGCCTCCCCGCCTCTCTCCGGGGCCGCCGCGCCGCTTCGCCGCCACCGCCGCGGGCCGGGGCCGCCGCCTGCTGCTCTCCACGCCCATCTTCTACGCGAACGGCCCGCCGCACATCGGGCACCTCTACTCCGCGCTGCTGGCCGACGCCCTACACCGGCACCGTGGCCTGGAGCTGGGGGGCCCGGGCCGGCTCTGCACGGGTGGGGGGGCCGCACCGAGACTCTCCCCTCTTCATCAGCCCCCTGCCCTCCTCTCAGCCCCTGCCCCCTGCCCTCAGCCCTCTCCCCTCCGCCCCTTGCCCTCTCCTCAGTCCTCTTCCCTCCCCCTCCGCCCCCTGCCCTTTCTTCTCACCTCCTTGCCCTCCCCCGCCCTTTCCCCTCACCCTCTTCCCTCAGCTCCTTCCACTCTCCTCACATCCTCTCCCCCTCTTCCCCCCTCTCCTCAGCCCCATCCTGGGCCATCTCCCTCTGCCCAATACCCCTTCCCACTCTCTGCTCTCCGTCCCTGTTCCCTGACCCCCTCCTGTCTTCTCAGTCCTTTCTCCTCTCCTCATGCCCTCTCCCCACGCCTCCTCCTCTCGGCCTTGAGCTCTCTCTCTCTGCTCCCCTCTCCCAAATCCCCTCCCTGCACCCTCTCCCCACTCCCCTCTCCTCTCACTCCCTCCTGGTGCTCTTCACGACCCGTCTCCCCAACCTCCTCCCTATGGCCTTAAGCCCCTTCCCTTCTCCTTGCACCTTCTTCCCACACACCCTCTCCTCTCTTCACACCCCTTCCCGTCTCCTCAGCCCCGTTACCAGGCCACCTCCCTCTTCCCACTCCCCTTTCCCCTCCGCTCCCCATCCCTGTTCCCTGACCCCTTTCCCTCTTTTCAGCCCCTCTCCTCTCCCCATCCCCGCTCCCCAGTCCTTCTCCTCTCGGCCTCGAGCCCCTCTCTCTGCTCTCCACTCCCTGAACGCCCTCCTCATGCTCCCCCTGGCCTCTCTGCCGTTACAGGGACAGATGAGCACGGGCTGAAGATCCAGCAGGCCGCCACCGCAGTGGGGACATCACCACCAGAGCTCTGCCAGCGGATCTCAGGCCTCTTCCGCCAGGTGTTCACCCAGGCTGCCATCTCCTTCACCGACTTCATCCGCACAAGCGAACCCCGGCACAAGCAAGCCGTGCGCCATTTCTGGGGGGCCCTGCAGAATGGCGGGGCTCTCTACAAGGGGTGCTACGAGGGCTGGTACTGCACTCCTGAGGAATGCTTCCTGCCCGAGAGCCAGCTTGCCGAGCGCAGGGATGCCCAGGGACTCCCCTGCAAGGTGTCCTTGGAGAGCGGCCACCAGGTAATGGTGGCCACATTCATCCCTGGCTCTGATCTGGCCGCATTTAGGTGTGTCTAATGCTTCCCGTAGCCTTTTGTGATTCCTATCTGCTGAGATTTGCCTGTGTTTCATAGAACACGCTCTCTGAGCCTATTGTGGCGTGTGGTTGTGCAGGGGAGAGCTGCCCAAACCCTGCCGGCAGGTCCAAATTCTGGCTGTGTGGCACGGGAAGGCTTTAGCCGTTTCATGGCCTGATGGCCTGGCAGCAGCATTTGAAAGAAGAATTTCAAAGCGAGGTGGCCTGGAGTGGCCAGAGTTCCAGACCTGTTCTGTTCAGCAGCTCAGTCTGGCCTCTGGACACATTTCATCAACTTGTGACATGGGTTTCAGCCCAGCGTGGGACACCACGACATTGTCTGCTGTGGTGGCTGCAGAGAGGCACAGAAGGAGTGCAGTACCTGATCGAGAGCTTCTGCCACTGCACTTGCCGTAGGGAGCCAGGAGTTACCTGGTTTAATCCAGCTGTTGGGTTAAGTCGTGGGGCTTCAGAGCGCGGCAGGGGTTACGCTCTTGTGTTATTTGAACCAATACTTGTTGGTTCACACAGGAAGGGGTGTGTTGGCAAATATCTCCTGATGAAGCACCTAACGTAGCAGGGCGAAAGGGAAAGAAATTGTTCTTTGGATCTAAAATGAGTCAGTGGGCTTCAAAGCCAAATACACTCTCGAAGAAGTTGGTGAAGGGTTTAGAGGGGACACATATGAGGAGTGGCTGAAGTCACTTGGTCCATTCAGTCTGGAGAAGAGGAGACTGAGGGGAGACCTCATTGTGTTCTGCAGCTTCCTCACCAGGGGAGGAGGAGGAGCAGGCGCTGAGCTCTGCTCTCTGGCCACCAAGGACAGGACCCAAGGGAATGGCCTCAAGTTGTGCCAATGGAAGGTTAGACTGGATATTAGGGAAAATTTCCTTACTGACAGAGTGATGAAGCCCTGGCAGAGGCTGCCCAGGGCAGTGGTGGAGTCCTCGTCCCTGGAGGGGTTCAAAACACGTGGCTGTGGCACTTGGGGACATGGTTTAGCAGACACGGTGGGGTTGGGCTGGTGGTTGGACTGGGTGAGCTGAGAGGTCTTTTCCAACCTTAATGATGCTATGATTCTAACGTGTACTGCAGGGTGAGGCCTGGCGTCCGGATATAGTCCAGGAAGGTGACACAATCCTGGGATGTGTCCCCAATGACGGGAGGTGTCGCAGCCTCATCACCCTTGTCAGAGCCAGTCTTTCTGGGAGCCGACTGTGGGGCCCAGAGAGGTGGAGGGCTGGTCCCACCTCTGCTCCTTGCAACGTATGCGTTCCTTCTGGTGCGAGGTGCTGGATTGATTTACTGTGGAGTGAGCAGATCATAGAATCACAGAACGGTTTGGGTTGGAAGGGACCTCAAAGGCCATCCAGTTCCACTACCCTGCCATGGGCAGGGACACCTCCCACTGGATCAAGTTGGATCATTTCTTGCTAAAGTCTCATCTCAATCTCCCATTTTCCAGCTGAAGACTCTTCCCTTTCATCCTATCCCTGCACTCCCTGATAAAGCCCCTCCCCGATAAAGCCCCTCCCCAGCTTTCCTGTAGGCCCCCTTTATCTTGGAACCTTCTTTAGCTTCCAGAAGTCAGTGTTCTCCATCTGGAGATGTCTTGAGTGCCTTTATGCAGCGCTCTTGTACCGTACCTACCCACAGAGCTTTTGCTGACGTAGGTAACTGTGTCGTTTACTGGATTTAAGCATGTGGGAGGAGGCTGTCAGTGCTTTACCATGGTTACAGGCTAATGCAGTCAGTGTCTGAGATGCACAAGTGATAAACTGGGGTAAAGGAGAAACCTTTTGCTGGGAGACCAGCAAAGGTGTTCCCCGGCATTGTTAGGAAGGCGGGAACTAATGACATCAGCTTGTCTTTTTGTGATTTTTCTACCATTATTCCCAATGTGTGTTCTCAAGAAAGCGTGTTCTTGTGTGGTGGTACATCCCTCTGGCAGCAGGACAGCATTCCTCCCCCGGGACACACGCAGCAACAGGCAGGGGGATGAGCCGCCCCCAGCACCGAGTCAGTGCCTGGTGTCCTGGGGAAGTGGGGAGTGTGATGTCCAGGGAGAGGAGGTTCCCAGCAGTTCGCCCTCATAGCAGGTAGTGCAGCCAAACCGAGGGAGCCTGAGACCAACTCCGCGCTGGGAATGCTGCACGTGGGTTAGCATCATAGAATCATTTGGTTGGAAAAGAACTTTGAGATCATCGAGTCCAAGTGCCCCTGTTCATCCTAAACCATCCCTGGGAACTTTGTCT
This sequence comes from Cuculus canorus, assembly GCF_017976375.1. Taxonomy (NCBI): domain Eukaryota; kingdom Metazoa; phylum Chordata; class Aves; order Cuculiformes; family Cuculidae; genus Cuculus; species Cuculus canorus. The sequence continues at coordinate 20,744,362 of NC_071410.1, forward strand.
GCCCGTCTTTTAAATCCTTCCAGGGATGGGGATTCCACCACTGCCCTGGGCAGCCGTTTCAGTGCCGGAGAACCCTTTTGGTGATGGAATTTTTCCTACTATCCAACCTAAACCTCCCCTCGAGCAACTTGAGGGGAGGTTTAGGTTGTCCTCTTGTCCTGTTGCCTGTTACTTGGGAGAATAGCCCAGCAACCACCTCGCTCCAAGCTCCTTTCCAGGAGCTGCAGAGAGCGATGAGGTCTCCCCTCAGCCTCCCCTTCTCTAGGGTAAACAGTCCCAGGTCCCTCAGCTGCTCCCACAACCCCTGTTCTCCAGCCCTTTCCCCAGCTCCATTCCCTTCTCCTTACTTGCTCCAGCCCCTCAATGTCTTTCCTGCACTGAGGGACCCAGAACTGAAGCCAGGATTTGAGGTCTGGCCTCACCAGTGCCGAGTCCAGGGGGACGATCCCTTCCCTGCTCCTCCTGGCCACCCCATGGCTGATCCAAGCTAGGATGCTGTTGGCCTTCTTGGCTACTTGGGCCACTGCTGGCTCATTTTCAGCCGCCATTGACCAGCACCCCAGGTCCTTTTCCACTGGGCAGCTTTACAGCTGCTCCTCCCCAAGCCTGGAGCTGCACAAGGTTGTTGTGACTGAAGTACGGGACCTAGCACTTGGCCTTGTTGAACCTCATACAATTGGTCGCAGCCCATGGATCCAGCCTGTCCAAGTGACTCTGTAGAGCCTCAGTCCATGGATCCAGCCTCTCCTGATCCCTCTGTAGAGCCTCCCTACCCTCAAGCAGATCAACACTTCCACCCAGCTTAGTGTCATCCGGTCGTAAAACTGCAGAGTGTTTGTGCCGTCACCTTTTCTCTCCTGTCTCCTCAGGTGCACTGGACCAAAGAGGAGAATTACATGTTCAGGCTGTCGGCATTCCGGGATCCATTGCGGAATTGGCTCCGGGACAACCCATGTGCCATTTCCCCTGAGCCTTTCTACCAGCGCACACTCCGTTGGCTGGAAGAGGACTTGCCAGACTTGTCCGTCTCGCGCGAGAGAAGCCGGCTGCAGTGGGGTATCCCGGTTCCCAGTGACTCGACCCAAACTATTTACGTGTGGGTGGATGCTTTGGTGAACTACCTGAGTGTGCTGGGATACCCAGAGACGCACAGCGAGTGGTGGCCCGCCGCACACCATGTGGTGGGCAAGGACATCCTCAAGTTTCATGCTATCTACTGGCCAGCACTGCTGATGGCAGCAGGGCTGGCTCCTCCGGAGCGAATCCTGGTGCACTCCCACTGGACTGTCCATGGGCAGAAGATGTCCAAAAGCCTGGGTAATGTGATTGACCCCTTGGCTTGCATGGAACAGTTCACAGTGGACGGGTTTCGGTACTTCCTGCTGAGGCAGGGTGTACCCGACCGGGATTGTGACTATTATGACGAGAAGGTCGTTAAGCTCCTGAACTCAGAGCTGGCAGATGCGCTTGGGGGGCTGCTGAACCGCTCCACAGCCCTCAGCATTAACCCCAGCAACAGCTACCCTCGCTTCTCTGAGTCCTGTTTTCCAAAGGTCTTGGACTACAGGGAGACAAAAGGCACAGGCCGGGCTTCTGCTGAAGACTATGAGTTCCTGGCGTCCGTGGCTTCTCTGCCTGTTCAGGTGGCTACTTATTTTGAAAGCTTCCAGGTCTACAAGGCTTTAGAATGCATTGCCCTGTGCGTAAGGCAGACCAACGGTTTCTTCCAGAGACACAAACCTTGGAAACTGGACCGGAAAGACCCTGCCGAGCAGCTCTGGCTTGACACCATCATCCACGTCACGCTGGAATGCTTGCGCGTCTATGGGACCCTTCTGCAGCCTGTGATCCCACACACGGCAGACAAGTTGCTCTCAAGGTTGGCGGTTGAGCCAGAAGAGAGAGGTCTCTCAGGTTTGACCTTTCTGCCACGCTATGATGGAAAGCCTTGTCCCTTTGAAGGGAGACAGCTTGGACCTGACACCGGCGTCTTGTTCCGCAAGCTGGAGAGGTCACAACAGCAGCAGGCAAAAACCAAAAGTTCTTGTCCCTGACAAACAGCTGCTGGGAATAAAAGCCTCCAGGAGCTCCCGGACAATGTTGTCTGTGTTAAAAGCACATTCCTCCAATCGATTTGGGGTGGCATGAAGCAGTGGGCAGGGCTGTGCTGTCCTGCTCGGGGCTATGCGTGATGTTGGAAGCGAGTGAGCTCAGTCTGGGAAAGTGGGGCCAAGGAAAGCAGCTCAGGTAATGCTTTTTGAAACACACCTTCATGAAGAGGAACAAGCTTTAATTTCATGTGGTGTAGGAGAGGGCTCTATTGCAACTGAATGCTTGAAAAATAAATTATCTCCTTCCAAAACCATCCTCAAACTGAAATGTTAGGTGCCATTTAAAGATAGTACTGGGAACGGCTCCTGCAGGGAAAGGGCTGGGTGGCAGTTGTGCAGCGGGTTCCTCCTCTTGACTTTGCCCCATGGGTTTTGGCCAGACCAGTAGCTGGAGGCGGTCAGAAATGGTTTCCTCAATGGGGGGAACTCTGTTCTTTTATCTGAAGACAATCCAGTGAGGCAGAGTGGTTCAGAGGTTGGGTGGCCACTGCAGATGGCCTGCGGGAATGCATTTCAGGCCCAGACTCAACTTCGTGAGGATTTTCCACCTGGTGCAGGGCTTGTTGCCCCTCTCTGCTCCTTTCTGGTGCTGTGGGAGACAGCAGCTGAGCACCAATACCCAGGGGTGGATGAGACCTCTGGAAATCCTTCCCAGCCTTTGGCTCTTCCTGCCTGCACTGCAGGAGTCTTCTTGGATCAGTGGCCAAGTTCAGAGAGTTGTGGTCCCTTTCAGAGCTGCCTGGGCTGCATTATCAGGTGTAGCCGGAGCAGTACGGCCCCTCTGTCTGTGATGCCCACCCTGTGCCGTGCTCTCCGGCCTATTTTGGATTCCCCCGGGAGAAGACAGCCGGGTCCCCTCATCCCCTTCCTGCCATCCTCCTCCTCTTCCCTGTGCCATTCTACTGGGTACCCCTGCTCCTGCCGTCCCTGCTTCCGTGCTGTGCTGCACACCCGTCCCAGTGCCCTCACTGCGTGTGTGCCAGCTCCCAGCACCCGCTGCCCTGCTCCGGCCACCAAGGATGGGGACAACAGGACAGGAGAGGAACCCCACCCTCTCCTGCTGGCGGTGCCATCGTGGCCCGAGAGAGAAGGGCCGGGGGCCTGGCTCTTCCCTAGCAGGGGCTGCCAGTGCCCCCCAGATCCCAAGGGAGTCCCTGGCATCGCTCTCGGCTGCCTGTGGGCGTTCCTGCCCCCCATGCTGGGTTACTACTGCTCTCACAGGACTCCACATCCCGGGATGTGGTGGCCGGTGCCGCTTGGGCCGCGGCGACAGAACTGCAGGGACACTTGGGCTTCACCCACTGGGGGAACCCGCAGTGGGGGGGCTGTGCTGGTGCTGTAGCCGGTACCCGGGTCCATGCCAGTGTCACAGCCAGTACTAGGCTCTATGCTGGTGCCACAGCTGACACCGGCTCTATGCCAGTGCCACAGCCAGTATTGGGGCTGTTCCAGTGCCACAGCCGGTACTGGGTCTGTGCCAGTGCCATAGCCGGTACTGGAGCTGTACCAGTGCCATAGCCGGTTTTGGGGCTGTTCCAGTGCCATAGCCGGTACTAGAGCTGTACCAGTGCCATAGCCGGTATTGGGGCTGTTCCAGTGCCATAGCCGGTACTAGAGCTGTACCAGTGCCATAGCCGGTATTGGGGCTGTTCCAGTGCCATAGCCGGTACTAGAGCTGTACCAGTGCCATAGCCGGTATTGGGGCTGTTCCAGTGCCATAGCCGGTACTGGAGCTGTACCAGTGCCACAGCCGGTATCGGGGCTGTTCCAGTGCCATAGCTGATACCGGAGCTGTGCCGGTGCCATGGGCGGTACCGGGAGCCATGCTGGTGCCATAACGGTGCTGGTGCCACAGCCAGTACCGGGGGCTGTGCCGGTGCCAGGGGCGCGGGGCGGGGCTGTGCCGGTACGCGGGGCGGGGCTGTGCCCGTACGCGGGGCGGGGCCGCAGCCTGTGCCGCAGCCGGGGCAGGAGCCGCTACGGGGGCTGTGCCGAGGCCATAGCCGGTCCCTGGAGCTGTGCCGGGGCTATAGCCGGTGCTGCAGCTGCAGGCGGTGCTGGTGCTGCAGCCGGTGCTGTACCCGCTGCCCGAGCTGCAAGTGGTGCCATACCTGGTGCTGTAGCCCGTGCCATACCCGGTACCGTACCCGGTACCATATCTGGTGCCGCTGCCATAGCCGGTGCTGTACCCGGTGCTGTACCTGGTGCCATACCCGGTGCCGTACCCGGTGCCGTACGCGGTGCCGGTGCCCCCGATGCGGCGGTGAGGCGGTGGGGATGGCGGCGGGTGGGGGGCGGCCGCCGGGCCCCGAGTCCTCGCCGGAGCCATACGTGCAGACCCGCATCTTTAAGATCATCGTGATCGGAGACTCCAACGTGGGCAAGACCTGCCTGACCTTCCGCTTCTGCGGGGGCACCTTCCCCGACAAGACCGAGGCCACCATCGGCGTGGACTTCCGCGAGAAGACGGTGGAGATCGAGGGGGAGCGCATCAAGGTGGGCACCAGCATGGGGACAGGAGGGACAGGGATGGAGGGTCCAAGGCTGGAGGAGCAGGGATGGAGGGAGAAGGATGGAGGGTTCAGGGCCGGAGGGTTCAAGGCTAGAGCGACAGGGCTGGAGGGAGGAGGCTGAAGGGAGAAGGCTTGGAGGCCCCAGCTCAGGCCTGCCTAGCTGGACCAAAAGTGAGAGGAAGCTGCTGGGAGCTGCAGCGGGGGCAGAACAAGAAACCACAGCACCTGGAGAGCAGCTGGAGTTCGGCCGGCAGCAGCGGTGCTGCGAGGCCTGGAGCTCACAGGAGCTGACATCTGCGGGCTGGATGCTGAGGGCTGCTCTTGGCAAGCATCGAGAGGGAGCGATCACAGCAGCAGGAGATCAGGATGAATTTGCTGTTTGAAGGCCAGCGAGACACTTGTAAGAAATGCAGTGGCCCAGACCCGAGGAGCTCCAGCTGCTGTGCCAGAGCAGAGTGGCAGCCCAACAGCAGCTGGTAGGGAACAGCCTGGGTAGCACGGCGTGCCAGGAGCTTGGTTGGGTGGATCGGCACCAGCAACATCTGTGAGTGAGACCAGCTGCTGGAAAATGTGAATACTGCTGTTGTGCTGACCAACGGGGGATGCAAAGTTGAGAGACTAATCCCAGTGAAGCTATCAGAGAATCATGGGATGGTTTCGGTTGGAAAAGACCTTCAAGATCATCGAGTCCAACCATTGATCCAGCCCTGTAAAGCCAGCCACTGGACCATGTATGACATATACTCATCTTCTAAACCCCTCTAGGGATGGGGACTCAGACACCTCTCTGGGCAGCCAATTCCCCACTCTGGTCCAGGAGAACTTCAGTTGTCCTTGAAGGTTTTCTTTTCTCCTTCCCACATCTCCCCTCTGCTCCATCCAGCACTCCGCCGCTGTGTTGCTGTAAGCCATGGGCAGGCTGGCAGGAAGCCAGGCACACTTCCACTCTGGAAGACTCTTGGGCAGGCAGTATCTTTATGGGGTACAAGGTGATTTGGATTGACCCCAGACACTGGTTTGGCCAGTTCCAGGGTTCTAGATGTTACCTACAAGGGCCAGGAGAACTCCTAGAGTCATCTGGTGCTTGGGTTGGAAGGAACCTCTGGAGGTCATCTGCTCCAGCCCCACCAGAGCTGATTGCCCATGGCCAGATGGCTTTGGAATGTCTCCAAGGATAGAGGTTCCACAGCCTCCTTGGACAACTTCTACAAGGGCTCAGTCCCCCTCGAAGGGAAAGGTGTTTCCTGACACCCAGGGGAAGCCTCCTGTGTGTCAGTGTGTGAAAACTGCCTCTGGTCTTGGTGCTGGGCACCACTGGGAAGAGCCGGGCCCTATCCACTTTGTAGCCTCCCTTCAGGTAAACTTCACCCCTCCAAGCCTTCTCTTCTCCAGGCTGAACAGTCCCAGTTCTTGTGGTCTTTCCTCGTAGTAGAGACACTGCAGTCCCTTCACCATTTTCGTGGCCCTTCCCTGAACTCTCTCCAATCCATGCCTCTCCTGTACTGAGGAGCCCAGAACTGGACAGAGCATTCCAGATGTGGCCTCACCAGCACTGCACAAGGGGGACAGATCACCCCGTCCAGCCTGCGGGCAGTGCTTTGTGTGATTCCCAGGACAGCCTTCATCACCTCTGCTGCCACCACTGCTCTGGGCAACCTGGGCCAGGGCCTCCCCACCCTCACAGCAAAACATTTCTTCCCAAGATCTCATCTCAATCTCCCCTCCTACACCTCAAAACCATTGCCCCTTGTCCTATCCCTGCATTCCCTGATCCAGAGCCCCTCCCCAGCTTTCCTGGAGCCCTTTTCAGGACTGGAAGCTGCTCTAAGGTCTCCCCACAGCCTTCTCGTCTTGAGGTTGAATAACCCCAACTGTCAGCTGTCCTCGTACAGGAGGTGCTCCAGCCCTTGCATCATCTCCGTGGCCGCCTCTGGCCTCGCTCCAACAGCTCCGTGTCCTTCCTGTGCTGAGGACTCCAGAACTGGATGCAGGGCTCCAGGTGGGGTCTCACCAGAGCAGAGGAGCAGAATCCCCTCCCTCCCTCCCTGCTGGTCCCACTGCTTGGGAGGCAGCCCACGACATGGTTGGTTTCTGGGCTGTGAGCGCATGTTGCGAGCTCATGCTGAGCTTCTCATCCCCAGCACCCCAGATCCTTCTGCCCAGGGCTGCTCCCAATCCATTCTCTGCCCAGGCTGTGTTTGTGCTTGGAATTGCCCCAAGCCAGGTTCAGGACTTGGCCCTTGGCGAGCCCCATGAGGTTTGCACAGCCCCACCTCTCCAGCCTGTCCTGGTCCCTCTGGATCCATCCCTTCCCTCCAGCAAAGTGACTGCACCACATAGCTTGGTGTCATCAGCAAATTTGCTGAGGGTGCCCTCAATCCCACTGTCCATGTCTGAGACAAAGATGTTAAACACCACCAGTCCCAATGCAGACCCCTGCAGAATGCCACTTGTCACCAGTCTCTGCTTGGACATTGAGCTATCAAGCACAACTCTTTGAGTGTGACCATCCAGACAATTCCTTATCTACTGAGTGCTTCATTCATCAAATCTGTGTCTCTCCAATTTAGAGACAAGGATGTCATGTGCGACAGTGTTGAATGCTTTGCACAAGCCCAGGTAGATGATGTTGGTTACTCTCTTATCCACTGACGCTGTAGCTCCATTGTAGAAGGCCACCAAATTAATCAGGCATGATTTGCCCTCAATGAAGCCATGTTGGCTGTCACAAATCACCTACTTACTCTCCATGTGTCTCAGCAGAGTTTCCAGGGGGATCTACTTCATGATCTTGCTGGGCACAGAGGTGACACTGACCGTCCTGGTGTTGCCTGGATTTTCCTTTTTCTCTTGTTTAAAACCAGGAATTATGTTTCCCTTTTTCAGTCTGTGGGAACTTCACCGGACTGCCATGACTTCTCAAAGATGATGGACAGTGGCTTAGCAACTTCATCCACCAGTTCCCTCAGGACCTGCGGATGCATCTCTTCAGGTCCCGTGGCCTTGTGCCCTGCAAGGTTCCTTAGATGCTCTTGCACGTGGTCCTCTCCTACAGCGGGTCATTCTTCCATCTCCCAGTCCCTGCCTTTTCCTCCTGGCCCTTGGGCGCTGTGGCTGGAGCCGTTGCCGGAGAAGACCGAGGCAAACAAGTCATTGCGTACCTCAGCCTTCTCCACGTCCTGGGCAACCGGGTTTCCCTTTTCCTTCTGTAGGTGGCCCACATTCTCCGTAGTCTTCCTTTAATCACCAAGGTACCTATAGACGCTTTTCTTCTTGTCCCTGACGTCCTTGGCTGGGTTTGATTCTATCAGGGCTTTGGTTCTCCTAACCTGATCCCTGGCTGCTCAGATGATGTTTCTGTGTTCCTTCCCGGCTCCCTGCCTTTGCTCCCACCCTCCGTAGGGAGCTCCCCTGCAGGGGAACAGGAAGCCTGGGGAGGACACTCTGCTTCTGTAGCTTTCATTCTTGTCTGCTTTGCTTCCCAGGTGCAAGTGTGGGACACAGCTGGCCAGGAGAGGTTTCGGAAGAGCATGGTAGAGCATTACTACCGCAATGTGCATGCCGTTGTCTTTGTTTACGACGTCACCAAGATGACCTCCTTCACTAACCTCAAGATGTGGATCGAGGAGTGCAATGGGCATGCTGTGCCCCCCCTTGTCCCCAGGGTGCTCGTGGGGAACAAGTGTGACTTGAAGGACCTGATCCAAGTGCCATCCAGCATGGCCCTCAAGTTCGCCGATGCTCACAACATGCTTTTGTTTGAGACCTCGGCCAAGGACCCTCAGGAGAGCCAGAACGTGGATGCCATTTTCATGTGCCTGGCCTGCCGGCTGAAGGCCCAGCGCTCGCTGCTCTGTCGGGACCTGGAGGGGCGGCCGGGGCAGCCCCGCAGGCTGGAGCCAGCGCACAATACCCTCAGCAAGAGCTCCTGCCCGTGCTGAGCGGGGCCCACACCCTCTGTCACGGTCACCCCAATAAAGGCTTGAAGGCTTTGCTCTGCTCTGGGTCTTGCTTTGCGCTGTTTGGCCCGGCTCAGCTCAGTCTGACTTGATTACGCTTGGCTCAGCTCGGTTCGGTTCCAGTTGGCTCCACTAAGCTCTGCTCGGTGACACTCAGCCCAGCTCAGCTCAGTTACGTTTGGCTCAGCTTGGTTACACTGAGCACTGCTCAGCCTGGCTTGTGACACTGGGTCTGGCTCAGCCTGGCTCGGTGACACTGCGTCTGGCTCCATGACATTGGGTCCAGCTTGGTGACTCTGTGTTGGGCTTGGCTTGGCGACACTGGGTCCGGCCTGGTGATGCTGGGTCTGGCTCAGCTTGGTGACACTAGATCCAGCTAGGTGACACTGGCTTGGGTCTAGGTTGGTGACACTGAGTCTGGCTCAGCTCAGTGACGCTGGGTCTAACTCTTTGTCACTGGGTCTGCCTTGGTGACACTGGGTCTGGCTCAACCTGTGACACTGTGTTGGGCTTGGTGACACTGGGTCCGGCTCGGTCCAGGCTGGTCTGGCTCGGTGACTCCTCTCGGCTCCTCTTCGGCCCCGCTCGGCTCCTCTTCGGCCCCGCTCGGCTCCTTTTCGGCCCCGCTCGGCTCCTTCCGGCCCGACTCGGGCGGCGCATGCGCAGTGCCGGCGCCGCCATGAAGTGGGTGTGCGGGGTGAGGGGGTTGCGGGCTGGTTTGGAGAGGGGAGCCGGGCCTGGTGTGACGGCGCTTTCCCTCCAGCCCCCTTACGAAGGTGAAGCTGATCAACGAGCTGAACGCGCGGGAGGCGGAGCTGGGCGTGCAGGAGGCGGTGTCGTGGCACGCGGAGTACAAGGACAGCGCCTGGGTCTTCGTCGGTACGGGGTTGGGGGGGAAGCTGGGACCTAGGGCTGGAGGAGGAGGGGAGGGCTGGGACCTAGGGAGGGGGGTCCTGGAGGAGGAAGGGCTGGGACATAGTGGAACGGGGGAACCTGGGAGAGGAGAGGGTGCTGGGACCTAGGGAGACATGAGGAGGAGGGTGGACCTAGGGAGTGGGGCGACCTGGGAGTGGGAGGAGGGGCTGGGACTTGGGGGTGGGGGCGACCTGGGAGTGGGAGGAGGGGCTGGGACTTGGGGGTGGGGGAGACCTGAGGGAGGAGGAGGGGGCTGGGACCTGGAGGGGGGTGTCAAGGAGCTGAGGAAGGGGAACTGGGGGCTGGGGTGGGGGAGGGGAAAAAGAGGGGGAGGAGGGGAACTGAGACCGGGGCGGGGGTGGGGCACTGGGACCTGGGAGGAGGGGAGGAAGAATGAGGCTGGGACTTGAGAACTTGGGGTTGGAGGATGGGGGGGTGGCTGGGACTTGGGGAAGAGGGGACTTGGGGAGGGAGGGGGGGCTTTGACCTGGGGAGGAGGGGGTCCAGGGCCTGAACCTGGGCAGGGGTGCGACATGGGGGCTTGGGCTTGAAGATGAGGGAGGGTTTCTGTACCTGGGGGAGCCTAGGACTGGGCTGGGGGTGAGGGATGCTAGACTCTGAAGGCCTAGATGGGAAGAGGGGATCTGGGCCTGGGGAGGCAATCCAGGGCCTCAACCTGAGCCTGGAGTTGGGAGGAGAGGGGCTCAGGCTGGGGCCAGAGCCCGGGAGGGGGTGCCTGGGTCGAAGAGGGGGAGCATGGGCCTGCGCAGTGCCCCTTCCCTCCTCTCCCCCTCCCCGCAGGCGGCCTGCACTACCAGCTGACGGAGGGGGATGTGATCTGCGTCTTCTCACAGTAAGTGCTGCAGCCCCATGCCCACCACGCCTCTGCCGCTGCCTCAGCTGCTCAAGTGTCTGTTGCAGATATGGGGAGGTCGTCAACATTAACCTGGTGCGGGACAAGAAGACTGGGAAGTCCAAAGGCTTTTGTTTTCTGTGCTATGAGGACCAGAGGAGCACCATTCTCGCTGTTGACAACTTCAATGGCATCAAGGTGAGTGAAGCGGCCTGGGGTGCAGGCTGGCCTGCCAGGGCTCCTGAGGCGCCGCTCCATATCAAACAGAGCCCTGAAGCACGGGGTGGTCATCTGTGCCTTTACCAACAGTGTAACTCCTCCCATAGATCAAAGGAAGGACGATCCGCGTGGATCATGTGGCCAACTATCGGCCCCCCAAAGATTCTGATGACTTAGATGACGTCACGAAAGCCCTGCATGCAAAAGGCTGCGGAGTTAAAACACCACCTCATACATCATCTGATTCCCCATCAGAAGAGGATGATGATGTACCTGTAAAAAAGAAAAAAGGTGAGGCATGTTCCTGTCAGGCCATGTTTAGTCCTCCTTTAAATACAGCTTTGTTTCCACTAGTTAAGATTAGCTGGCAGAACAGCAAGTGGGAGAGAGTCAAAGGGGCTCTAAATCTAGGAGTGCAGGGATAGGATGAGGGGGAACGGTTTTCAGCTGAAAGGTGGGAGATCGAGATGAGATCTTAGGAAGAAATGTTTTACTGTGAGGGTGGGGAGGCCCTGGCCCAGGTTGCCCAGAGCAGTGGCAGCTGCCCCATCCCTGGAGGCATTCAAGGCCAGGCTGGATGGGGCCTTGGGCAGCCTGATCTAGTGAGATGTGTCTCTGCCTACGGCAGGGGGTTTGGAACTGGATGGGCTTTGAGGTTCTTTATGACCCAGACCATTCCGTAATTCTGTGCCAGTCCTAAACCCAATGGGAGCCTCTGCTCCGGGGAACACCGGTGACTCTTGGAAAGAGCCACAGCTCTAGTGTCCAGGCTTTGTTCTGCAATCTCCTGAGGGGTCTCTGAGAAAGGCATGGCAGGCTGCAGGGTGGCTGCAGGGAGGAGCAGCACCATGGGAGACAGGGAAGGGGGAGGCTTGGGAAAAGTACTGCTTGCTCTGAAAGTCTGGATGCTGCTACTGTAGGATCAAGGGTGCTTTAGGTGTAGGCAGTGACCCGTACGTGAGCTGGGCAAGATGACGGAACAGAATAGAAACCAAAACCTGCAGATTTAGATGAGATTCTGTGGCTGGAAGCTGAGAAAAGTCATAGAGCCATAGAATTGTTTGATTGGAAAAGACCTCTAGGATTGTCAAGCCCAGCCGTACCTGTTCACTACTAAACCACATCACTGAGCACCTCATCTGCCTGTATTTTAAACCCCTCCAGGGATGGGAGGACTCCACCACTGCCCTGGGCAGCCGTTCCAGTGCCTGAGATTCCTTTCAAGGAAGGAATTTTCCCTAATATCCAATCTAAATCTCCCCTGGCACAACTCGAGGGCATTTCTTGTCTTTCTGTCGTCTGTCACTTGGGAGAAGAGCCCAGCACCCACCTTGCTAGAAACTCCAGTGATGAAGCCCTGGCAGAGGCTGCCCAGGGCAGTGGTGGCATCTCCATCCCTGGAGGGGCTCAGAAACCGTGTAGCTGTGGCACTTGGGGACAGACACAGTGAGGCTGGGCTGGCAGTTGGACTGGATGAGCTGAGAGGGCTTTTCCAACCCTAATGATTCTGTGATTAAGTGCCTGAGGGGAGCCTTGCTGGGAAGAAGGCAACGTTGGTGAGTAGGAAGGAGTGGGATGGCTCAAGCTGGAGGTTCTCAGGTGTTAGGGTTTGAAGTGGAATAGGATCTCACCCTTTGGGGGGAAGGAAACAGGCTGTGAAGCTTGGATAGAGAGGGAGAACTTAAATGGGAGAGGAATAGGAAAGGCACTTTAGGCAGAGGGTGGGGAGCTGGAATGACGCTTGCAGTACTGTCCATCCTGAAAGATGCACCTTCTGTTTCAGACAAGGAGAAAAGCAAATCGGAGCGGCAAAAGCACAGCTCGCAGGCTGTGAAGAGGATGGTGTCTGCCGAGGAGGTGCGCCCCAGAATCAAGATTAAGAAGGAGAAGGAGGACCCTGGCTACGAGTGCTACACCAGCGAGAGCCAGCAGTCCTGGAAGGGCTCTGAGGGGAAGCCTGTGAGCAGGACTCAGAGAGATGAGGAAGAGCGGAGGCACCAAAGGCCTTCAGAGAGAAGAGGGGGAAAGAGCTGCCAGGACCAGAGGGGCCAAAGCGGTTTGTGGGATGAGAGGGAGAAGAGGGAAGAGGCTGGCAGGAAGAGTGACGGGTACAGCAGCTGGCGAGACGAGTGTCCCGAGGGAGGTAGATCGCGGGAGCGTGGTGCCAGGGAGTCCCATTCCAGGCAGAAAGAGCGGGGCTCTGTGAGAGGTTCCAGCCGCTGCTGAGCCCTGGGGACAGGCACTGACCCTGCTGGGAGCCACCCTCTCGGTGGCAGAGCAGGACCGTTCCAACAGCTTCACCTTCTGTCCTGGGACCAGGCTGCTGACTGGGACACAAACTTTGTTGCCTCCTGCAGCCCATCTTGCAGGGACTGCTGTGCTGCAGCACATGGATAATTGCTGGGAGCAGCAGGATGCTCTCTGTCCCAAAATGGTTCTGCCTGTCTATCCTGGGGACTGCGCCCCTCGTTTGAGAATAGTGGGCATCACATTGGCCTCGGGCTCCAGATCCAAAGCTGGTGTGTGCTTAGTGCATCTAGCTTCTGCAGTGGATCCCGAGATGCTGTTTTGTCAGGGAGATTCACTGCAGTGTCATTTGTTTTCAATAGAACTTAAAGGGAAGGCAGGCCTAGGCGCAGCATTTCTGCCAGGAATTTTTAAGCTGCATGAAACCCCAGGTGATAGCCCTGGAGTCGGGGGGTGCAGAGCAACAGAGGGAGGGGTAGAGGTTTGAAATAACAGAAATATGTTTGGGCAAAAATAGTTGCAGTTTTTGTCACTGTTAACTTTTAATTAACCATTTTAAAGCGCAAAATTCACTCTCCTTATTTATGCCAAGGGTTTTGGTTCCTCCGTTTGTACTTTTTTATATGACACTGTCAAATTAAAGATGGGGGAAAAAAGAAAATGAGTGATAATTTTTTTTTTTTTTAATGTGAGTTTAAAAGGAGATGTAAAGAAGTAAAAGCTGCCAACACTATCAACCAAGTATTTGCCCGGGGTCGGAGGTTAGCAAGTGGAATCATCTGCCATGAATCCTGGCGAAAGTGTCTCAGCAGAGATGGATTGCCAGGAAATCAGTTTGATGCACTTGAATGGCACCATTTGCATCCACCACGGGTCAACCCAAAAGGACCAACCCCTCTCTGCGATGCTGTAGAGCCATGAGTCTGCAACTGGCTCTGCAGGAGCCATGACATGTGGCCTCCCCAGGCCTCTCCCACCTGTTACCATGCTTCCAAGCCTCTGGCCACTTAGAATCACAGAGCGCTTTGGGCTGGAAGGGACCTCAAAGCCCACTCAGTGCCACCCCCTGCCATAGACAGCGACCACCTCGCATGGGACCAGGGGGCTCCAAGCTCCACCGAACCCCTCCAGGGATGGGGCAGCCACCACTGCTCTGGGCAACCTGGGCCAGGGCCTCCCCACCCTCACAGCAAAACATTTCTCCCTAAGATCTCATCCCAATCTCCCCTATTGCAGCTCGAAACTGTTCCCCCTCGTCCTCTCCCTGCCCTCCCTGATCCAGAGCCCCTCCCCAGCTTTCCTGGAGCCCCTTTCAGCACTGGAAGCTGCTCTAAGGTCTCCCCACAGCCTTCTCTTCTCCAGGCCGAACAACTCTCTCAGCCTGTCCTCATACAGGAGGTGCTCCAGCCCTCAGATCATCTCCATGGCCTCCTCTGGACTCGCTCCAACAGCTCCATGCCCTTCCTGTGCTGAAGACTCCAGAACTGGACACAGGGCTCCAGGTGGGGTCTCGCCAGAGAGGAGTAGAGGAGCAGAATCCCCTCCCTCCCTGCTGGTCCCACTGCTCTGGATGCAGCCCGGGACACTGTTGGTTTCTGGGCTGTGAGCGCACGTTGCGGCTCACGTTGACTTTCTCACCGCAGCACCCCCAGCCCTTCCCCGCAGGCCGCTGCGGCCCCGCTCGCTCCCGCCTCGCTCCGCGCTCCCTGGGGTGGGGCTGCGCTTCCGGTTCCGGTTCTGGTTCCGGTGGCGGCGGCGCGCGGAGCTGTGGCCGCCCCGCCATGCAATGTCCGGGCTCAGCTGGAAACCCTTCGTGTACGGCGGGCTCGCCTCCATCGTGGCCGAGTTCGGTGCGGAGGGGGCGCCAGGCCGGGGGCACCCGGGGAGCTGGGGGACGGGGGCGGGAGAAGGGACCAGAGCAGTGGTGGCTGCCCCATCCCTGGAGGGGTTCAAGGCCAGGTTGGATGGGGCTTGGAGCCCCTGATCCAGTGGGAGGTGACCCTGCCCATGGCAGGGGGTGGAACTGGATGGGCTTTGAGGTCCCTTCTGACCTTAACCGTTCTGTGATTCTGTGACCGGGGTGGGGGGGACACGGGGCATAGAAAGAAGGGCGAGCTGGGTGGGGAGCGGGGGGCGAGGCTGGAAGGGAAGGGGAGCTGGAGCTGGAGGGTATGTGGGGCAGGGAGGGAGAGAGACCAGGAGCAGGGAAAGACCCGCGGTGTTGGGGGTCCTGGGGCGGGCAGGGAGAGGGACCGAGGCTGGGAGTGTCCTGGGATGGCGAGGGATGGGGACTGGGGCTTGGGGATCCTGGGGTGGTGAGGGAGAGGGGCTGGAGTATTGGGGGTGCCAGGGCTTGGGTGGCATCCCAGGGCGAGGAGGGTCCCGGGGTGTTGGGGGTCCTGGGGATAGGAGAGGGACTCAGAGTGTGGGGGAGCCAGGGGCAGGCAGGGAGAAGGGGCTGGGCTGGGGGGAGGCCTGGGGCTCAGAAGGTGTTGGGGAACCCGGGCAAGGAGAGAGGGAGGGAGTCCCAGGACAGGGGGAGACCCGTGGTGTCAGGGGCTCCGGGATGGGCAGGGAGAGGCACCTGGGGCTGGGAGGTCCCAGGACTGCAGGGGTCTGGAGTCAGGGAAGTAGGGGGTCCTGGGGCTGGGGGGTCCTGGGTTGAGGAGGGAGGGGAACCCAGGGTGTTGGGGGTCCCCGGGTGCTGGGGTACATGGGGCAGGGAAGGAGGGGGTCCCAGGGTTGGGGGGTCCTGGGATGGGGTGGGATAGAGACCAAGGCTGGGAGGATCCTGGGGTGGGGAGGGAGAGGGACTGGGGTATTGGATGTCCTGGGGCTGGGGTAGCATCCCAGGGCAAGGAACGACCTGGGGCTGGGGGTCACAAGGTGCTGCGGGACCCAGACAGGATGGGAGGGGGTCCCAGGGCAGGAGGAGACCTGTGGTGTTGAGGGCTCTAGGGCAGGCAGGGGGAGGGACCCAGGGCTGGGGAGTGTCCTGGGATGAGCAAGGAGGGGATGACTAGGGGCTGGGGGTGTCCTGGGATGAGGAAGGAGGGGGTCCCGGGTTGGGATGACACTAGGGGCTGGGGCGGGGGGGGCTGCGATACTGGGGGCTCTGGGGTGTGGAAGGAGAGGGACCAGGGCTTGGGGTGTTCTGGAGTGGGGAGGGAGAGGACCAAGGTATTGGAGGTCCTGGGGCTGGGGGGGGGTCCCAGGGCTGTGGATCCCAGGGTGGGCAGGGAGAGGGTAACTGGTGCTGGGGATTCTGAGGGCAGGGAGGGAGGGGGGTCCCAGCAGGGGGCACTGACAGCTGCTCTGCCTGCAGGCACCTTCCCGGTGGACCTCACCAAGACGCGGCTGCAGGTGCAGGGCCAGAGCACGGATGCAAGGTTCCGTGAGGTGCGCTACCGTGGCATGTTCCATGCCCTCTTCCGCATCTGCCGCGAGGAGGGCGGCCGTGCCCTCTACTCGGGGTAAGCACCTGATGGGACTCTCCAGCCTCACGTCCCTTTCCCTACCTGCCCTGAAACACCCAATGCCCCAGGTCCCTCTCCCCACCCTAGGACCCCCTCCCCGCCCAGATCTCCTTCAC
Organism: Cuculus canorus; assembly: GCF_017976375.1. Lineage (NCBI taxonomy): Eukaryota > Metazoa > Chordata > Aves > Cuculiformes > Cuculidae > Cuculus > Cuculus canorus. The sequence goes on from NC_071410.1 coordinate 20,760,771, forward strand.
CCTGAGTCTCCTCCAGGTCTTTCAGTCCTCCCCAGGACCCCCCCGCCCCGGGTCCATCTCCCTGTCCCGGCAGCCCCTCCTCACCCCACGTCTCCCTCCCTACCTACACCTGGTCTCCTCCCAGGGTCCCTCTCTCTGCCCTGAATGACCCTGATCCTGGCTGTCCTCCAGGTCTCTCACCCTGCTCCAGGAGCCTCCCAGCTCTGGGTCTCTCTCCCTGCCTGTCCCAAGTCTCCCTGGCTCCCTCTTCCTGTCCCAGCACCCCCTGCCTGCCCAGCGCCCCCCCTCCCTGCTCACCACAGGTCTCCCCCAGGTCCCTCTTCCCATCTCGGGGCCCCCACAGTCTCTCTCTGTGCCCACCCTGGGCCCCTTCCCAAAGTTCCTCTCTCTGGGTCCTGCCTATCCCGGTCCCTCTCCCTGGGTCAGTCCTTCTCCCTAGGTCCCTTCTGCCTGCCCGGGTCCCTCTCCCCGGTCCCGTCCCTCCCAGGTCCCGTCTCCATGCCCACTCTGTCCCTGGCAGCTCGGGGCGATGAGGGGTGTCTGGTTCCAGGCCCATGAGGAGCTGCCGCACTGGTAGGGGTCAGCGGTTCCTTTGTTCCCCACTCAGGATTGCCCCGGCACTGCTGAGACAGGCCTCGTACGGCACCATAAAGATTGGGATTTACCAGAGCCTGAAACGTTTGTTTGTGGATCGCCTGGAAGGTCGGTGTCGGTAAACGTATTGGCTTTTCGCTCACTCCTTTCTTTGTCCTCCCCACAGCTGGAGCTTCTGACAGAAGCGGGCTTGTTACTCCACACTGTGGTTTTGTTTGGGCAGTAACAGCAAGGATAAATGTCCGTAGGGATGTGATTCGCGTTGTGCCTGGCTCTGCCGGACACCTCTCCTCCAGCCGGGGCTGCTCTTTCCTCTGTTTTGCAACAATGGAGCTAGAAAATGGGGATCACTGATCCAGGCTTATCTCTGTTCTGTGTTTAGTCTCGGAGAGGACATCGGGTCCCACCAGATGTGTTACACAGGTTGAGAGCTTCAGTAGTGAGTCGCTCCTGCCTTCCTGCTGGAGCCTTAATGGAGCATCCTGGCTTGGATCAGCCATGGGGTGGCCAGCAGGAGCAGGGAAGGGATGGTCCCCCCTGGACTCAGTGCTGATGAGGCCGTACCTCGAATCCTGGGTTCAGTTTTGGGCCCCTCAGTGCAGGAAAGACCTTGAGGGACTGGAGCACGTCCAGAGAAGGAAACAGTGGTGGAGAAGGGGCTGGAAAACGGGTTGTGGGAGCAGCCGAGGGCCCTGGGGCTGTTTACCCTGGAGAAGAGAAGGCTGAGGAGAGACCTCATGGCCCTCTGCAACTCTGGAAAGGAGGTTGGAGCGAGGTGGGTGCTGGGCTGTTCTCCCAAGTGACAGGTGATAGGACAAGAGGAAATGGCCTCAAATTGTGCCAGGGGAGGTTTAGATTGCATATTAGGGAAAATTCCTTCCCTGAAAGGGTTCTCACGCGCTGGAACGGCTGCCCAGGGTGGTGGTGGAGTCACCATTGCTAGAGGGGTTTAAAAGCTGAGCATACCAGGTACTCAGGGATCTAGTTCAGTACTGGACAGGGGGATGGTTGGACTCGATGATCTCAAAGTTCTTTTTCAACCAACCGATTCACATTCTATGAGTACCATAAGGCCATTCCAGCCCGGGAAGGCGAGCTGGGCTGGCCAGGCAGCAGACTGGCGACAAGACTGGGAGGTGCAGCACAGTGGGGCTACTTTCCAGGGTCTGCTCCCTTCTCTGGTCACACCTCGCCCTGCATGTGGCTCGGTGCGTGTCCTTGGGGCTGTGCGTCTCTCCTCACATGCTGTTGCAGTGTGGCGAGTTCCGCTCTCTGAATGTTTGTCTCCCTACAGGCCGGGGGCAGCCAGTGGCCTGGTCTTCTCTGGGAAGTGCTGTGGTCAGTACCAGTCAAGGGCTGTGCCTTTCCCCAACGTAACCATCACCCTAATACTGGGCCTGGAGCCTGGGATTATTCTGCTGGTCCCCTGGAACTAATCTCCTCTAACGATCTCTGCCTGGGTTGCCTGTTCTCTCAAGGTGGCTGCGCATTCCGAGCGTGACTGCCTGGGCCCCTGGATCAAAAGAAATTGCTCTTGGTTTGCCTTGAGAAGTGTTGGGTTGTCTCTCTCTGTCTTGGCTTGTCTCCATCATGAGAAATGCATCACTGAAATCTCAGATAATTGTCCCAAATTGTCCCCTATCACAGTCTTTTCCTTGTCTGATGAGCTGGACTACTCAGCCAGACCCTCTCCTCTCTGAGGACGTTGCTGTTGCGGCTGCTGCTCACTCTGGCAGGCATGGGGCAGATCCGTGTCTGCCATGTGCCGGTGGTGGCTGGCCAGATGCTCCCCCACCTTCGTGTGATTGGTGAACCGAGCTTCTCTGCTCTTCCCAGAGCTTCTCGCTTGTTCCGTACCATCTGCGCACCTTCTTTTTAGAGCTTTAGGACCTGACTTTTCTTTTCTTGATTGTAGATGAAACTTTGCTGATCAATGTGATCTGTGGAGTGGTTTCAGGGGTGATCTCCTCAGCACTCGCCAATCCAACAGATGTGCTGAAGGTAAGAAGGGCACGTGGCTGGACACAGCTCCTGGCTGGCTGTGGTTCGGTGTGCTGCTGCTTTCCAGGGAGAATGTGTCCCTCCCAGCTGCATCGAGGTGCTCCTTGAGCCACTGCTGGCATCAGCTCTGCTAGTTTGGGGCTTTTATGACTGGGAACAGAATCCCAGAGCAATAAACATATTTTAAAGATCATGAAATCTATTATGGCAAGAGTTGGAGGCTGGGTTACTGTAAGGAGGTGAGCAAGTAAGATTGTGGCCAGCCACTCTTGAGCCTTTCTCAGCTCTGCTCCCTCTGGTCACTGTGCTGTGCTTCGCTGCTATGGTTTCCTGCCTATTTGGTGGCATCACCAGGGTCTGGTGGGGACTTCTCGTCCCCTCTGTTCCCTGATGTGGGGTTGCTGGGGGCGAGGTGGCTCCGCTCAGAGCAAAGAGAGCCTGGAGAACATTCCCACACTCCATTCTGTGTAGACCAACCTTCTCAGAGTGGGAAGGCCTTGTCTGTCACTTTTCCACCTTGCCTGAATTTTGCACTGCGCTTCCACCTTGTTTCTGTCCCTGCTTCTCCCCTGCCATCACCGTTTGCTGCATGGTTTCCAGGGAGAGGGGATGCAGATAGTGATGTCTGCTCGGAGTTGCTCTTCCTGCCAGAAGATCTGCTGGCACCTCTGCCTTCCTGGGCAGGTGCTGATGTTGTCCCACCGATTCTTCTGTCTTTCAGATTCGAATGCAGGCTCAAGGCAGTTTATTCCAGGGTGGCATGATTGGCAGCTTCATTGACATCTACCAGCAGGAGGGTACCCGTGGCCTCTGGAGGGTGAGCACCAGCGGCTGGAACCCCTTTCCAACCCCCCCCCCCCAATTAGTGACAGGACTTGATGGCTTCCTCAGCTGGTTTGCTGCACCTCAAAGAGAGCTGTGTGCCAAGGAGAGCAGTGATGGTCTGCTTTGGGCTGCCCAGCAAACAGGAGCATGCCGGGGTGGAGCTGCGTCCGTATTGGGGCAGCTGGGGCAGTCAGACCTGATTTCCAGCACTGAAGCTGGTGTGCATAAAGTTTCAAATGCGTGAGTGTCTCTTGAATGGACCAGGATTTGAGTCTGGATCGTCTCCATGGTCTGCCTTGGGTGCTCAGACTGGTCTGGTCTCCTCCACACTGGAGTGGCCCCACCTTGAGGCGCGAGGGGCAGGTTTGGGCAACACAGGATAAAAAGGATCTAAAGCTACTGGAGAGCGTCCAGAAGAGGGCACGGAGTTGGGGAAGAGTTTAGAGAGGAAGAGTGTGAGGAGTGGCTGAAGTCACTTGGTCTGTTCAGCCCAGAGAAGAGGAGACCGAGAAGAGACCTCATCATAGTCTGCAGCTTCCTCACCAGGAGAGGAGGAGGAGCAGGTGCTGAGCTTTTCTCTCTGTGGCCAATGACAGAACCCGAGGGAATGGTGGGAGGATGAGGTTGGACATGAGGAAAAGGTTCTTCATGCAGAGGGTGGTGGAGCCCTGGAACAGCTCTCAGGGAAGCAGTCATAGGGCCAAGTTTGACAATATTCCAGCAGCATTTGGCCAAGGCCCTCAGCCCCATAGTGTGAATGTTGGTGTTGTGCTGTGCAGGGACAGGAGTTGGACTCTATGGTCCTTGTGGGTCCCTTCCAACTCAGGACAGTCTATCATTCTGTGATCTGTCTTGGACTCTGTTGGTGGCGATTCTGCACACGGTGAGCAGGGCAGTTGACCTTCCTCTGGAAAGGAGTGGCTGAGCACCTCCTCACCCAGAGAAGGAGGAATTCTTCCAAGTAACTGTGACACTCATGACCTACAGTGACTTTCTGAAGGTCCAAAGGGGCAGATTTGCCCTGGGTCCCTGCCTACCGAGTCTTAGACCCCTTGAAACTTGCCCTCTGAGCAAGTAAGACAGAATGATGGCTGTTGGGGATGCTGATGACGTGAGACTCTTGGGTGTGGAGACAGGCAAGAGTTAGTAATGCTTGAGCCTCACTGTCTGGATTTTGGCAGTGGTTCTTCAGCTTTTGTTGGAGAACCTCACTTTGTCCTTCTGTTACAAGTCTTCCATAGGCTCCGTTATGTAGCAGTATGCTGAGTCACAAGATCGGGTATGAGAAGTACAGAATCCCAAAGCTTTTTTCCAGGCAACAGCCTGAATTCTCCCTCTTATGGTCACTGAAGACTTTTAGAGAAGGATAGCTGCTGCAGTGTCCTGTGTGGGGAGGGAAGGACCCTCACGGCAGCAGGGTTGGAACTGGGTGATTTTTAAGGTCCCTTCCAACCCAAAACATTCTGTGATTCTATGAGGAGTTGAGCAGCTGCCAGTGCAAACACAATATTTACTTTGAGGTTGTTTTTGCTCTCAAGACAGAGACACAAGAGGAAGAGAGACTAGAAAAGAAATTAAACTCTCTGTGTTGCTGCTGTGTGCTGCAGACAGGACATGGTGCAGAGACAGAAGAATCTCAAGGTGAATTCTAGTGATCAAACTTGTTGCTCTCTGGTCTGGGACAAGCACTGCCTGCTCCCTTCAGCCCTCCCTTGCCTTTGAAGCAAAGCTGTTTGTGCTCCCCAGTCTTGCCAGCTCTAATGTGACTGTGGGAGTGTTTGAGCTGGTTGTGCCACAGTTGGGTTGGGCAGGAACATGGGAGTAGACTGTTAGGCACTGTGTTAGCACAGCAGGATGGGGACAGCAGGAGCCATCTCATGCTGGTGTCTTCAACCAAGTATGAAGGGATAGGACGAGAGGAAATGGCCTCAAGTTGCACCAGGGGAGGTTTAGATTGAATATTAGGAACAAATTCATTACTGACACAGTGGTGAAGCCCTGGCAGAGGCTGCCCAGGGCAGTGGTGGAGTCTCCGTCCCTGGAGGGGTTCAAAAACTGTGTGGCCGTGGCACTTGGGGACAGGGTTTAGCAGGCACGGTGGGATTGGGCTGACGGCTGGACTGGATGAGCTGAGAGGGCTTTTCCAACCTTAATGATTCTATGAATGTGAAAAAATACTTCTGGTTCTTGCAGTAGCTCTGGTTTGTGTGTCAGTGAGGAAGCTGGCTGTCCTGACAGGCTGGCTGACAGTCTGGCCATTACACCAGTCCCAGTGACCAGGAAACGCTCTTGTGACACCATTGGTCACCCTGGATTACTCAGATGGTGAAATGGCCCAGCACCACGTTGCTGCCATGTTCTCCTTCTGCAGGCCAATAGCAATTCACAACTATGTTTATCTTGTTCTTGATGAAGGGTTTGCTGGGCTATTTCTCACACAGAAGGACCCTGTTTCCTCTTACCTCCTTGTCATTCCGGTAACCGTCTTGCCAGTTCCCAGATCAGTGTCCTGCTGGCAGTAATTCTTTTCATAGATGAAAATCATAAATAAAAAACCTTAGCAAAGCAGACTTTGCTCTGTCAGAAGGGGGACCCAGAGCCCCACCTGCCTCCTTAACCAGCTGCTCTTCCTGGGGTGCAGAATCTTTCCTGGGTGCTTTTCAGCAGGGGAGGGTGAGTGGGTTGTAGCCTGAGTCCTCTGCGCTAGCGGCTGGGAGGAGAGAAGCAGCATGTGGGTAATCTAGATGGAGTAACGCTGCCAGGGTGAAGGAATCCTCCTTAGCTTTGGGATCATGTCAGGAGACGGTGAGCTGCTCTGCCTCAAGAGTTCCCACTACAAGGTAGGGCCAGGAGGAGGCAAAGTGGAGTGTCAGCAAAAGGCCCCTGCGAAAAAGCTGGGGCAGATGTTGGGGCAGATGTTAAACCAGCTGCAGTCCTGGGCAGCATTCGTGCTCATGACTCAGGTTTGTGCTCTGCAGGGTGTTGTCCCGACAGCTCAGAGAGCCGCCATCGTGGTCGGGGTGGAGCTGCCAGTCTACGACATCACCAAGAAGCACTTAATTCTGTCAGGCCTGATGGGTGACACCATCTTTGCCCACTTTGTGTGAGTATCTGCTGCAGCCGCAGCTCTCTCCAGGCTTGGCAGGGGTAGGTGAAGCAGAGGGGTGAGGTGGGAGCTGGGGTGAGACCTGTTTATAGAGCAAGAACTGTGCAACTGCAGAGGGATGGTACTTTGAGGGATCTGCTATGTCGGTTGGAGCAGCTTGGAATGGCCAGCAAGTATGTGCAGAGAGACCTTCCTGGAGAAGGAGCCCAGCAGAAATCCTTTGGTGATGTGAAATGTCAGCTTTATTTCAGCTTGCTGATGCCCAGCAATGCTGTTTTTCCATGTCTGTGCCCTGGTGTGAACAAGGCAGGAGTTCTGGCTGTGTGGCTGCCCAAGTCCAAGCTCCTCAGCTGTGCAGTCTCTCAGCTTGCAGCCATCGCTGTCAGAGCATCGTGAGATGAACAGGGACTTGCAAAGCTGGCAGAACCCTGAGCGATCTGACTGAGGGTTGAAGTCAGCCTGCTCTGAGCAGGAGTGGGGTTAGAGACCTCCCAAAGTCTGTTTTCACCTACATTTTCCTGTTCTTCTGGCAGACACTTTAACTGGAGGTGCTGCAGTGCTTCCGTTGGGTTTACCTGCTGTGGGCTGAAGGTGACGAACACTAGACCATGCATGGAGGGAGAAGACTAGTAGCTGCATGCTCCCTCTTGCTGCCTTTGGTCTTCCTCCCTCTTTCCCTGCCCTGAAGAAATGTTCTGGTGAGAAGGATGTGTGCTTTCAAGAGGCTGCCTTCAGATCCGTGTCACCTTGATGGCACCCAGGGATGCATGCTGGACTGCAGGCTGCCCCTGTGGAGACTCAGGATCTCGATTAGACAAAACCAAGCATTTCCCTTCCCCAAGCTTTCTGGGCTCCTGAGGTGGTGTAGTTCCTGCCCCACTTGTTCTCCAGGTGGGACCAGGAAGTGCAGCTAATGCTTATTCGTGAAACCCAGCAAAGGACACTCTCTTGTGCTTACGTGAAGGGCTGTCTGAGCTGGAGCAGCCGTGTTCAGAGCTGTTCCTCTCTCCTGTCCTGGTGTGTAGCTCCAGTTTTACGTGTGGGCTGGCTGGGGCCATCGCCTCCAACCCTGTGGACGTGGTGCGGACTCGGATGATGAACCAGCGGGCAATAGTGGGCAGCACGGAGCTCTATAAGGGCACTCTGGACGGGCTCGTGAAGGTAAGGAGGTGGGAGGGGTGGGCACATCCCTGTCTTCAGGAGGCAGCACATGCCACTGAGAGGAGCAGTTAGATTCTACAGTTACAGAACGTGCTTGTCAGTGAGTGTTTCAGGCAAACCAGAGAAGTGCCTAAAGTAACATTCCTGAGGTCACCAGCAGCTTGAGCATCCTCCCAACCTTGTGGGACAAAACATTGTTAGTGATACAGTTTGATTACGTTCATATACGGAGAGGGATACTTCACACCGCTGAACTGCATCTCCACTGGCCTGTACGCTTCCTGCAGCGGCTGTAAAGGTCTATTATCTCGTGTGTGGCATTAGGGAGACGGGCAGAGCATGGACCTGGTGTGTCTCATAATTGATCTGTCTCTTCTCTCCTCACAGACATGGAAGAGTGAGGGCTTCTTTGCACTCTATAAAGGTTTCTGGCCCAACTGGCTTCGGCTCGGTCCCTGGAACATCATTGTATCCTTCACTGTGCTGCTGGGGCATGGACAGGCAGGGGGAAACCAAGCTGCAAGGGAAGTGTAGAGCAGCCACCTCAATGGGATACCTCTTCGTCTTCCCTGCAGCAGCCCAAAGCAGACTTTTGGTCCTGCTTGGACCGGCAGAAGTGTGATGCGGCTGCTGGAGGTGACTGCTGCTTCTAACAGCTCTGGAGGTGGCCAGCACAGGGGCTTCCAGTGTGGTTGTTTGGGGGTTTCCTGCAGGGTGAGTGCTCTCTAGTGCTTGGCTTGAGACTTTCCCTGTGCCCTGAGCTCCTCGAGGTGCTGCAGCTTCTGGATTGGCTCCAGTGTTGTGAGGGCAGTCTGGGGAACGTTCTGCTCCGAGCTGGGTGCTGACCTGCTCTGCAGAACCAGTGGTGCTGTGTTCTTGTACTGGAGCCTTCTTGCCCGCTTGAAACTGTGTACACAATTTGTTTTAAAGAAGCCTTAGCCTAGAGTTGGAGCCACTTCCCTTTCCATATGGCCCAGGCTTGCTTCTGGCTCAGTCTCTTCCCTCTCCTGATAGCTCTTCCTTCTGCCTGTGCAGATCACTTCATGCTACCTGGCAGAGAGGCTTTCTCACATTGGTCTTAGATGATGCTCTATCTCCTCGCCTTGCAGGTGATGCATGGTCATGCTGGGGGGCCCAGAGCTGCTGCGTTAGGTATTTGACCCAATTCCTTGACGTTCCTTTCAGTTTTTTATCACATATGAGCAGTTGAAGCGCCTTCCATTCTGACGACTGGAGTTATTCCATGAGAGTCATCTCCAAGACTTGCAGCAGAGAGTTTTGCTGCAGCCTTCCTCTTCATTTCACCATTCCCACGTTTGGATATTTTGGTACATGTGGGTCTGGGCTCCCCCTCTCCCAAACGCATGGTCCCTGGAGCATGATGTGCCTGCAGTATAACTGGGGGGCTGGGGGCAGGTGCCGCATGGTTTTTCACATGGAGGCAGGTATGAGCGGAATACTGGGCAGTAGTGAGCGTCCTGGCCTGGAGCAATGTCTTCTGTGAAGATCCGTGTGTTCCCGTGGCCTTTTGGTGCAGCTGTGGGTGGTTGTTTGCCTCGTGCACTTTTCTGCCATGCCTGCAGGTCTCTGGAGGCTGGGAAGGGGCGCTGTTGTGTTTTCTTGACGAACTGTAACCTCATTAAATTATTTATTGACTGGATGGCTTGAGTTTGTCTTTGTGCAAATTTACTAAGAGGTCCGACACCGAGAAACCGAGATGCCTGATAGCTCAGGTTATCTCGCCTCTCCCCAAGAGTGGGGGTGGAGAGGCAGAGAGGTGGGTATAGAACATGTTCTATCCTGTCACAGTGAGACAAGGCTCAGCTTGATCACTTCACTCAGCATAAGTGGACGAATGTTCAAATACAGGCATTTTCTTACCTTTGGTCAGAAAAGAGAACTACAGATTGTCCTGAACTGGAAGGGACCCACAAGGATCATTGAGTCCAGCTCCTGTCCCTGCATAGGACAACCCCAACATTCACACCATGGGGCTGAGGGCCTTGGCCAAATGCTGCTGGAATATTGTCAGGCTCAGCGCCATGACTGCTTCCCTGGGAGCTGTTCCCGTGGTCCACCACCCTCTGGGGAAGGACCTTCTAATGTCCAATCTAACCCTCCCTTGGCACATCTTCCTGCCATTCCCTCAGGTCCTGTCATTGATGGCCAGAGAGAAGTGCCCAGAAGAAGAAGCAGCAGCAGTGCTGTGTGTCACAAGGGACCTTCACCCCCCCCACAAAGTCACCCCATAAAAAGGAGAGGGAGCAGGAATGTACAGCTGCTTCAGTGGCTGAGGAATGATGGCGAGCACTGTGACAATGGTGTAGGCATCAGTGCTAGCATCTGTAGTGTATAGGGTGAACATGTCTGCAGTCAAAGATGGACATTGGAAAGGACCTCCTCTGTGCACCCACAGAATGGTCCAGGTCATTTAAATCTGATGTGCAGGTGGTATCCAAGGCACCCTGCAAAGCAAAGTCCAACCCAAATGTGGAAAGAAATACACATGGTCCCCAATATGTAAAATATAAGAATGGCAGTAAACAAGGTCAAAACCAAAAGAGCGACCACAGGCATCTACTTAGGGAGATGAAACCCTGAATCTGAGGGCACCTCCTCTTTCTCAGAGAAGGGAGAAGCCTTCTGGGTAGTCCTTGGAGTTGGCAGGCAATTGAGGAATGAGGGGACCTGCACTCCGAATTGTCAGGGAACCTGAGGATGAGAAGGCCAAAACTGCTGGTAGCCTCTCATTTACAGTTCTCCTCGCTTTAGACAAGTGTTGAAAATGTGAACAGGGTTGGAGAGGAGGTTTCTTTTTGGAAAACCAGTGGCTGCGATGTCTTTGCCAGTCTGGTAGAACCTCTCATAAAGGCTTGAGAGATAAATGAGACTGATGTACTGTAAGAGCTGATTGGTGAGGAAGAGGAGGAATCCAGACTTCGTATCTGCTTGGAGGTTTCTGAAGGAGTCGGCAAGTATGGGGACCAGGAAGCTGCAGCTCATCTGTTTGAGTTTCTGAAAGGCTTTTGAGTGAGTCCTTTATTAAAGCCATCAAAGCAGCTGGACTGATAAAGGATAAAAGGAAAATTCTTGTCGAGGTCTGATAAAGGTCATGATTTGAAGCATTCAGGGTCGTCACTGGGAAATTGGGTGGTGTTGAGCTGCAGGGGGGCCTGGTGAAATAGAAATATGAAGTGGCTGGGTGGGAAGGAGGCATTGCTGCCGGTGACTGCTGCTGAACCAGCTGTGGGCTTGCAACTTGGACATTGGTGCTGCTGAGCCACGGTCCTGGGAAGACACCTGTGGGCTGGGGGAGTCCCTGTGAAGCAGAACTGCCCTGCCACGGTGAGCTACAGATGGGATGGAGCAGGGATGTGCTCACAGGGAGCTCCCGTTTGTTGTGCTTTCTCCCAAGCTGCCCTGCCGCCTCTCCTCCCTCTGTCCAGCCTCTGCTGCACCTTGATCTTATGCCCCAGGGTTTGGACCCTCTGCCCTGTCGAGGATGTGACTCCCCAAATATCTCCCTGGGCAACCGAAAGGAGAGGCAACATTAAGGCCAATGGAGCCCTTCTTGTGGCCACCTGTGGCACAGAGACGGGGTGTTCTGAAGGGACTTCCTGGCTCCATCCATAGTGGCCACAGTTTGTATGCCTGCTGCATCTTTTCTCCCTGCCCCTTGCCCGCATCCTGCCCTGCACTCAGCCTCTCCCTATCCACCTGCACTCTTCAGGTTACTGTTTGACAGAGGAAGGCTACCCTGTTTCCTGGCAGCTTGGATTTTTCCAGCTCATAAGGCAGGAGAAGCAGCTTATGGCCCTTTATTTAAAGGGATGGAGCAGTCACGAGCTCAGCCTGCAAGGGTTACCCACCCTGTGGGAGGGTAAAGATGTGACAGTGGGTTCCTTGGATCCATAAGGATGTGGAGGCTTTGTTTCCATTAATTTCTTTGTTACAAGTTGCTATTAGCAAGGTAAACACCGTTTTGATCAGTGAAGCAAGTGGCTGTGTATGGACTTCAGGGGTGGGTCAGTATTAGGTATCTAGATTTCATTCCAAGTATTAGGGTACAGGTCATGAAGCTCCTCCCAGGAGCGAGGTCAATCGATGACGGATGAAGTCTCTCTGGAGATGATCCACGTCACAGAGCATGGAGTCAGTCAGGTGAATTCACACAGACAAGTTGGGGCAGGGGGAGCTCTGGAAGAGATAGGGGCTCGTTTGGGGCAGGTAGCCCATCACTCTGATGTGGGTCCATAAGTGGGCAGAGGACACCAGCTCCTGGGCAGCTCTTGCTGCCTGCTTCTTGATCAGGAGGCCCCTTTGGAGATCATGGCTGGCTTTTTCTTTTGGGCTAATTGAGGATGCCCTGGGCTCCCAGCTGCATCTGCCAAGGATGCACTGGGTTTCTGGGCTGGCAGATTTTTTCTCCATCTCTGTTTTAGCAAACATCTCTTGTCAGTACTTTTCCCCGTTATAGCCATGTCACCTTTCTGGGTGCTGCTCCAACAAGGGAGCTCTGTTGTTCCCTTTGTCCCTGCAGGAAGAGGCTGCCCTGGGTCGGGCAGTGGCCCTGTAGGACCCCCATGAGTTGTGCCACCCACGGGGCTGGGCACTGGGAGCTCTCTTTGCTTGTTCCCCATTCCCAGCACCCATGTCCAGGCAGCGCACTGGCTCTGCTTGGGTCCTGGGTGCTTGGCTGGGGGATGTCCACCATGCCCTGTGCTGCCATGGCAGCTTCCTGCCCGGGCACTCACGGCTCACCCCCTGCTCCAGGGTTGTCTGGAAACGTGGCTGGAGGGGAGGGACCTCCGTGGGCACAGCGGGTGCTGCAAGTGCACCGGTCCCTTCCGGCAGGCAGCTGCTCAGCAGAGCTCTGCTGCCCAGCGCGAGCGACGCCGCTGCACCCAGAGCTCTTGCTGCACCCCACGGAGAGTGAGGGGCTGCCCTTGCTGCCACCCTCCTGCCCAGATGGATGTGCTGAGAAGCCCCAGGTGAGGGATGCCCTAGGATCATGTCGGGGACACAGCATCATTGGGCTGTCCTCCCCCAGGGGACAGACATGGCCAGCTCAGCCCTGGGAGTCATCCTGGCTGTGCTGGCCTCTCTCATCATCACCGCCAACGTACTGGTGGCCATCGCTCTCCTTCGCCTCATCCAGAAGAGTGGCTCCAAGGGGCTCTATTTTGTCCTTAACCTTGCTGTTGCGGATGCTATGGTTGGGTTCACGGTCATGGGTCTGGTCATGGATGAGTTTTCAGAGCCCTTTCATCCTCCCCAGATCTTCTGTGTCCTGAGAATGGCTTTTGTGACCTCTTCTTCCGCTGCCTCTATACTATCCCTGATCCTGGTTGCCTGTGACAGGCACCTGGCACTCAGGAAACCTTTCCACTATTTCCAGCTGGTGACAGGCCTGCGGGTTGGCGTGCGGTTGGTGGGTCTGTGGCTGGTTGCTGCTGTCATCGGCTTCCTCCCAGTCCTCACCCCTGCCTTTCAGAAGATCTCCACCGATGAGAAATGCTCCTTCTTTGGAGTCTTCCAACCTGCCTACATGCTTGCCGTCTTCTGCTTTGGCTTCTTCCCAGCGCTATTCCTCTTCATTTACCTCTACTGTGACATGCTGAAAATCGCCTCCGCACACGTGCAGCAGATCCGGGAAGTAGAACACGCAGGGCTGGCAGGGGGCTGTCCGGCGTCCCGCACCACCAGTGACATGAAGGCCATGCGCACCGTTGCTGCGCTCATCGGGTGCTTCACGCTGTCCTGGTTGCCGTTCTTCATTGCCAGCATCGTGCAAACTGTCTGTCTCGAGTGCTTCCCCTACAAAGTCATCGAGAGCTACCTCTGGCTGCTGGGACTGTGCAACTCCCTCCTGAACCCCCTGCTCTACTCCTTCTGGCAGAAGGACGTGCGGCTGCAGCTCTCCCAGCTGGTTGCAGGTGTGAAGAGGAGAGTCCTCCTCCATCTGGGGAAGGGACGTCATTTCCCTGGCGGAGGCACCAAGCCTCTCCCCACCATATCCTGCCCGCAGCTCCAGGACTGACCCAGTAAGGAGTGGCTGTCACCATCTTTCCAGCTCATCTCCTGCACTGTGACCATGAACTGGGGGCCTGCCAGCAGTGGAGGAGATGACAGCTGGGGTGGGACCAACCTGGATGCTAGTTCCCAGACATCCGCGTGGCCAAATTCCAGCCTGCCCACAGCCGCACGGAGCCACAGCACGGCCTGCTTTGCACCAGCCCCAGGCACCCCGAATCGTGGGTGCATGGCACAGTTTAGGTTTTGCCTGTGGATCCTTAGCAAGGGCAGCCTTGTGTCTCGTGGCCCTCTGCACTTGTTCTGCAGGCTCAGATTCTTCATGTGTCACTGCCTGGCTTCTGTGCCTGGATCTGGGACCCACCCGTCCTCTCCTCTGCCTGCAGCCTGCCTCTCTGAGCAATGAGCTCCGGGTTGTGCTCGGCGGGTGCTTCACACTGTCCTGGTTGCCATTCTTCATCACGACCATCATGCAAACTGTCTTGAGTGCTTCTCCTGTGAAGTCACCAAGAGCTACCTCTGGCTGCTGGGGCTGTGCAACTCCCTGCTGACCCCTCTGCTCTACTCCAGGGATGCTCACACAGCTGGACTCTGTTGCCTTTGGCTCTTGGAGGTGTGCACATGTCTAAATTTGTCCTGGACTGCAGGTCCTCCGAGTCGCTGCTCATCTTAAACCACGCTCATGATCCTACAGCAGCAGCCTGGGCTGAGAGGTCGCAGGGTCATCCCATTCTGAGGCAGAGGCGAGGCGTACAGGTCTGGGCTCTCCGTTATGGACGGTGGACACAGAGAGGGCTCCCGCTGTTGCTTGGCAAGACGCTCCTGGAAAGGCTGCCCAGGGAGATGGTTGAGTCCCCATCTCTGGAGGTGTTTAAAAGACGGGCCAGATGGAGTGCTTAGGGATATGATTTAGTAGTGGACAGGTATGGTTGGACATGATGATCTCAAAGGTTTTTTCCAGCCTAAGTATTCTATGATTCTATCTGCACCACAGCCACACAGTGAGCATGGAGCAGCCCCAGGTGCTGCACACCTGGGCGAGGTGCAGAGCAGCAGGGGTTGTTCTGTTGCTGTGTTGGCTTGGGCTGTAAAGCAAGTTAATGTGTAACTGGCTGAACGCTGAGCTGTGGCAAAGAAGCAGGAGGAATGTCTGTCAGGGACATCCGCATGCAGGCGGGCTGGTTGGTCCTACTTAGGCTGTAGGGATGGATTTGGGACTGCAAGGGTCCTTATGCACTGGCTCATCCCACGGGATGAGCACACAGCACTTCTGCAGTGGCCAGGTTGCTGGAGGCTATGATGATATTCAATGGCTTCTCATAAAATCTTGTCCGTTCGATCCACATGGCACAAAACCTTCCCATAAAAGAGTTTTCTCAGCTAAGAACGTACCCTGAGCTGGAAATGAAGGTGCTATGCATGAAATAGCACCTTCCATCTCTGTCGTTCACCCCACCGGGAGACATGAATGCTCAAGGCCATATCCAGCATGCTTCCAGAACCTGCCTTGGTCCTGGATGTGTAAGGTGACATGAGCTCATTGCTGGGCTCTGGACTATGCTCATCGTCATGCCAGGAAGGACGTCTGGGGTGACGCAAGCTCCTTGCTGGGCTCTAGACTATCCTCATCGTCACACTGGGAAGGGGTGTCTGGGGTGACACAAGCTACTTGCTGCGCTCTAGACTATGCTCGTTGTCAAGCTCCTTGCCAGGCTCTACACTCATTGTCATGCTGGGAAGAGATGCGTGGGGTGACACGAGCTCTTTACTGGGCTCTGGACTACACTCATTTTCATACTGGGAAGGGATGTCTGGGGTGACATGAGTTCCTTGCCAGGCTCTACAGTCATTGTTGTGCTGGGAGGGATGCGTGGGGTGACATGAGCTTGTTGGGCTCTAGACTACGCACATTGTCACACTGGGAAGGGAAGCATGGGGTGACATGAGCTCTTTGCTGGGCTCTATACTATGCTCATCATCATGCTGGAAAGGGACGTTTGGGGTGACATGAACTCCTTGCTGGGCTCTGGACTAAGCTCATTGTCACACTGGGAAGGGATGCACAGAGGTGCACAAGCTCAAGCGTGCTGCTTTCTGCCAAATTCTTTTATTCATTCTTTGATGTTTTTATACCTTATCTTGGGTTGAGTCACCACGCCGGGTGCTGGCGAAGCAGTTTATGGCCACAGGGGCTGTGGTGTCAAGCCCCATCCCTGTCTCTTTCCACACAGCACAACCTGCATCATCACTCCTCAAAGATGCCACTATCACCCCAAGCTGGTATTTCTCCTGTATTAAATCATCATGTCAGCATCATAAATATTTTACGTGGAATAATTGCTTGTTACTGCTATCCGTATAAAACTCCGGTTGTGCTATGCCAAGGGAACCAGAAGGTGGAAGAGATGGTGCAGCTGGAAGCAGAGCACCTCCCTGCCGCAGAGAATCCCTTGCTAAGCATCTGTACGCTGGCACTGAGCTGTGCCCCCTTGCTCTGAGCCTTAGGCTGGAGCAGATCTCGCAGGCTGGAGCAGTTGGGACCTCATTCCTGGAAGACACCTCCAGATCCTGACGGGATGGCATGGATTGGTGGCTGTTCTGTGTGTGAGACCACATCTGCTTTCATCTCTTGTTCCAGAGCACATTTGTCCCCATGCTCCAGCCCCGTGGTGACTCTGTGGGGGCTGAGCATCACCCCAGCACTTGGGGGAGGCTGCGGGAGTGAGGCTGGGCAAGGGTGGGCACATCCCGGGCCATGGGGAGGCAGGATGCATCATTCTATGTATTCATTCATTGACCAGTCTGCTAGCCTTCCATGACTGGCTGAGTGGATGAGGGGAGCACGGTGGATGTTGTCTACCTCGACTTCAGCTTGGCTTTTGACACCGTCTCCCACAACATCCTTGTAGGTAAGTGTTGGACGTGCGGGTTAGATGGGTGGACAGTGATGTGGATTGAGAACTGGCTGGATGGCAAAGGTCAGAGGGTTGTGATCAGCAGAACAGAGCCCAGCTGGAAGCCTAGTGGTGTTCTCCATGGGCCAGTTCTGGACCCAGCCTTGCTCAGCATCTTCACCCACAACCTGGCTGAGGGGATGGAGCACACCTTCAGCATGTTTGCTGATGACACAAAAAGGGAGGAGTGGCAGATCCACCAGAAGCAAGAGCTGGACAGGCTGGAGAGTTGGCCAGGGAGGAACCTCATGAGGTCCAACCAAGGGAAGAGCAGATTCCTGTATGTGGGGAGGAACAACCCCTGCACCAGCGCCAGTGAGGGGCGTCAGCTGGGAAGCAGCTATGTGGAGAAGGACCTGAGGGTCCTGCAGACACCAAGCCAACTATGACCCAGTAATGTGCCCTCATGGCTAAGAATCCAAAGGTTCTGGGGTGCATGGAGAAGAGTGCAGCCAGAAGGATGGGGGGGGGGGAGGTGGTCTCCTTCTGCTCTGCTCTGCCCTAGGGAGGCCCCATCTGTATTCCTGTGTCCAGTTCTGGGCTCCCCAGCTTAGGAAAGACAAGGAATGACTGGAGAGAGCCCAGCAGAGGGCATGGAGATAATGAGGGGACAGGATGATCTCCATTATGTGGAAAGGGTGAGAGCCCTGGCTCTGTTCTGCCTTGAGAGAAGCAGAGAGAGGATCCCATCAATGCTGATCGATATCTGTGATGGGCCGGGGCAGGAGGAGGGGGGCAGACTCTGCTCAGTTGTGTCCAGAGATGGCACAGGGGGCACCAGGCACAAGCTGGAGCTTGGGAAGTTTTCTTTGGGAAGTCCCTCTTTTTTTTATCTCCCTATTTATTTTCTTGTGTGGTTACCCTGTGTGCCTGGCAGGTTTCATCTCCTGTCTCTTCTCTCTTGCCACCAAGGACAGGACCCGAGGGACTGGCAGGAAGATGCCAGGGGAGGGTTAGGTTGGACAAGAGGACAAAGTTCTTCCCCAGACGGTAGTGGAGCCCTGGGACAGCTTCCAGGGAAGCAGCCATGGTGCTGAGCCTAGCAGCATTTGGCCAAGGCCCTCAGCCCCACTGATACAAGGAGTTGCTATGACAAAAAGTGGAGTATTTTTAAGTTCTGTCTAAGCGATTGTTTGCTACGAAAGTCTGGCAGACCGTCCCCCTGACAGCAGGGTGGCTTCCAAGCCGTGTTTCCCAACCATGGGAAGGTGACAAGGCCTGGTGCTCAGGGGGCTCTGCGCGTCTCCTCTCCTGCGATCCTTTCCCTGTCCCAAACACGAGCTCGGGCCGAGCTGGAGCCAAAGCTCCCAATGAGCAAAGCCTGGGCCGTTGGGAAGATCGAAAGAACATGAAAACGAGTCCTTGGAAAGGGACAGGAGATGCAGGAGATCGGTGGGAAAATTTTGTGGGGCTCCTCGTGCTGCCCAGGCGGAGAAAGGGCCGTCGCTTCCCAAAACTCCAAACCGAGCCTCAGAGAGATGATTTGCCGGCGGTTTCACAGAATCATGGAATGGTTTGGGTCGGAAGGGATCTCAAAGCCCATCCAGTCGCACCCCCTGCCACGGGCAGGCACACCTCCTGCTGGATCAGGGGCTCCTAAGCCCCGTCCCTCACGACCCTCAACGGCTGCGGCCTCGCCGGAAACAACCCTCCCCCTCCCCCAGATCCTCCGGCGCGATCCGCCTGCGTCCCGGCGTGCCCCGCGCGCACCTCCCCCGAGCCACAGCCAATGGGCGCGCGGCGCAGGCGGGGGCGGGGCCGATGCTGGCGGCGGGGGGCGGTGGCGCGCGCGGGCTGGGCGGTGAGTACGGAGGGGGAGTAGGGAATGGGGGTGGGGGGGCAGGAGGATGTGGGAGCGCGGCAGGGGGAGCGGGGCAGTGCGGGGCTAGGAGAGCAGGGAGTGGAACTGGAGGAGCAGAGAGGAGCGCTGGGGGAGCGAGGGATGCGGGGCCGGGGAGCGGGGGGGAGCAGGGGATGTGGGGCCGGGGAACAAAGGATGCGGGGCGGGGAGTGCGGGGGTGGGCAGGGGATGCGGGGCTGAGGGAGCGGGGATGCGGGGGGATGTGGGGCCGGGGAACGGGGGATGTGGGGTGTGGGATGCGAGAGCGAGGTGGGGAGTGCCGGGTGGGCGGAGGATGTGGGGCTGGGGGAGCGGCAGAGTGTGGCAGGGGGGGACGCGGGGCTGGGGGAGCGGGGGATGGAGCTGGGGGAGCAGGGGATGTGGGGCTGGGAGAACAGGGGGAGCAGGGAGTGTGGGGCTGGGAGAACAGGGGGAGCAGGGGACGTGGGGCTGGGAGAACGGGGGGAGCAGGGGACGTGGGGCTGGGAGAACGGGGGGAGCAGGGGACGTGGGGCTGGGAGAACGGGGGGAGCAGGGGGTGTGGGGCTGGGAGAACGGGGGGAGCAGGGGATGTGGGGCTGGGAGAACGGGGGGAGCAGGGAGTGTGGGGCTGGGAGAACGGGGGGAGCAGGGGGTGTGGGGCTGGGAGAACGGGGGGAGCAGGGGATGTGGAGCTGGGAGAACGGGGGGAGCAGGGGACGTGGGGCTGGGAGAACGGGGGGAGCAGGGGACGTGGGGCTGGGAGAACGGGGGGAGCAGGGGACGTGGGGCTGGGAGAACGGGGGGAGCAGGGGACGTGGGGCTGGGAGAACGGGGGGAGCAGGGAGTGTGGGGCTGGGAGAACGGGGGGAGCAGGGGACGTGGGGCTGGGAGAACGGGGGGAGCAGGGAGTGTGGGGCTGGGAGAACGGGGGGAGCAGGGGATGTGGGGCTGGGAGAACGGGGGGAGCAGGGGATGTGGGGCTGGGAGAACGGGGGGAGCAGGGGATGTGGGGCTGGGAGAACAGGGGGAGAAGGGAATGCAGGGCTGGGAGAGTGGGGGATTCGGGGAGTGGGGAACAGGGGACACGAGCCTGGGGGAGCAGGGGATGGGCTAGGGAAGCAGGGCCAGGGAAGGGGGGGGGCTGGGGGAGCAGGGAATGGGGTGCCGGGGATTGTGGAGACCTGGGAAAGTGGAGCTGTGGGAGTTGAGTTGGAGTGCAGGGAATGTGGAGCCAGGGGAGTGGGGAGCAGGACTTGGAGAGGAACGAGCATGGAATGTGAGGCTGAGGGAGCAGAGAGTGAGGCTCGGGAGTGGGAAGAGCTGGGAAGGGAGAGCTGGGATGGGGGAGTGGGGAATGTGGCACTAGGGGAGCGGGGAGTGGGTCTGGGGGACCAGAGAATGGGGCTGGGGGAGCAGGGAGTGGGGCTTAGGGAGCGTGAGGTGGTGGGAGCTGGGGTGCGGGGAGGGGGTGTGGGGAGAGCGGGGCTGGGAGGGAGTGTGAGGCAGGGGGAGTGGGGTTCCCACCGCCCTGGAGCTGACTTTGGCATTGGGTGAGGGTGAAACCATCCCTGATGGTGCCAGAATTGGCACGGGGACAAGTCTGGAGTGCGGGACCAGGGGCGCGAGGACATGGCTGGGGAAGCGGGGCTCCTGCCAACCTGGAGCATGGGGGTGAAAGCATCCCTGATGGTGCCAGGGTGGGGACATGGCTGGGATGTCAGTGCTCTTGGGACTCTGTGCCCTCCTTACCAGTACTGCGGGATCCAGGTATTCTCCCACCGGGAACTGCTGTGGGTGAGGCTGAAACTCTCCCGCAGCTCTGCTCCAGAAAGGTCCTTTGGCTGTGATTCACATCTGTGTGTGCATACACATTTATGTGGTTCCTTAAACGTTATGCTAAAGCTTTGTTATGTGTTTCTTAATGTCTTAGTCACACTGTAGCAATATGACAAGGGGTGATGGCTTTAAACTAAAATGAGAGGAGTTTAGACTGGATATTAGGAAGAAACTTTTTACACAGAGGGAGGTGAGTCCCTGGCCCAGGTTGCCCAGAGCAGTGGTGGCTGCCCCATCCCTGAAGGTGTTCCAGGCCAGGTTGGATGGGGCTTGGAGCCCCTGATCCAGTGGGAGGTGTCCCTGCACATGGCAGGGATTGGAACTGGATGGGCTTTGAGGTCCCTTCCAACCCAAACCATTCTATGATTTTGCTCACGTATTGGTTATGTGTGCATGGTCCAGCCTGTGTTTGGATTGTGCTGCGTGGAAACACTCTTCTTCTTTGATGCCATATTTGTTACACAAAGCTATTTGTGCTTGGACAGATTACTTGTTAGTCCACACACTTTCTAGCTTCCCTGCTCTTCACTTGTGTAGCTGCAATACTTGAATACCTGGATGCTGCATTTTTCTGACCGGCAGAACATTGCAGTAGAACCAGGAGATGATGGGTAAAACACTCAGGCAACTGGGGTGGAAGCGTATCTAATAAAGTTGCGTTCCTTCTTCCTTCAGCCTTCCGCCTCTTTTCTGCTCAGGTAGCTGGCTGGTTGTTTTTTCTGTTTTTCGGTGTTTTGTTGGAGGGATTTCTTAACATCTAATTAAAAAGGTCCCTGTGTTAAGTTGTTGAAAGCTCTGTCTGAGCTGCTGCAAGGTCAGGTTTCTTAGTTTAAGGTCATGTTTTTGGTTCGGGTGACTTGAGCTCGTGGAAGGGGGAAGTTCAATCTCCAAGTAATTTCAAAGACAAGGTGTTGCTAGAGAGGCATCCTGTGCACCTTCCAAAGAGGGTGTGAGATTTCTCCCCTAATCCCCAACTTTTCTGCTGACATTCTCCGAGTGCCAATGTGTCCATCCCAAAGCGGTGCCTTCCTGCTGCGTTCTGCTGCTTTGCTCTGACCGAGGCAAAGCTGTTCAGGCCCTTGCGATGGTGCTTCCTCTCTGCGAGGCTCCTCTCTGGTGGGCAGCACTTGCCCGTTGGTCCAGGATTTTCTGAAAATCCCGATTGCTGGCTCTGCTGGAGTTTTCTTTGGGACTTCCTTCTTCTTCTCTTTTTTTCCTCCTATTTATCTTGCCCGATAGGTCTGTGTAGTTGTCCTATGTCCCTTGGCCTGGCAGGTTTCTTCTACTGCCTCTTCTCTTTGGTGACCAATAACAGAACCTGAGGGAATGACAGGAAAATGTGCCAGGGGAGGGTTAGGATGGACATGAGGCTCTCCATGCAGAGGGTGGTGGAGCCCTGGAACAGCTCCCAGGGAAGCAGTCACGGTGCTGAGCCTGACACTATTCCAGCAGCATTTGTCCAAGGCCCTCAGCCCCACAGTGTGAATGGTGGGGTTGTCCTGTGCAGGGCCAGGAGTTGGATTCGATGGTCCTAGTGGGTCCCTCCCAGCTCAGGACAATCTGTGATTCTAGGGCTGCTGAGGACTGTCCATAGGGAGGGTGGAGGGTTTGGATTGGCATGCGCACACTGGCAAAGAAGTTGTCTCCTTTGTTTTGGGTTGTAACGGTAAGCAAGCAGCACGGCTCTTCCAGGGCTGGATCAGGGCTCTGCGTTTGTGTTGTTGTGGATGTATCTTTGTGAAAAGATGCATTCGCTTGAGAACACTGCAGGTAGCCCCTAACACTGTGGTTTCAGACTCAAAGAAAGGGGCTGTTTGTCTCTCTTTTTGTTACTGTGCCCTCCTAGGATAATCACCTTGTCTGGAGTTACTATTTCTTTGGAGAATAAGCTTCTAGAATCAAAGAAAGTGAGCGCTTTGCCTCTTGCCATCAAGGATTACCAGAACTTAATCTTTCTGTGCAAAGGCCGCTAATCTCAGGCATGCAAACAGGGGTTATTTAACTGCATGCCAGTGCTTAGAAGAATTGCCGTGTGAAATCCCGTGTGAATTCAGATGTACTTGCTGCTAATCGCTTCTCCACCTGCTCGTCCAGCTCTGTCCCCCACATCCCAGAATCTGCCACTTGCTGTCGGTCACTGGAGACTGATGGTGACACATGCCATCGCCCTGTGCCAGCTCCTGTCCTAACCTGTGCTCCCGATGCTGGGCTTGTCCCCGCCTGCCCACAGGGCAGCGCACTGGTAGTTTTATTGTCATTAGGACCCAGCTTTCCTTCTGTGCACGTTGCTGGAGGTTGGAGGCTTGCGTGGAGCTGCCCTGAGTGTGGGAGCTCAACCCTGGACTCTTTTAAACAAATAAGCTGGGAGCGGTGGAGGAACTGGATGAAATAGGGATGTACGATCAGCATCTTGCCATGTTTCTGGTGCAGTATGCAGGTAAAGTCTGTGTTTCGTGTGCCTTTCTTGTTAGTGGTGTCTTGTTAGCATGAAGGGTTACAAGGAGTTGGCAGCCGTTGCTGTCAGAAGTCTGCTGGTCTCATCAGGGTACTGAGCCAGCTTCTGGATCAAGCTGCTGGTTCTAAAGCTCCAACTGGAACACTTCAGCCAGGAATACAGTAGAAGGGAATGCACCAGCCCAACAGGAGTTTTTGAACATCAGAAGTAGTCTCGGAGAGCAAATGCTAGGTGCTGAAATGTGTTTTCAAAGCCTTGGTATTTTCTCCCCTTTCCCTTCCTTCCTGTATTCTCTGTGTCTTCTAATTGGTCACTGCAGATGCTGCATGTTTGGGTTTCTTCAGAGCTGACAACAAGCTCTTTGTAATCAGAAGGCAGATTGTGTCCTGGAATACAGTGTGTTTCTAAATTGCATTTCTAGGCATGCAGAAATGCAAAGGGACCCCTCTTCAGGCTGAGCAATCCATATTTCCTATATTTGCCAGTGCTGGCAAAAGGTAAATCCATATTTATAGCAAAGCCTGTGTCAGCCCATTTCTTAAGTTCCTCTTGATGTTGGCTAAGAGAGAAGTTTGATGAGCAGGCACAATCTATGTGTGCTTTTTAAGTGTGCAATTAAAATGCTATTAGGTAGATGGAAGTGTCAGAGTGCGTGTTAGCAGTCTTTTTTTGCTTCGAGTTAGGGGCAGAGGGTTGCACACCCACTCCTGTTCCCTAGGTGGATGTCTGGAGACCTGTTGCAGTGTGAGCAGTCCCTGTTGGAGCGTGCTGATCCCCCGGCTGCTGTGGGTGCCTCTGGAGCTGGGCTTGTGGGCAAAGCTCCCGTTATCATTTGTTTGACCGTGAAAACAGCCAGCAGGGGAGGTTTTGTGAGACCTTGGAGCAGGAGCCCTGTTGGAGGGCTGTTTTCCCATGCGACCGTAGGAGCCTTGCGCAGTGAGCTCCGTGGGGAGAAGTGGTGTCAGCGTGCTCAGCGCTGGGTAAAAGGAGTGATCTGTAAAGCACTGCTTTTTTGTTCATGGTGTTGGCTGTTCCTGATGTCTTTTTGTGCTCATCATTATGGCAAATGGCGAAGCTCTGTTAGCAGGAGGTTGTGGCTGGAAAATGAAGTCCTGCCCAGGGTCTGGCATGGGACTCACTGAGGGCAGATGCTTTCCTTGATTTACGCCTGGAACATTGAGATCTTTCCTCTCTCTACCCAGGCCCTTTCTAAGCATGTGCTGTGAAAGCTACATGTGATGCCGTATTTAGCATCAGCAGAGACCGGATCGTTACCTGCCCAAAGGGGCAGGCAGGGCTGCACACTGGTAATGTGATTGCCGACAGCCTGGAACTTTCTGTCGGGATGAAGACCACCTACAGCACCCTGAGTCACAGGACTCGCTGTTTGCTGCTCATCTTGAGGTGCCATTCTGTTAGAGTGAATCTGGAGGAGGCCACAGAGATGATCAAAGGGCTGGAACACTGAGCAGAGGCTGAGAGAGTTTGGGTTGTTCAGCCTGGAGAAGAGAAGGCTGCAGGGAGACCTTGGAGCAGCTTCCAGTACTGAAAGGGGCTCCAGGAAAGCTGGGGAGGGGCTCTTGATCAGGCAGGGCAGGGATGGGATGAGAGGAATGGTTTTGAGCTGCAGGAGGGGAGATTGGGATAAGACCTTAGGAAGAAATGTTTTGCTGTGAGGGTGGGGAGGCCCTGGCCCAGGTTGCCCAGAGCAGTGGTGGCTGCCCCATCCCTGGAGGCTGGATGGGACTTGGAGCCCCTGATCCAGTGGGAGATGTTGCTGCCTGTAGCAGAGGTGTTGGAACTGGATGGGCTTTAACATCCCTTCCAACCCAAACCATTCTATGATTTTATGATCTTCACTGTTTTTCCCTGATCCATTTTTCTAGTGTGGAATCTTCTGGTCCAAGTTGATTTTTTTTTTTTCCCCTACATTTTAGTGACAGTTTTTTGGCAGCACTTGATACCCTGCTCCTGAATATTCAGTGTTCAGAAAGTCCCTGGATATACCCACAGGCTGTGCTTGGAAGTGAAGGGCACATGGGTGCCTGTGCCATGCGTGGTTCTCTGGAAATGCTGACACTCCTCAGACCTTGCTGAAACTGCTCATTTTTCTCCTCCCGGTTGCCCTTTCCTGCTGCGTAGCACTTCGCTGCAGGTGCAGAAGTGAGCCGATCTCTGCCTTTCCTGGCTGGCTCACTACAGAACCTTGGAGCAAAGGAACAAGGCTTGCTCCTGTGCTGATGTCCATCTCCTCCTGAGCAGAGCAGCTCCAAACAGCCAAAGATGCTTTGTTAAGGTTGGTACGAAGGAAAGTGCTTGTGCTCTTGTCTCACAGCCACAGTGGCTGATTCTGCCCACTTTTATCCTTCTCTGTGCCCACGAGAGAAAGTTCTGCAGCTTCAGCTTTCTTCTGTGTATGTTCTCTGCATCTGGTGGGATGTGGTTGGAGCTCAAACTGAACAGCACTTCACTGAAATGGTAGGAGAGAGGCAGTCTGTTCTGAAGGTGGTTGCCGTCCATGGCATTTACCAGCTGTAGGGTGGAAAATCTGACATAATGAAGAGTTTCTTGCTCTAAAGTCTATTGGCAATATTCTCTCTGGCTTGGTTTAGTTCTTGAAGCAAACTCTGTACTGTAGAAGAGCAGGCAAGGTGACCACCCTCCTGTACTGCTTTCCTTGCCCACTTTTCTGTTGGAGTGAGTCCAGAGGAGGCCACGGAGATGATCTGAGGGCTGGAGCACCTCCTGCCCAAGGACAGGCTGAGAGACTTCGGATTGTTCAGCCTGGAGAAGGGAAGGCTGAAGGGAGACCTTAGAGCAGCTTCCAGTCCTGAAAGGGGCTCCAGGAAAGCTGGGGAGGGGCTCTGGATCAGCGAGTGCAGGGAGAGGATGAGAGGAATGGTTTTCAGCTGCAAGAGGGGAGATTGGGATGAGATCTTAGGAAAAAATGTTTTGCTGTGAGGGTGGGGAGGCCTTGGCTGAGGTTGCCCAGAGCAGTGGTGGCTGCCCCATCCCTGGAGTTGTTCAAGGCCAGGTTGGATGGGACTTTGATCACTCTGACCCAGTGGGAAATGTCACTGCCTGTAGCAGAGGTGTTGGAACTGGATGGGCTTTGCCGTCCCTTCCAACCCAAACTGTTCCGTGCTGAGAACTCCAGAACTGAATGCAGGGCTCCAGGCAAATCCTTGCTGCTTCCACGCTGCTTCCACACTGCTTCAAAGTGCTTCTTTGTTGGCCTGTCAAGTGTCAGTTGGAAAAAAGGGTGATAGGAAAGTCAGTCACTAATTCTGGAAATCTGAGAGCAGTACAGCAATTGTTTGGTTCGTTCATAGTCTTGTCCCCTCGTACTGGGGTGTCTGTTTTAGAAGTTCTGTGTAAGTCATGGCTATTGTTACACAGTTTGGAGTTGAAAACACAGTGAAATCCTCTAATGGGAACAAACCCAAGAATTTTAACTCTGACCTCTCCGCTGATCTCGGTGTGGCTTCTGCAATAGGATGCCCCAAGCCAAGGCTTGATAAGACAGTGAGCCTGGATCTGGGTTCCCAGTACTGATGCCTTAATCACAGCTGGTGTGGTCACCTTCGAGCATTAATGTGACACCATGAAATGTGTACCAGCACAAAAAATGTTGCTGCATTCCCCTCTGGGGGTCATGTGTTGCATCTGCGAGGGAGCGTATCTGTTTACACTTAATGGAGAGCCCATAAATAATAGGTGTTTTCAAGTGGGATATTCATGAGGTGGCTGGAGCAAGTCCGTGGTCCCTTCTCCCAGGAGTGCTTCTAGTTGTCTTTATAATGCTTTCACTGGGTTTTGCCCACATCTCCCACCACCAATGGAGGTGCGTTGGGAGTTGGAGATGCGTTTCGTAGAATCATAGACTAGTTTGGGTTGGAGGGGACCTTAAAGCCTATCCAGTTCCAACCATCCAACCTGGCCTTGAACATCTCCAGAGATGAGGCGGCCACAACTTACCTGGGCAACCTGTTCCAGGGCCTCATCACTCTCAGTGTGAAGAAATTCTTCCTTATGTCTAGCCTAAATCTTCCTCTCTCCAGTTTATACACATTGCCCCTCGTTCTATCACTCCATGCCTTTGTAAAAAGTCCCTCCCCAGCTTTCTTGTAGCCCCCTTCAGGTACTGGAAGGTCGCTATAAGGTCTCTTTGGACCCTTCTCTTCTCCAGGCTGATCAACCCCCACTCTCTCAGCCTGTCCTCTTAGTGAAGGTGCTCCAGCCCTCACATCATCCTTGTAGTCCTCCTCTGGACCTGTTCCAACAGCTCCACATGCTTCTTGTGTTGAGGATTCCAGAACTGGACACAATACTCCAGATGAAGTCTCACAAGAGGGAAATAGAGGGGCAGAATCCCCTCCCTCAACCTGCTGGTCATGCTTCTTCTGATGCAGCCCAGGACACGGTTGGTCTCCGGGCTGCGAGCACACGTGTTGGCTCATATCGACCTTCTCATCAATCAGCACCTCAAGTCCTTCTCCTCAGGGCTGCTCTCAATCATATCACCTCCATCCTGTCCTGAAACCGCAGATTACCGTGACACAGTTGTAGGACCTTGCTCTTGGTGTTGTTGAACATCATGAGGTTCTCACAGCCCCACGTCTCCAGCCGGTCCCGGTCCCTCTGGATGTCATCTTGTCTTTCTGGTGTGGCAACTGCACCACTCAGCTTAGTGTCATCTGCAAACTTGCTGAAGGTGCACTCAGTTTCACTGTCTGTATCATCGATGAAGATATTAAACAGCAGTTTGTTGCACTAATGAGTGCATCCCCATCCTTTAAGTCATTTATCTCATGCTGGATTTTACCTGGCTTCCCCCAGGAAACACTGCTGAATTTATATGATGTTACTGTTATCCTTGGGCAGTTCCTGTGCTGAGAGTCCCCTTCTGTGGGGAGGAGTGACCCTGTGCACCAGAACATGCTCCAGGCAGTAGAAAGGTCTTTGAGTGTTCTGGTTGACATCAAGATGTCTGTGAGCTAGCAATGTACCTTGGCACCACCTTGGGATGGATGCCAGAGCTCCCCTGGCACAGCTTTGGGATGGATGCTGAGGCTGTGGCTCTGCTGGAACAGCCTTGAGCTGTATGCTGGGGTTGGGACTGTTCTGGGACAGCCCTGCGAGAGGCTGTGCTTCACACCTGTGATCATGCTCCTCTGGGCTGGTAGATGCAGGCTCTAAGGGACTGGTGGCTCCCAGGGAGGGGTTGAGTGAGGTGTTACTCAGATTCCCACACCCATCACTGTTCACCTCTGCTCCTCTTTGTGTGCAGATGAGCTTTTATCGCATCACCTCAGAGGCTGAGCTCTGCAATAGGCCTTTTCTGGCTGGCAAGGCAGACTGGCTTTGCGTGAAGTGGCATAAGACTAAAAACTCTGGCTGGTTTGATATACCAGAGTCCAAGTGAAGAACTGGCTCTTACTTCACTGCAGCCCTTTCTGCTGCGATTCTTCATTTGGAAAAGTCACCTCTGAGGGTGGACACCTAGGCCTGCTGCTCAGCCTGGGATGTCAGCAGGCAGCATGAGGTGAATGTGTCTATCTGTTCCTTGTCCAGTTGCAGCTCACATCCACCTCATCCTGCATGAGATGAACTTAATCCTTGAGGCAACTGGTCCTGTCTCCTGTTTTTGTCTTAGAGCACTGAAACCTCTGGTGAGGAGCAGCTGAGAAGGGAGAGGATGAAATTTCCTTGCTCCTTTTCTTGTTAATGACATCTAATGCCTGGAGGAGACTGCTGCAGGCTTATCCTTCTGCTGCTGATTGCCCAAACTTGGAAAGGACAGTGTCTGTCCAGTCATTGAGTCAGCGCCCGCGTTCCTGTGCCTGTTCCGGTGTTTTACTTGCAATTCTACCATCCTCCCCTTCCGCTTTGCTCCTCGCCAGCTGTTTAAGCAAGTTGGCATGAAAGTGTTCACCTTCTGGTACAGCAGATAACCAGGAGGGGAATTCCTCAGGAACACTTTCAGTTACTGAGCTGCCCTCTTGGGCTTTTCACAGAGCTTGGTCAATTCTGGGAGCACACCTTTCTGTAATTGCTCTTCAGCAGTGTCTCGTACCAGCACCCAAAGTCTGGATGGTTTTGGGTAGAAATGAGATAAGACAAGGAGTGAAACAAGTTCTTACTAATTACTGTTCAGTTCTTCATCACTGTGGTCTCCTCTCCCCTTATTAATCATAGAACGATGTGGGTTGGAAGGGACCTCAAAGCCCATCCAGTTCCAACCCCTGTCATGGGCAGGGACACCTCCTCCCGGATCAGGGGCTCCAAGCCCCATCCAACCTGGCCCTGAACACCTCCAGGGATGGGGCAGCCACCACTTCTTGGGGCAGCCTGGGCCAGGGCCTCCCCACCCGCACAGCAAAACACTTCTTCTTAAGATCTCATCTCAATCTCCCCTCTTTCAGCTGAAAACCGTTCCCCTTGTCCTATCCCTGCCCTCCCTGATAAGCAGGAGAGGTGTTGCGGGTTCCCAGCTGGTCCGTATGCAGTTGCCTACTGATCTGCAGCACTTCGTTGGTGATGGGAGGTGGTAGGTGGACAGGGTCCTGGACCTGATGCTGGAGACTTCAGAGCATTTGTAAGTCTATTTCCGCTCCTTCCTATATATTTCAGCTTGGAACCTTCTGTGAGCTGCTCAGATGTACCAATCCCAGCAGAATATTATCCACTTCCCAGGAGCTCCATTGATTTCTGCCTGGGGTGTGGGCTAGGTCGGATCACAGGAGGCCTCCATGGCATGGGTTAGACAGCTCGGAGCAGCACTGCCTCTGTTCTGATCCAGCATGTACCATTCCCTTGGTTTGGGCACTTTCTTATGGCTTGACTAATGTCCTAACCAGCAGAGGTGCTGGCTGTGCCTCTGGGAGAATTTCCTTTGCTTCCTGCGTGTAGCTAAGGATGGGGTTTTCACTCCTTGTTAGCTCACTTCTGCTGGAGCTGGCTGCCTCCCTCTCTCCCAGCACAGTTGTCAGAGCACAAGGGCAGCATCTCTGTGCTCCTCCTGTACCGCAGAGCTGAATCGCACATCCCAGCTCACACTGCTGATGGACACAATTGGTGTTGGGCAGCTGCTTTTGCTCTCCAGCAGGCTAGGAGGTAGTCACCAGAGAGGTGAGCGTTCAGGCAGTGGTTGGTGCTGAGGATCTGGATGGCATCTCCAGCCAGAGCAAGGCCTTGACTCATTTCAGGCATGAGTGTCGTTCTGGGTGTGCTGAAGCAGAATCAGTTTCCCACTCCAGCTCAGTCTTATCTGAGTAACTTCACTTTCTGAAAAGGAACTGCATGTGTTTCAGATGCTGTTTCTCTCTAGAAGGGGTAACTCGGGGCACGGGGATGCAGAGAGGCCTTGGCTTACCCTTATTCCTAGAGAAACCAAGGCCATCCTGGGGGTGGGGGAGCCGGGAGGGAAAGGAGTGGAGAAGGGCAGCACCTGCAGGGAGGGGTGACAGGAGAGGTGACCCCAACCTGACAACAGAGGATTCCACCCCATGTAAATTATTCTGGAGATAAAACTGCGGGATCACAGGGGTCTCGCTCTCTTCTTTGATGGCCGATGTCCAGTGAGGACCTTGTCTGTCTGTTTGCCCTCATCCTCGATCCGTGTGTTGCTGAATCCCGTTCCTGAGCCCAGCTCCCTCCTAGCCTGGACCCTTCCCTGTGCCTGCTCTGCAGCATTGCTGGTCACGCTGGCACAGAATCATAGAATCACTAGGTTGGAAAAAGCCTCTTAGATCATCAAGTCCAACCATTCCTATCAACCACTGTCTTCGTCTACTCGTCTTTTAAATCCCTCCAAGATGGTAACTCCACCCCCGCCCTGGGCAGCCTCTGCCAGGTCATGATGACCCTTGCTGTGAAAGATTTTTTCCTGATATCCAGTCTGAACCTCCCCTGGCAGAGCTTCAGGCCATTCCCCCATGTCCTATCACCTGTCACTTGGGAGAAGAGACCAGCACTCACTTCTCTACAACCTCCTTTCAGGTAGTTGTAGAGGGCAATAAGGTCTCCCCTCAGCCTCCTCTTCTCCAGGCTAAACAACCCCAGCTCTCTCAGCCGCTCCTCGTAAGACTTGTTCTCCAGCCCCCTCACCAGCTTCGTTGCTCTCCTCTGGACATGCTCCAGAGCCTCAACATCCGTCTTGTAGTGAATTGAACACAGGATTCGAGGTGCAGTCTCACCAGTGCCGAGTACAGGGACAGAATCCCCTCCCTGCACCTGCTGGCCACACTATTTCTGATACAAGCCAAGATGCCATTGGCCTTCTTGGCCACCTGAGCACACTGCTGGCTTACGTAGGGGGGACAATTTTTCATATATTTGTATGTATTTTATTAATTTCATTATTATTATTTCATTAAAGCTGTAGTTTTAGTTTTGGTTTCCAACCCTCAAGTCTTTTCCTCTTATTTCCCTTTCCTGAGGATGGTGGGGAAGGGAATTGGGATTTCAACTGCTTTGTTTTAGCTGTCGCATTGGCTGGGCCAAGGCTGAACAGTGACAGGTGCCTGGCTGGATCGTGGCGTGTCCACATCCTTCCCAGTGCCCAGGCGTGGGAAGGCATGCTTTTAAGTTTAACGTTGTCTTTCCCATAGCCGGATGATAACAGAGAGAACTCTTACTGTTGCTCCTTTTTCTCTTCTCCCTGTTTCTTTGCTGTGCACAACCTCTCTCTATTTTTAACCTGCTGCGTTTGAGGTTTGTTTTCCCGTGTCCTCATGACCTCAGTGATATTTTGGCTTTGAGGTATTTAAGAATCAGCATTGTAGGCATCTCGCATAGTCGGGCGTGACTATTGTTGTTGCCAGCTGAATAGTACTTGTGGTTTTGGCGGCTCCTTGCGTTCTCACCTTTCAGTAGCTCAAAGAACTCCTTCAGGGTCTCTGTGTCCACTCTCTTGTTTATTTACAGCTCTGTGCAGCAACTGTGCTTATTAATGAGTTCTTGGAAGTGGAATCCTCTAGAACAGGAATTGTAACATTGCAGTGTGTTGAGAGACAGGTTTGGTCTGAATACCTTGGCCCGTCAGTGCTTTGGGACAGCATAACTGTCCCCTTTGGTGCTCCTGGAGTTCTCATCCCCAGGAACACATGCCTTAGCAGGAATGTAGCTGTTTTATCACTTTATGGGGACTCACAAGAAGCATTTGTGTGGGATTTGCTTTCATTGACTTTTTAGAGTGAGTTTACTGAGGAAAAAGATGAATCAAAGCAGATGTTTTGATGTCCCTTCTGTCTTGCATCCCTGCAAGTGCTGACTATGACAGAAGGTGGCATAAAGAACTCTGTGCTCGATTCATATCTCTCTAAAACTTGCTGGGATTAATTCAAGCTTTGTATTTGAAGCTTCTGGTCATTTGGAATTGTTTACCAGGACTTTGGTCTTGAAGTCCACCTTTTTTCTTGTTGTTGTAGTTTCTGTTCTGTTTCATTCTGTTTCTCCTTACTTGTACTTTTGGCTGTTGCTTTTTCTTTATTTATATGCCAAACACATGCGTGGATATTTCTTGTGAAACTCCGACTTGATGCTGAAGTAACTTGTCCTGCCTAGGGTTGGGAATGTTTGTGAATGAGGAAAACCTCAAAACTTCAGGGAAACACAAAAGCTCTTTCACTGAGTGATCACCTGATAATTTTTAGGCAATATTCAGACTGATGGTTACTTGGTATTTCAGAGCGGACTTTATAGTTAGTGAATACTGGGGAATGGTGCTATTTTTGAAACCTAATTCTGGTCTTTGTGAATCTGTATGAGCCTTGATGTCTCCTACACCAGGATCCTTCCTGGAAAACTTGACTTAGTTTGGTGTTCCCCAAGATGGTGGGGTGTCTCAGCTCATAAGGTAGATGGGCAGTTGTGTCTATACCCAACATACAATGTGCTCTCTGGCAAAGGGGTCTCGATGGTCCCGTCTTAGTTGGCCTGGTTTAGTGTATTTACTTTAAATTCCCTTAATTTACATGGGTCAGTCTAAATTTATTCTTGAGTAAACTGAACTCATTGGCAGATCTGAGGGCTGGAGCACCTCCCATACAAGGACAAGCTCAGAGAGTTGGGGTTGTTCAGCCTGGAGAAGAGAAGGCTGTGGGGAGACCTTAGAGCAGCTTCCAGTCCTGAAAGGGCCTCCAGGAAGGCTGGGGAGGGGCTCTGGATCAGGGAGGGCATGGACAGGATGAGAGGAATGGTTTTCAGCTGCAAGAGAGGAGATTGAGATGAGATCTTAGGGAGAAATGTTTTGCTGTGAGGGTGGGGAGGCCCTGGCCCAGGTTTCCCAAGAGCAGTGGTGGTTGCCCCATCCCTAGAGGGATTCAAGGCCAGGTTGGATGGGGCTTGGAGCAACCTGATCCAGGAGGAGGTGTCCCTGCCCATGGCAGGGGGTAGAACTGGATGGGCCTTGAGATCCTTTCCAAGCCAACCCATTCCATGATTCTATGAATTTCCATGGGTCAATCTAATTTTATTCTTGAATAAACTGAACTCACTGATTGATCTCTATCAATAACAAACTCTGGCAAGAGGACTCAAGGTGCTCTGGTTTTGAGTGCTGTGATTCTTAAAATGAGTGTGTGGAGGCACTGCCCGCATCTCCTGCGGTGCTCGGCAGCCTGTGAGGTGGTGCTGCCAGTGGGGGAGAGGAAACTTGAGCCCTGAGGCTGCAGAATTCTGCCTGGACTCTGATAGTGGATCCATTGCTTGCCTGCCTGTCCTGAGGGTCAGGTGTTGTGGAGCACCCTGTCTTGCCTATGAAGCAGAGCACCTGCTTGCCAGACTCCTTGAATAAGAATTGCAAATAGCACTTTATGAGTTTTGAAGATCATCTAAGATGTGCCTTGTTTTTTTCTGCTGGTAAATAATTGGAGGTGAATTCAGAACTGGTGACAAACTGGGTGAAAATTAAGGATCTATTAAGAATATAGTCCTGGACTGGAAGGAATAGAGAAAAAATTCTGGCCTCTGAGTTTCCAAATATGAAATACTGTTTAGCAGAGGAGAGATACACCCCTTGCTTACAGAAATAAACAGTTCGGTTTGTGTGGATGTTGGGATTAATGTTGGTGAGGGTTATTTTAGGGTGGTGTCAGTGTGACATTAAGGTTGGATGTAGCTGGGTACAGTGAAGAGGAGGCACAGTTTCCATAGGGGCCTGAAGGGCTGCTCAGACCTGCATTTCCCTAGTTATGGTGATCCTGAAGTGTTGAAAACCAAGTTAAAGGAAGTCTATGACTGTTTTTTCTCTTTCAGGCTTAAACCATCTGTCCTTTGATCCTGCCAGCAACAACAAATCTCTGCAGTTCAGCAGCGCTGCTGGCCCGCAGGTGTCGGAGAGCCCAGCTGAGAATGGGAGCGATCCGGGCAAGAAGAGGAAGAGAACAAACATCCCTCCAGGTGAGCTGAGAACTAGAGAAGGCACTCTTGTAAGCGTAGGCTGAAAAAACCCAACTGCCAGGGATGGTGTTCATGCAGAAGGAATGTTAAAATCAAGACTAATGAAAAGCATACTCATAGAATCAGAGAATGGTTTGGGTTGGAAGGGACCTCAAAGTCCATCCAGTTCTCCCCCTTGCTATGGGCAGGGACTCCTCCCGCAGGATCAGGTTGCTCCAAGCCCCACCCAGCCTGGCCTTGAATATCTCCACCTCCAGGGCGGTGACCCTGCCTGTGGCAGGGGATTGAAACTGGTTAGGCTTTGAGGTCCCTTCTGACCCAAACCATTCTCTGGTTCTGTGAGGTCTGAATGCTTAATTAAGCTGCCTGTTTGTATAATGTTAATGGTTCCACCTGGATTGCCAGGTAACTCTGCCAGAGCTTGGGTAACTAATGCTGGTACTACTGCTGTCAGCAGCACAGTGTTGTTCTCTGCTTTATTTCCCTTTTTAGCATGGAAGAGAAATGTCTTCCAGTGGCAATGGAAGATACTCCCTGTTGGAATAGACTGGCCCTCTCTGCTAAATCTCTGCTAAAGTCTCTGCACTGCGGTTGTGACAGTTTATCCCTGCTGAATGTTCGTCCTTTGTCCATAAATACCTTGGGAGGAATCAAAGTGCAACCCCTTACCTTTAATCAGTGTTGCTTTAAGGCCCCTTAGAGCTGTTGATGGTAGTGGATAGAACATAATTTGGATGCTCTTGGAAGGCAGTTTTCATAGATCTTGGTTTCTTAGAACATCATCTGCCTAAGGGGGACAGAACTGGTTTCATTTGGCTCTTTTCTCTGTGTTCAGCTGAGGTGTCGTTGTGGTTGCTGCTCCTGCAGAGCCTTGCTGGGTGACATATACCCTGCAGCAGAGTTAGGACAGGTGCTACGCTATTAATCACTTTTTTTCCCCTTCGGCAGATGGTGGCAGAAATCTAAGCCTCGACTCCATTCCGATGGGCTTGCCAATGTCCGACCCGACTGCCTGGGCCACTGCCATGAACAACCTAGGGATGGCTCCCATGGGGATGACGGGACAGCCCCTCCTGCCTGGTATGTGAGTGCATCCAGCCTGTGCCCACCTTTGCTTTCAAACGTGTCTTTGGAAGAACTTGTTTCCATTGAGTTGGATGAATGTCTGCCATGTACAGAATGCACTAGTGAGCTGTGTTTGAATGCATTAATGCTTGCAAGTGATTTATTGAGAGGCGAGTGGTTTAAAATGGATGGGGAATATGTGTTTTTTATGCAAACGATGGTTATTGTGGGGTACCTCTAGGTACTCAGCAGTGGACCAGGAGGAGGATGATCCCACACAGAGCTCAGGAACACAGTGATATCTAATAACACATTATTTCAAGCAGAACTGAAGCTGCTGAAAAGGAAGGGTGGGAGGGAAATGAAGAGGAAAGCAATAGGACAGTAAAATAGATACGTCAGAAAGTAATGGAGGATTCTGCTCCAGGAATGCCCACCTTGTAATCCAGAGTACGTGTGCACGGGTGAGTTGTCCTATGCAGAGCTCCTGTAGGAACAGAGCTGTGCCGTGCCTGGTTCCTCAGTGCGTCAGGGTGCCTGTGTATGCAGGACCTGAAATTAAATCACTGCTTCAGCGCTTTACTGCATTAAGCACTTGAGAAGGGGATGCTGTCTCTTGCCTGAAAAGTTGCCTGCTCATCCAGGGAGGGAGTGTTTGTGTTGGCAATGCTCTACAATCCTATTTCTGCTCTTGTGGCAAAGAGCGGGCAGTTTGCTGTGCAGCTGATGCTATATTTGACTAACAGCATCACTTGCCCTAAGTTTTGCCTGCAGCCTGTGCTCTCCTGTCCCCTAGGCCTGTTTCATGTTTGTCGCTACTGTAGGAGTGGTGTTTTTATGTCCTTCTCGTGCTCGTGTGCCTAGTAAAAACCAATAGAAACCTGTCCTAGGAGAGCACACAGTCTCCCAATGCTGTAAGAATAGGAAGCAACTTCAGAGTGATGTTTAGTTTATCGTTTTGGGACCCAGAGGTCTGTAACCAACACAAACAATGCAGAATTGTTTAGAAGGAGCAAAACATTTTGTTTCAATCTGGCTGTAAGGGAGCAGGAGGTGTTCAAAGCCAGGCTGGATGGGGCTTTGAGCAACCTGATCCAGTGGGAGGTGTTCCTGCCCATGGCAGGGAGTGGAACTGGATGGGCTTTAGGGTCCCTCCCAACCCAAACCATTCCTTCCTCTGAAATGCCTGTTTCATGGCAGGATATTTGCCTCAGATCAGTGTTTTTGTTGTGACTTCATGTGGGATGTAAAATGAATAGCAACGCTTGCACTGAGTACAAGGAAATCCGAA
Organism: Cuculus canorus; assembly: GCF_017976375.1. NCBI lineage: Eukaryota > Metazoa > Chordata > Aves > Cuculiformes > Cuculidae > Cuculus > Cuculus canorus. Next base: position 20,797,317 of record NC_071410.1, read on the forward strand.
TTAGGTGAGTCAAACAACATACATAAACTGTGTAAAGATATAGCCCCAGGTAAAATATAAAATACAAAGGAGAACAAAACTCAGCTACCAAATTCAAACATCCAATTTGGGCACTAAGAGCTGGCTCGCATCCTGATTGCTGTAAGTAGTGGTTGGGAAGAGAAGTGTACAAAACTGTTTGTCTGCCTTAGGGATATTGACAGCATCTGAAATGATGCCAGCTCAGGATCAAAAGGAAACGTTGCCACTGCACCACTCAGTTCTGTCTATTTGTAACTTCCATTGGTGCCTTGCAAGATTAATGTTTTCCATCTACATCTGAAACAAGGCATCTGGATTCAAAAGCTCTGTAGTGCTTGGGGTTGCGCATTCCTTGATATTTTGGGATGGGCCAGGTCTTTGGAGCTGCTGCAGAGAGCAGTGGTGACAGGCTAGAGAAGATGCTCTCCCTGAGCTCCCACCCCACCGTGCCAGCTGGCTCTGCTGCTGCCGGGTGTCCTTGCAGCTGAGCTGTGGCATTCTCAAACTCGGGAGCTGTAAAGCATCTCAGTATGCTGGTTCCATTTTGGTTGCCACAGACATTGCTTTGCAGCTTCTGAACAGATTAAAAAAACCCTCCTTTGACAGATCTGTTTAGTTTTATTTGGCATTGGAGGTAAATCTAAGAGCAAAATCAAAGTAAAATACTACTGGGAAGGAGTCAGAACACTAACTAAAGCCTAGAAAGGAGTTAAACAAGGTAAGGTGTGCGATAAAGTGTTCCACTAAACACTTCTGAGTGGTTTTCTCCGAGTCATTCTGGTGTGTTCTTAGCTGCTGAAGCCGGTACCTGTGTTTAGTTTGCAGGGTGATGCCCTTAAATCTCTGTTAGAAGCTGTCTGCACTGCGAAACTATGTAATGAAACCACACTGGGTTAAGTTTTACACTGCTTACGTGTGACACTTTATATGGACAATGTAACGATCGCTGGAGAAACTTTTGACACTTGATGATATCTACAGAGTGGGAAAGGAAGTGGTTTGTTTGAACAGAGAGGAAAAGGAAAATCTATTTGGGAACAGTTTTCAGCTGAAAGAGGAGAGATTGAGAAGAGATCTTATGAAAAAATAGAGGTGTTCAAAGCCAGGCTAGATGGGGCTTTGAGCCCCCGTGATGCAGTGGGAAGTGTTCCTGCCCGTGGCAGGGGATGGAACTGGGTGGGCTTTGGGGTCTCTTCCAACCCAAACCATTCTGTGATTCTTTAACAATGAAACAGTTTTTAAAATGTTGTTCTTAGGACACAAATCTAAAGTTCTGGTGAATTTCTGGTATTCCGATGTTCCCTCTGGTGCTCAAACTCAGCTAATTTTCACTGGCACTCATGGGGATAGCACTCATGGGGACGGCACTCCTTTTGCTGTTGGAATAAACCGTTGTCGCGTGAGTTCAAACCAGCCCCTGACTCCCTTATTCTCTCCCTCATTTAGATTTTGATCCCGCTCTTGGGATGATGACTGGAATCCCTCCGATCAACCCCATGATGCCAGGCTTGGGAATAGTCCCACCTCCTATCCCTCCTGACATGCCTGCTGTGAAAGAGATCATTCACTGTAAAAGCTGCACTCTCTTCCCACCGAACCCACGTGAGTGTTTTCTCCTGTTTCTGTCCATATAGGAATACATAAGAGCACGTGTGTGTGTGTGTAAACGTGTATTTGTGAAAGGACAGCCATTGTGTTGCTCTGGGATGAGTCCCTGGGAGTAGATGCTGGCAAGCAGGTGACAGAGCGATAGGAAAAGCCCCCTCTTGTCACTGTTTGCCATTGCAGTCAGGAGCCTTGATGGTTGTTAGAATGATAAGGCCTGGGGAAGAAAGCATTCCAGTCCCTGGATATTTGAACTCTGATCTTCATGGTGTGATTCCTGTATGCATCAAGGGAGGGGATTCTACCCCTCTACTCCGCTCTGGTGAGACCAGAGCCCTGTGTCCGGTTCTGGAGTCCTCAGCACAGGAAGGACGTGGAGCTGTTGGAGTGAGTCCAGAGGAGGACACAGAGGTGATCCGAGAGCTGAAGCACCTCCTATATGAGGACCGGCTGAGAGAGTTGAGGTTGTTGAGCCTGGAGAAGAGAAGGGTGTGGGGAGACCTTAGAGCAGCTTCCAGTGCTGAAAGGGGAAAAGTCCCTTAGCCTGTGTTTGTGTAGCATCTCACATGATAAAGTTTTGAGGTCCTGGTGCCGCTGATGTCCCGTGACAAGAGCTCAGTGAGCCTTTGCTTGTGCTAGGGAGAGTGCTTGGATGGCTTCAGGCTCTGGAGAGCTTCTATTTGGAAACAGGCTGGTATTGAGCTGCTGGAGCATGTCAAGAGGGTGGCAGCGGAGCTGGGGGAGGGGCTGGAGAACAAGTGTTATGAGGAGGGGCTGAGGGAGCTGGGGTTGTTTAGCCTGGATCATCATAGAATAGTTTAGGTTGGCAGGGACCTTAAAGATCATCTAGTTCCAACCCTTCTGCCATGGGGAGGGACACTGAGTAGGCTGAGAGGAGACCTCATCACTCTGCAGCTCCCTAAAAGGACGTTGTGGTGAGGTGGGTGCTGGTCTTTTCTCCCAAGTAACAAGTGATGGGACAAGATGAAAAGGCCTCAATTTGCACCAGTTTAGATTGGGTATTAGGAAAAATTTCTTTCCTGAGAGAGTGGTGAAGCCCTGGCAGGGCCTGCCTAGGGTAGTCAGGGAGTCTCCATCCCTGGAAGGTTTCAAAATACATTTGACCATGGCACCTGGGAACATGGTTTATCAGGCACGGTGGGGTTGGGCTGAGGGTTGGGCTGGATGAGCTTGGAGGTCTTTTCCAACTTCAACGATTCTATGATTCTATGGTGTTTATTCTCTTACAGCGTTTTAGATGTGCTACTTGGTAAAGTTAAATGCAACGTAGCTAGGTGTACATTTGGAGGAAACCAGGAAGGAATGGTCATCCCTCAGGAGAGGCGGGCAGGTAAAAGGAATGTGCTGACAAACCAATAACTAACCTGGTCTACTTTCTCTCTCTTGCTCTTTTCAGATCTTCCCCCTCCAGCAACAAGAGAGAGGCCCCCAGGGTGCAAGACAGTGTTTGTTGGAGGGCTGCCGGAAAACGCAACCGAGCAGATTATCATGGAAGTGTTTGAACAGTGTGGGGAAGTCATAGCTATTCGAAAGAGTAAGAAGAATTTCTGTCATATCCGCTTTGCTGAGGAGTTCATGGTGGACAAGGCACTTTATCTTTCTGGTAGGTATATTTCTGTCTCAGAGGGCAGCTTGAAGATCTGGGACAGGGATGTAATGAGTTCTTTATAACCATAATGAGAGGCTTTGTTGCCATGGGCGGGGTTGTCTCATGTTGGGTCTGTTTGCCTCTTTTTCTGCTGCTATTGCATTTCTGCTTAAATACATGAAAGCAGCTTCTGATAGGGGAGACAGCAATGCTTTGTTACGTTGGGTTCTACAAACATCTGCAAAATATCTGGATGAGGTAGAGTCCATTACTATCTTACCTGGATAAATGTCCAGCAGATGCTGTAGTGGATGCTTAAGGATCCTATAAAAACTCACAGTTTCTCTCAGTTGCCTCTGGATTGAATGGTGAGCTTAACTTTTATCGGTGTTATTTTCCCTCTTAGTCATTAGAGCGGAAGCGCCTGGGCTGATTTTGCCTAAGGAGCCCCTCTTCTGCAGCCATTGGGCTTTTAAAAGGTTTGTTTCACAACCTTTGGTTTCACAGTCTGGCTGGTGGTCATAGTCTCTGTGCAGCTGGCAGATTGCTGGATATGATCTATTGGAATGAGTCCAGAGGAGGCCACAGAGATGATCCGAGGGCTGTATGAAGACAGGCTGAGAGAGTTGGGGTTGTTCAGCCTGGAGAAGAGAAGGCTGTGGGAAGACCTTAGAGCAGCTTCCAGTCCTGAAAGGGGCTCTGGGAAAGCTGGAGAGGGGCTCTGGATCAGGGAGGGCAGGGAGAGGATGAGAGGAACGGTTTTCAGCTGCAAGAGGAGAGATTGAGATGAGATCTTAGGGAGAAATATTTTGCTGTGAGGGTGGGGAGGCCCTGGCCCAGGTTGCCCAGAGCAGTGGTGGTTGCCCCATCCCTGGAGGGGTTCAAGGCCAGGTTGGATGGGACTTGGAGCCCCTGATCCAGTGGGAGGTGTCCCTGCCCGTGGTGGGGGTTGGAACTGGATGGGCCTTAAGTTCCCTTTTCACACAAACCATTCCATGATTCTGTGAACTTGCGAGAGGAACAGCCCGTGATAGATCTTGCGTGGCATGGGCAAAACACAGGCAGAGAGCAACAAATCCTCGAACAATCATAGAATAGTTTGGGTTGGAAGGGATCTTAAAGCCCATCTGGTTCCAATCCCCTGCCATGGACAGGGACACATCTCACTGGATTTGGCTGCCCAAGGCCCCATCCAATCTGGCCTTGAACCCCTCCAGGGATGGGGCAGCCACCACTGCTCTGGGCAACCTGTTCCAATGCCTCACCCACGCTCAGAGTGAAGAAATTCCTCCTTATGTCTGGTCTAAATCTGCCCCTCTCCAGTTTATAGCCATTCCCCCTGGTCCTGTCACTACAATGTTTCCTTCTCCAGAATCACTCTCTGTACACTGCACTTTTCAGTAAACTCTTCTGCTCGGTGGCTTTCTGGCTCTGTCAGAGCACAAGGTGGGCCGTGGTGGGTGGTTGGAGCTGAAGGGAATTCACTTGTCCTGTCTGCCTGCTGTTGTCACTGCCAGGCTATCGCATCAGGCTGGGTTCCAGCACGGACAAGAAGGATACTGGGCGCCTACACGTGGATTTTGCTCAGGCTCGGGATGATCTCTATGAGTGGGAATGTAAGCAGCGGATGCTGGCGAGAGAGGAGCGCCATCGTAGGAGGCTGGAAGAGGAGCGCTTCCGCCCACCTTCCCCGCCTCCCGTTGTCCATTACTCTGACCATGAGTGCAGCATTGTTGCTGAGAAACTGAAAGGTAAAGGTTTTGTGGGCCACAGCCAATCCTGCTGTGTGGGTGCTGGGACAGACATTTGTAGTCTCCAGTGGTCCTCTTGCTGAACTGGAATGGTGGAGCCATCCAGACCTTGCAGAGCCCTCTCAGGCCGAGCCCTTGGCATGGCCAGAGCAGCTCTCCTAGCCTTCTCTCTTTCATAATTGTTCCATAACCTATACTTGAGTACAACAGTTTCTTCCAAACCGTTTTTGTTGACGTTAAAAGGACTGGTGTAAGTCCTAAGACCTTCTTTGAAGCCTAAGATTCCCCAGGTATGGCCTGATAATTTTGGAGTCGGGAGATAATTCTCTTCCATGAAAGAGTGCATCTGAATAGGCACATGAAGCCAGGCAACTCCCGGCACCAGCAAAGGTTGGGATGTGAAGGGACTGAGAGCAGCCCTGCTATAAAAAGACGTGGGGTGCTGGAAGATGAAAAGCTGGTCTGAGCCAGCAGTGTGTGCTTGCAGACCAGAAACCAACCGTGTCCTGGGTGTGTTCCCCGCAGTGTGGCCAGCAGGGTGGGGGAGGGGATTCTGCTCTGCTCCAGTGAGACCCCAGCTGGAGCCCTGTGTCCAGCTCACCTTCTCAGCAGAATGAGGATGTGGACCTATGGGTGCAGGGCCACGGGAGGCCACAAAAATGATCCAAGGGCTGGAACTAGCAGGGGGGCTAGTAAGACAGGCCGTGAGAGTTGAAGTTGTTGAGCCTGGAGAAGATAAGGCTGCGGGGAGACCTTAGGGCAGCTTCCAGTATTGAAAGGGGCTCCAGGAAAGATGAGGACAGACCTTTTATCAGGTCCTGTAGCGACAGGAGAAGAAGAAATGGTTTAAAACCATTTTAAACCAGGGGAGATTCAGAGTGGGTACAAGGAAGAATTTTTTTTACAATGAGGGTGGGGAGGCTCCATCCTTGGAGGTGTTCAAGGCCAGATTGGATGGGGCTTGAAGCAACTTGATCCAGTGGGAGGTATCCCTGCCCATGGCAGGGGCTTGGAACTGGATGGTTGTGCCTTAAGGTTCCTTCCAACCCAAACCATTCTATTATTCTAAGTTTTCCAATAGGTTTCTAGCAGTTGGTCCTCCTCTTGTTGCACCTCAGCAGATGTTTGCTCCATCAGCTTGATGTTAGACATACCTTCCTTTGTGTAACCCTGTATTCAGACACCACCATGCTTTCAGGAATTGCGATTAGCTGCCTGAAGCGAGTTGACTTTTGGAAGAGAGCAGTTCAGCAGTGCCAGGGAAAGGACCCAAAAGCTGCGCAGGAGACCCTGTGCTTCTGTTGTGTAAAGGTGTCCTTCCTTGTTGCAGATGACACCAAGTTCTCAGAAGCCATACAGACCTTGCTGACATGGATAGAGCGTGGAGAAGTGAACAGGAGGACCGCCAATAACTTCTACTCCATGATCCAGTCGGCCAACAGCCACATTCGCCGACTGGTGAATGAGAAAGCAGCTCATGAGAAAGAGATGGAAGAAGCTAAAGAGAAATTCAAACTCGCTCTCTCAGGGATTCTGGTTCAGTGTGAGTAGCGTTTCCGCATGGAATTGTTCGTTGTCTGTTGTTGTAGGGAAGCTGCTTAATTTCTAGCGTCCGGAGAGGCCGTGCTGAAAAGGCTCCAGGAAAAGAAGTAGCAGTCGCTTCTGTACAGCTACCGCTAACTTACAAGTGTAGATCATTAACGTGACAAGAGTTTCTTGTGGTACTTTATATTGGAGTAAGAGCCCCCATCTGGAAAGGGGGGAGAGAATGAATTCTTAATTGTTTTCCTCTTTTAATTATAGTCTATTAGTAGTTCTGTCATCTTTTCATCTTCACTTGTGTGCACGGACAAGGTAAGTCCCTGGTAATCTGGTGCCTCAGCGAAGTCTGCCAAAGGTAGGATGCAGCAGAGGGTTCCCAGTGCCCCATCCTCAGTTGCAACTGGAAACTTGTTGCAGAACAGCATTTCAAAGCTGGCTCTTTCAAATCCCAATGCTTTGTTAAACCATGAGATCAAGGAAGAGGTGTGGGCTGTTTTAGCTCTGAGATAACAGCTCCTCAGACTGTTCTTTGCCTCTTGCATGTCCTTTCTTTAGTAAGTCTGAATGTTTTAAGACTACCTTCTCCACAGTGGTACTCAGTCGTCCCTGGCTAGGCTCTGAACATTCTACTTTTGGGTTTATAAGCAATAATTTTGGTTGATACTTGATTTTTTAAAATTTTCTTTTAATGTTTAAATTCTATTAATGGTAAAAGCCATCGGCACCTGGTCCAGAAGGAGAAAGTGAGCACTGCCGAGTAAGTAGCCGTAGACAGCAGCATGTGGCTCTGCTCGATAAAGCACCCGCTGGTCTCTCAGCTGCTCTTAGGTTAATCCAAGCAGAGAGCTGATTCAGTTTTCTAAGAATTATGGCTACTGCAAGAGCACAAGTGTGAACAAAGACCTACATCAGGTAGATGTGCTTTCTGCTGTTGAATGAGTTCTCATCCCAGGAGAGGCACTTTGTGATTCCAAATCCTGTACAAGTTTTCCAGAGAAATAGGAGGAATGAATCTCAGGAACAAGAAAAGCTGATGGCTGATCCCTTCTCTTGTGGTGTGGCCGGGTAGACTGTGGCCATGCTCAGGCTGGGGCTCTGTTCTTTGTGCCTACGGGGCAGAAGAGCAGCCAAGGGGGCAGCTTTCACACTTGTACTTCATCGTCCTGTTCTAGAGAGTGAGTGCTGCCCAGGGGTGCTTGTCATGCTCACAGGCAGCGTTGCGCAGTATATTAGAGTATTTTTGGAGCAAGGTGTGCCTGCTTTTTTTGCAGTTGAGAGCGGATGCCATTTCCCTGGTCGACCGTTACTCTGTGAGTGTTTGACACTGGCCTGGTGAAGTCCACGCTTTCCTTTCCAGGCTCAGAGTCCCTTTCCTGAGCATAGACGCAGCACAGTACAGTGTTATAAGAAAAGGTTAGCCAAACCACCTGCCTGATTCCACTTTTTTACTCCTTTACTCCTCTTGTTCGCCCTCTCTGGATGATATTCTGGCCTGATTTGACTGCTGATTTGCTACTACAGTCGAGCAGATAGTGGCCGTGTACCATTCTGCCTCCAAACAAAAGGCTTGGGACCATTTCACGAAAGCTCAGCGTAAGAACATCAGCGTGTGGTGCAAACAAGCAGAGGTTGGTAATCTTTTTCTTGTGTTAGATCCTCCAGCACAGTCTCGTTCTTGTCTGGATATTGATTTTAAGTTTGCACAATGCTTGCGTGGATAATGACACCTTCATTCACAGTGTGAGATGGGAATTATTCAGTCATCTCTTGTGTTACAGGTAATAAACTTTCTCTTGGCATTTGTGTTACTCGTAGCAATATATTGAGATCTATATGCTGATTGAAGTGGTGCACAATAATAATTGATCTGTTTTCTACTGGTTTTAATGTTAAAGCAAGAAGAATTTCTAGAGAGATGTTAAATACAAACAACAAACCTTAAGCGTCATCAGAAATGTGTTCTAGCACACTTTTCCACTCTCGAGTCTGTCGGTAAATGATTGCAGCTGGAAAAGTCAAGTGAGAACATTCTCATATTTGTGTATTTATCCCATGACATTGCTAGTGAAATACAGGATTTAAAGGCGGTGACGAGGCTGGGCTTGATAGAAGAAGGCAAGTAACTCAAACTGCTTGTCCTGCAAGATTAATCTTACTGGGTTCAGGCACAATGTCAGAAAAATCAAGCTAAGGTTAAAAAATCAATTTAAAGATCAAACTAAAGGCTGTCTCTTGGGATGTGATGGTTTTGGGAGGCGTTTGTCCTGGAGTCTGTGATGAGATACTGATACGTGCTGCCTTCTGTTGCGCATGTAGTAGGTGTGTGACATCAGCTGTGGAGCCCACCTTGGTGTTTGTCTGGCCTGAGGAAGCAGAAGGAGGTTGCTGTGCTCTTGGGAATGTGAAGGCCTACCAAGAGTGGTGAAAGAGCCCTGTGGTATATCTCCTGGATGTGAAGAGCTTGTCTCCCTGGAGCCTCACTTCTGGATTCCTTCTCTAGGCGGGTTAATGCTCGAAGTAGGAACAGAAGTATTGTCCCTCTGGGCTGTGAAGGAAAGAGCAAGGAATTGCATTTTTCTTCCCCATTAAACATTTAAAGTGGGGTGGAGCTTGCATCAGTTTTTACCACTGGCAGTATAGAGTTCTTCAAGGTAGCAGGACCCAGTGGACAACCTGTCCCAGTGCCTCATCACCCTCACAGTGAAAAAATTCTCCTAATGTATAACCTAAATCTCCCCTTTTTCAGCTTAGAACTGTTGTCCTTGTCCTGTCACTACTGGCCTTGGTAGAAAGCCTCTCTTTGTCATTTTTATAAATCCCCTTTCTATATTGAAAGGCCATTGTGGGGAGCACAAATGCAGTGACGCTATCTTCTCTGCATGTTATAAATTGGATGTTCATTGTAAGGTCTCCATGCAGCCTTCTCTTCTCCAGGCTGAGCAACCTCAACTCTCTCAGCCTTTCTTCCTAGCAGAGGTGCTCCAGCCCTCGGATCATTATTGTGCCTCCTCTGGACTCGCTCCAACAGGTCCGTGTCCTTCGTGTGCTGAAGACCGCAAAGCAGGGTTCCACGTGGGGTCTCACCAGAGCAGAGCAGAGGGGCACAATCCCCACCCTCCCTGCTGATCTCACTACTTGGGACGCAGCCCAGAACACGGTTGGTTTCTGGGCTGTGAGCACATGTTGCTGCCTCATGTTGAGTTTCTCCTCTGCCAACACCCTGAGTCCTTCTCTCTTAGAGCTGCTCTCAGTCCATTCTCCACGCAGCCTGTATTTGTGCTTGAGGTTGCCTTGACACAGGGGCAGGACCTTGCACTTGGCCTTGTTGAACCTCATGAGATTCCCATGGGTCTGCTCCTCCAGCCTGTCCAGGTCCCTCTGGACAACATCCCTTCCATTTAGTGTAAATCTCCCTGTGGTTCTGTTTTCCTCAGATACTGTGTTCATTATTACAGACTTGGAAAACAAGTCTGTCCCAGTGAAGCTGGAAGTCATCTTTCACCTTTAACGTTATTTAACATAAAAAGTAAATCTGGGCAAAGGTGATGGACTGGTGATGGTGATCACCACCTTCCCCTATAGCTGTGACCTGAGGGAAATCAGTTGGATAACACTGAGTGGATGAGTTGGATCACACCCAGGCAGTGGCCAGCTGGTGAAAAATGAACAGAAGAACAGATGATTGTTCCTCCACAGGATTGGAAAACTCATTGACTGTGATTTCCTAGGTGGTTTCCAGCTGTGATCTTCCCTTGGGACTGCACTTCTGGGACTTGCTTTCCAAATCCCACTGAGTCAAAGCTTTTGCTGTAGCTAAAGGAGGAGCTGAAGTCTCGTTTTATACCTGATAAGGCAGGCAGAGAGCCTGATTCAGATTCTGCCTTTACTTTAAGCTCTAGTGCTCTTGCTCTTTCCTGCTTACTGAGGTTTCTAACTATGACCGGGGTGGGAGCACTCTCTCCATTTGGAGCTGTCTTTTGTTCCAAGGTAAGTTCTCCAGGTGGGAAGAGGCTGTGAGACCGCTGCTGAGACCTCTTTCAGGAGTACTTACTGCTGGTCTCTACCAGCTTATGGTCTCCTCTTCAGGGAAGGTGGAGCCACAAGGTGCATCTTCTTGGGACAGCTTTAGGCAGAAATGAATCCTGTAGCTCACTGCATTGGAGGCAAGCCCGGTAGAGGCAGCTCAGGGAATGGGTAGATATTGGGGAGTTGTTAAGCTAGGCCAGGGATTGATTTTTATCCATGGTGACTTAAGATGTTTTTCCCAGGCAGTGCTGACAGATCCTATAGCTGCAGGCAGCTCATGAAGGAGCCATGGAAGCTTGAGACCTGACGAATCGCCGTGGTATCTGCCAGCCAGCGTATTCCTTTGCTTAGGAAGGGCCTCACTCAAGTATTTGACTTCTCTGATGCTTTCTCTTCTCTCATCCAGGGCTCCCCTTGGATGCAGTCAGGGTGCAAGTGCACCATGGCAAAGCACGCTGTGCAGCTCACTGAAGCCTGGCTCTTCTGCGTGCTGTGCTCTTGTCCACCTTTGAGGCTGCTTTATGCTTTCAGCTGTTGAGCAGGCAGTTAAAGATGCTAAGAAGATTTTCCTCTAGTCAACCCCGTTGCTGTTTTATGGGTGATCTCTCGGGCAGGCAGCAGTGGCTTTGGGCATGTAGCACTGCCCATTGCATTTGGGTCTGCCTTGTTCTTGCCCTTTCCCAAGGTTCTTGCCCTTTCATCTAAGCTGAAGGCCTGGTCGTTTGCCCTATTGTCTGCTTTTGGTAGATCGTAGAATCATAGAATGGTTTGGGTTGGAAGGGACCTTGAAGATCATCTAGTTTCACCCCTCCTGCCGTGGGCAGGAACACCTCCACTAGAACAGGCTGCCCGAGGCACCATCCAACCTGGCCTTCAACACCTCCAGAGATGGGGCAGCCACAGCTTCCCTGGGCAACCTGGGCCAAGGCCTCACCGTCTCATAGTGAAGAAATTTCTCCTTGGATAACTGACTGTTGTTTTCTCAGTGTTGTTTGTCCTGCTCGGTGGTGGGGATGGAGAGGCTTAGCGAGGTATTTCCTTGCCTTGCAAACAGGGGCTGATGTTCTGTCTCTGTCCAGTGTGAGCAAAGGTTGGAGCAGGGGGTCTTATCTGGAGGAGCAGGTGGGGTTAGCCTGGACAAGGCAAATGGAGCAGAAAGGACATGCACAGGCAGGAGCTGGGGTGCCTCAGGGACCAGCGCAGGAGGCAACATCTCTGTTCGGGTCTGATCCCCGGTGTGGACCGAGGCTGTGGCAGAGAGTGGAGAGGATCCCAGCAGCTGGAGGGAGAGTCCCTGTGGTGGAGGCTGAGCGCCAGCGCTTGGCAAGAGCGAGAAAAGCTTCAAAGGACCAGGATTGGTAAAGGTCGGGAGGTGACTGGGTGGTGTCTGGCCTCTATCTTGCAATTCCTGCTTCTACCTGGCATGACCTCTGTTTCAGGTAGGTTTTGTTGTTATAGCCATGCAGCTGCATGGAGAAGGCATGGAGCAGGGAGGAGCAGAGTGGGCAGCAGGTCATGGCCATGGCCGTGCTGCAGCAGAGCCAGAGAGATGCCTGGTGAGGTGGTACCAGGTGCTGTGTTGACTGGGGTTTGGGAGGTACAGGGTGTGTTGAGTGGCAGGAAGGAGCAGTGCCGGGGGGCTGCGTGGGGGAGCAGCTGGGCTCGGGGTGGCCAAGGGGGGGGACATCGCCAGCAAACGGGCTGTCACAGGTGAATAAAGAGAAGCCATCATTGTGGGGTTAACTGAAAGGGTTATATTGATGATTAAACGGTGATCAAACGATAATTAATTGATTATTAAATAGTAATCAAATGGCAATTAAGCAATGATTGAAAGATAATTAAATGGTGACTTGGCAGTGGTGAAATGACACTAATGATGACTGGGCAGTGGTCGAATACTCGACTGCTGACTGCGCTTCTGATAATTAAGTTATAGCTCGATATAAATGTATAAATCATTGCTAGCATGCAGTGTACTTTTAGACTTAATGTTAAATATTGTTTACCTCGTTGCAGATATCAGATACCAGGTAAGGGTCTTGCAGCCTTGAGAAGCATCCCTGCTCAGCTGGCTGCCGTGCAGGAGAGCTCAGTGGGTTCCAGGGGCTACAGACTTTCATAGTGTCGAGGGATGGAGTGGTAGTTACCCCCACTTTGACATACGTGCAGCTGCAGTGGGGTGAGTCCCAGCTCAGGCCAGCGTGGTTGGGTCTGGAGAAGACAGGGCCTGGCACGGTTCCTCATGGTTTGCACAGCAGCGCTGACTGGTTGGGCGCGTTTGTTGGTGAGTGCTGAACCAAAGCACTGCTCAGTCAGAGTGGGGGCTTCTGTCACCAGTGCTGACCAAGAGAGCATGGGGCAAGAGCCGGATGGGGCACAACAGCGCTGGGGAAGGGTAGCACAGCCCTCGAGAGAAGGCAGTGACAGCAGTTCGTGGTGGCAGGGAGTCACCAGCCTTGATGTGTGAGCAAGGAGACATGAGGTAGCGAGCCAGTGGGGGTTATGAGTCAGCGATACCAGCAGCGCTGACAGATTGATTCATGCCAGATGTTGTCCTTGATCTAAAAGTCTGTGCTAATTTTTTTCTTAATAATTTCTCCTTGTATTATGGAGTTGCATTTTGCAGACTGATTTCAGCATCTTTTTATCCAACCAATCAGTTCCTTGTTCTCTATCTTTAAAACTCACTCTACTTTCTGAACCTTAGGAAATTCGTAACATTCATAATGATGAACTTATGGGTATTCGAAGAGAGGAGGAAATGGAAATGTCTGATGAAGAAATAGAAGATCCACCAGAGATGAAAGAAACAGAAGAATCAGGTAAAATCTCTTCAACAAAGTACTTGTCTCCAATAATTTCTTTTTCGCTGGATCAGGGGCTCCAAGCCCCATCCAACCTGGCCTTGAACCCCTCCAGGGATGGGGCAGCCACCACTGCTCTGGGCGACCTGGGCCAGGGCCTCCCCACCCTCAAAGGAAAACATTTATCCCTAAGATCTCATCTCAATCTCCCCTCTTGCAGCTTAAAACCATTTCCACTCATCATATCCCTGCACTCCTTGATCTAGAGTCCCTCCTCAGCTTTCTTGGTACTGGAAGGCTGCTGTAGACATTCTTCTGGCTGAAGGTGCCAGTGGGCCCTGGCCCAGAATCTTTCAGCTTTGCTTTTTAGGAAACCTGCTTCCAGGTTTGGAACCCAAATATGTTCTTTTGCTTCTTTTTTTTTCGTTCTTCCAAGTTAAATACTGCATTCACCACTGTGAGGTGCTCCTTGTCCAGAGGAGCTTGTTTTCTAGAGGGACATCACAAACATGGTTGGGACAAATTCATTTTAATACTCTGGATTTGGGGCTGGGCAGTGGGAGCTACAGAGCCATCGTGTGCTGGGGAAGAGCTCCCAAAGACTTCTTGCTCAGAGTTTTTTGACTTTTGATTCCTGCCTGCCTTGTTCTCCAGCGCTGGTGTCTCAGGTGGAAGCCCTGAAAGAAGAAAATGACAGTCTGCGCTGGCAGCTGGACGCCTACCGGAACGAAGTGGAACTGCTAAAGCAGGAGCAGGGCAAAGCCAGCAGGGATGAAGACACAACCAAGGAGCAGCAGATGAAGCTTCTCCAGCAGGCTCTGCAGGGGATGCAAAAGGTGGGCCTGGACGTTCCTATAGCCATGGCTTTGCTGCAGAGACAGAGGGGCTGTGATGGGGAGCAGAAACACAAGCAAAGGCTTTTTGTGTTTCAATGTGATCAAAGCTGGCGAGTGAGAGCAGTTTCTGCCGTTTTCAGTGTTGCACCCCTCCCAACCCCCCCCCCCAAACATTCAAACCAGTGCTTGTATGTTCTTTTTGTTTGACCACACTGTGACTTCTGAAGGTGCTGAGTTTGTGCTTACCTGCTCTGTGACTGTGAGGTCCTGGTTACCAGCATGAGCAGGGAAGTGGGAAACCCCAGGCTTGCTTTGACACCTTTCTTGAACTTTGCTGGGCTCTTATTCTTGCAGACAGGGCATAGAATGATAGAATGGTTTGGGTTGGAACGGACCGTGTCTTGTTCTTTGGGATTTCTCTGGCCTGAATCTTGGGTGGTTTGAGTCCTCGTAAACTTTAACTGTAGCCCTTGGGATATTGGGATATTGAACCAGATGCACAAAGCACATAAAGCCTAGAATGGTTCAGGTAAGCACTTTGTTAAAGTCAGAACCTGCAGCAGTGCTCTGCAGTCTGTGGTCATTCTCTGGATGAACCTGACACAGGGACAGCACTGGGCTTTGTGACATTGGAGCTGGCAGGAAAAGCCTCCTGTAGGCACTGTCAGCCTTCAGTACAGGAGGAAATGGCAGGAATTGCAGGACATGAGATTTTCCCTTCCCATAGATGTTGAGCAGGTAGAGTTTCTCCTCACACTGCTACCAGGATGAATGGTGTTGGGAGAATAGTCTGGAGGAACTGCTTTGATGAAAAAAGATGCTGTTTGTTTGTTATTAATTAAAAAGATGTTGTTTGTTATACTATTAATGAATAGGATTATGAATCTTTTTTTTTCCTTCTTGTTGAGAAAGAAAAATATTAAACATCTGGTTAGGAGTGTTTTAAGCATGGAGGCAAGCGTACACTGAACTACATATGTATTAATGTATCCTGATTTGACTTAGGAAAGTCACACATGCTAGGCTACTGCCTAGTGTTTAAGCTTTTTTCCTCCTGATGGATTCAGAGAATCATGGAATGGTTTGGGTCAGAAGGGACCTCAAAGCCCAGCCAGTTCCACCCCCCCGCCATGGGCAGGGATGCCTCCCACTGGATCAGAGGCTCCAAGCCCCATCCAACCTGGCCTTGAACCCCTGCAGAGTTTCTCCTGGTTGTAAACTTAACCTTCTGAATATGATCTGTATGGTCCTCACGGCAAAGCCCTTGTTCATTTTATATCCTTTTAAATAGGAGGAGGTAAAAGGCAAGTTAAGAACTGAGTTTATCTTTTCTTTTCCAGCATCTTTTGAAAGTACAAGATGAATACAAAAAGAGAGAAGCTGAGCTCGAGAAAGTGAAAGAAGAAAAACTGAAAGTAGAAACGTTATTAGCAAACCTGAAGGAACAGGTACGTGCCATCCCTTTGCTTCCTTACTCCTGGGAGTAAAAGCAGACCTTAGAGTTCATGGTCCCTCAGGAGTGCAGTGAGGGAAAGAGTGCAAAAGCTGCCCAGGCCTAGCTTAGCAGCAGTTGTCTTTGGAGAGCTGGAAGGAATTACCTGCCAAATTGGATGCATCTGTGATGAACTTGCTGATTGCTTCGTGGACCAGTGAGGCAGTTGACATAAGCAACTGTGTAAATAAAAGATCAGCTTTCATTTATTATATACCATGGTGTTGTAGCTGAAATGAAATGTGTTTTTCTGCAACCTGAGCTTTAAGAGATAAAAAAGGGCCTCAATTATCAAACATTGAGTTGTAGATTTTCATTTTAGGGACACATTTTGATCTGCCCTCTGTAGAACACTATTGATAGAAAGGTTTTGTCAGTGTTACAATATTCCTATGTTTTCTGGCTTTATTCCAAACATAAACACATGCTGTGTCTTCTCAGGTGTTGTGATCACCCTGTCTTTTGATTGTGGACCCATGCGTGAATCTAAACTTGGTCCTCACCTCCATGACACAGACATAGTTAATTATACAGGGTAGACAAAAAACGTCACACAGCCCTTCTCACTGAGGACCAGAGAGCCAAATGGTGGGTCTTGTCCCGTATTTTCAATCCTTAGCCCCACTTCTTTGTGCCATGAGCTAGGGACAATAATAAATGTCTTTCTAGTAACTAAAAAAGGCTTTGTATCCCAGTAACTGTCAGTGCCTGATATCAGAGAATACAAATAACAGACTGTCATCAGTAATCTTTCCTTTTCTTTACCTGTATATAGCAAAGCATGGCAGATGAGGAGGACAAGGAGAGAGATGGGACTGATTGCCAAGGGAATGTAAGTCTAAGTTTCTTTTATGCTTCTTTACTCAGAATATCTTATTGAGGGAAGTGATAACAGAATCACAGAATCACAAGGTTGGAAAGGACCCATTGGATCATCGAGTCCAACCATTCCTAACACTCCCTGAACCATGTCCCTCATTGTAAATGAGGAGCAATGTTTCAAAGTTAGGTTTGTTGTGGAGCATTTTAATGTGGCATGTACAGACTGTCGGCGTGTACAAATTAAAGTCATCCGGTTAATCACTAGCAGCTTCTGTCTGGAAGAACAGTAGGGGTTTGCAACACTGTGGTGTAGAAATGGATTTGGGTGTGCAAGATCATAGAATGGTTTGGATTGGAAGAGACCATGAAGGTCATGCAGTCCAACGCCCCTGCAGTGAGCAAGGACAACTTCAACTATATCAGACTGCCCCATCCAACCTGGCCTTGAACACCTCCAGAGATGGGGCATCTACCACCTCTCTGGGCAACCTGGGCCACTGCCTCACCACCCTCAGCGTAAACAATTTCTTCCTGATATCTAGTCTAAGCCTCTCCTCTTTTAGTTTATAAACCATTCCCCCTTGTCCTGTTGCTACAGGCCCTACTAAAAAGTTTTTCCCCATCGTTCTTATCAGTCCCCTTTAAGTGTTGATAATTGATTGATAATTTGTTGCACCGCCACAAATTGCTGGATCTCCGAGGGAGAGTGGTCACGGCATTCCTGGTGTAACACTCCTGGCTGAACTGCAGCGTCTGTCAGCCTGAAGCCCTTTCCCTAGTGCAGACCTTTTCTTTCTCCTGCACAAACAAATTCTAGCCTGCCTAGGGCAGGACTACATGCTTGCAGTCCTGTGTAGTTGAGAATTGCTCCAAATAAAAAGCTGAACAAACCCAAGGGACCATCGAATTCTATCTTAGTTACTGGCCCAGGTCCAGTCCATTCCACTAGTGGCTGGAGGCTGTTTCCAATTATAGCTGTCTGTAACTCTCAGACCACTGGAATTCCACATAAAACTTAGGAATGAAAGAAGGAAAATCCTGCTTTTAGTGCACTCACCAGGTCTTTGCATCACTGGAAGCCTTGTGTTTGTTTGGGGCATAAGAAAATATGCAAAACTGTTTTAATTTAGTACCACAAACTCAAGTCAAGGACAGTCTGATCCTAAACCCTTCACAGCAGTTGGGCACTTGATAAATCATATTGTCTCAATTAAGGCATCTGGAAAATAAACATGGGCATCTGAAGTAGTCACTGCAAGGCTTTTTAATCTGTTTTTTGCTTTATTATTGAAAATAAGGCTCTTCTAGAGCAGATGCCATACCAGTAACTAGGGCTGATAAAGTGAGTGTTGTGGCATCTTGCTTAACATCAACGGCTTTTAATCTAGCTCAATAATTCAGAGACGGCAGCATGAACATAGCTGTCCTTTGTTGGAAGCATTTTGCAAATTAAACAGTAGATGCAGCAATGCTATGAGAACAATGACTCACAGGAACAGGAAAACAAAAACTCAGCCTCTGTGGAGTCTGCTCGAGGTGCTGCTTGATGTGTAAGAGCCCCTGCTGGTGCGTGGAACGGGGCCTGTGGTTCTTTTGCAGGAGAGCAGTACATCCAGAGTTTGTGCATGCAGCCAGGAGAAGGAATGTCCAGCTGAGAAGACATTGAGCAATAGTCCGGTGAAGTCTGAACGAGAAGTTCTGTTGGTCGGTAAGTTATTTTAAGGGGTTTGGTGACGATGCTGTGGATCTGAACTGAGTGGGGCTTCCTTCAGCTCCCTCTGGCTGCCTCTTCTTCCTTTGGTTATGCCAGTGGAGGTGGGAGTCCTGAAGCCAAGGAAAGCCTCGAGCTTTGGTGGGGTCAGGGTTTCACCTGGTGCGTTACTGACTTGGAAATCTTGTGCTGTGTACCTTTCGGTCAAAACCACACAAATGTGAAGTGGGTTTGTGTGCAGTGCCAGTCCAGGTCAGCACGTGCTGCGTGCAAGTTGCTCTTCTGGGTGGCGGTGGTGAAGGCAGGGAGTTAGAGGAGGGTCTGACATCATTCACTGAGAGCTCAATCAGGCTGAGAGTTGGGGTTGTTGGAGAAGAGAAGAGAAGAGAAGGCTTCAGGGAAACTGTAAAGCAGCTTCCAGTACTGAAAGGGGCTCTGGGAAAGCTGGGGAGGGGCTCTGGATCAGAGAGTGTGGGGAGAGGATGAGGGGAACGGTTCTCAGCTAAAAGAGAGGAGACTGAGATAAAATAATAGGAAGAAATTAATAGGACATGCATTTTCCTTAGTTCATTTTCACTCAGCCAAGTTCTCTTTAGCCTTCCTTCTACATCTGATTTGAGGATAACAACAAATCATTTATTGTAACGCAGATGGATCTGTTTGTGCAAGATCAAGGGCTGGTTTCTGCACTGGGGGCAGAGAAACCTTGGGGGAAACCAAAGGCACAGGCTTTTTCTGCCGATGATGGTCAGAAATGTGAGTCAGTGTTTTTGATACACGGTTCTGGCCATGAGATAGAGAGGAGCCTTTTCATGACAGGGCACAGACTTGGGTTTCTGTGTTCAATTGAGTGCTGTGACGATGCCGGGATGGGGCAGACATGCCACTGCTGCTCTCCTCATATGTCTTCTGTCTTTTCCTGCTCTTTGGCCTTTAGTACAGCTGGAGGAGAGCTCCCCTTCTCCTCTCCTTGGGCTTTGCCATCCCCACATGCCTGATCAGCTTGGTGTGGTTCGTCACTGGCCACATGACCAGTATGCGACAGAGAGTGAGGGTGGTGGGGTCTAGTTTGAGTGCTGCATTGGTTCATCGCTGTTTTCTTTGCCATCTGGGAGCCAAACCTCACTGTACTGAAAACCAAAACTGCTTGATGAGCTCCCTCTGTGCTGTGCCAGCAATAGCAGAGCTGGTGTCCTGGAGAATGATGTTTGTGTGTTCCTTTCCCCAGGGATAATTTCAACGTTTCTCCACGTGCACCCGTTTGGAGCAAGCATAGAGTACATCTGTTCCTACCTGCAGCGTCTGGACAGCAAAGTAGGTCCCAGGGTGTGTGTGTGCCCCAGGTGTGCTCGGTCTGTGTGGCTGGGGAAAGCATCGCTGCCTCCCTGGGAATGATACGGGGTTGGACATGGAGAACTGGTGTCTTAACTGGAGGAGGACAAGGGAGGAACTTCCTTAAAACCCCAGAAGCATTTGTGTTGGGAAGGATCTTTAAAGCCCATCTGGTTCAACCCTCTGCCATGAGCAGGAGCATCTTTCGCTGGGTCAGGCTGCTCAGAGCAACCCAGCATCTGGCTGAGCCCTCACACAGTTCACGTTAACCTACGTACAGGTTTGAAGACAAGGTTGCTACTGCAGATGTTCTTGTGTAACCCTGCTCGTGAGTCAAGACAACCCTTGGTCAGTGGCCGTATTTTACAGTAGTGAGTTTCCATCTCTAAAATCTCCATCTCAGATGTATTTTTGTTTATTCTGTTTAAGTTTGCTGCTTTTTTTCCTTTAGCCTTCTGACCTCTAAGGAAAAGAGCAAACAACCCATAACTATTTATTATCTCATAACATCTGCCATGCCACTGTTTGTATATATTCTCCCTAAACTGAGCGATTGTGTTGGTTTTATGTCTCCGAGCAGAGTTTTTCCCTATTTGTGATCTTGTAGCCCTTCACTGAGCCTTTTCTATCTCTGTTTGGATACTACCAGTGGAGTCATTTTGAGGAGGGCGCTGTGCAAGGGCCTTATGCTGCCAAAGTGTAAGCCATGAATCCGAATCCCTGCTTCCAGGGATCTGTGCTAAGAGGAGGGATCAGTCCTGGGTGCAGGGGTCAAGAAGGGCAATTACAAGAGCAGCGTTCATGCATTTTCCAACACGAAGCTGCTGTTTTCTGCAGCATTTTTGTGCATCGCTGGCTTCAGACCCCTTATCGAACAGAGAGGGACTGTGCAAGGCATTTGCAGGTTGGAGGCGATGACATCTCGCTCCTCTGCTGCATCGTTCTTGCGTTGTCTGCCTTCCAGTGCCCCAGCAACAGGAGACTCGCCAACATAGGAATCATCTCCACTGACTGGGACTTTGCCAGCTGCTTTGTTTATAACCTACTGTTTCATTTTCCCTGTTCTAAGAAAGCACAGCTCGCTGGCCTCTTGTTTACCAGGCTTACTTCAGCCCTTCAAAGACACATCCGATAATTTGTCTTCTCGTTCGGAGTTTGTCTGAGGCGAACAGCTGCCTTTATTTTTCTTTGTAACCTCTAAAGAAACGTCATCACATCATTCATCTGACTTGTGGCACTCCCTTTCTGGGATCTGCAGCTGCTGGAGGTTCCTACACTAAGCTTTAGCAGGAAAACCCTCTGCAAAGCGCAACCTTTAGCTTCTGCAATGGCATCGAGCTTTATTACTGTCCACTGACTCAGGTAAATGCGTCAACCTGCTGGCTTCTTGCCTGATCCCCTGGAAGGAGGTCTTCCTGTTTGTCCTTCAGGTTACATCTTGGCTCTTCTGTCTCCTCCTTGGTTGCTGTAGGAGCTGGGTGTCAGTTGGCGGTGTTGCTTTTAATGCCAAGCAGATCTTTGATCTTGAAGTGGTAGAAGTGGGAGCACTTGAGGGCTGGTTTCTTGAAGCTGCCAGCAGGAAAGGAAGAGGAATATCTTTCTTCTGTTCCCTGCCTATCAGTCTCACCAAGAGACTAAAGTGCAGAAGTGAGACCAAACGTGAAGTGTTCTCCCTAGGGGAAGGGAGAACGCTCTTCTCCTCTCTGTGGCACTGTGGGCATTGCAGGTGTTGCTCCTCCTGGGCTGTCCGCTCTCTGTTTCATGCCTTGGCTTGGACTTCTGCCTTTCCAAACCCATTGCCTGCCTGAGCTTGTGCTGTTTCTTGGTATCTCTCCAAACTCAGGCTGTTGTTTCTGTCTGCCTGCAGAACAGCCTGAGGACAAAAGCACATTGACATGCAGATTCTCCACTTTGGGTCACTACCTGGAACAAGATTGGCGTGACAAGGGTTTGGGCTGACCTGTTCTAGCAACTGTCCGTCTTATGTATTTTGGGTTTTTTTCTGCAGTGGTGCAACCTCCAAATCTTATAGAATAGAATAGAATGGTTTTGGTTGGAAAAGACCTTTTAAGATCATCAAGTCCAACCATTGATCCAGCCCTGCTAAGTCCACTACTGGACCATGTCCCCAAGTACATCTACTTGTCTTTTAAACACCTCCAGGGATGGGGACTCAACCAACTCTCTGAGCAGCCTCTTCCTGTGCTTGACAACCCTTTCAGTATGGAAATTGGTCTTAGTATCCAACCTTAGCCTCCCCTGGTGCAACTGGAGGCCATTTCCTCTCATCACTTGTTACCTGGGAGAAGACACCAACACCCACCTTGCTCCAACCTCCTTTCCAGGAGCTGCAGAGAGCGATGAGGTCTCCCTTCAGCCTCCTCTTCTCCAGACTAAACAATCCCAGGTCCCTCAACTGCTCCTCATAAGTCTTCACCAGCTTTGCTGCAGTTCTCTGGATGCACCTCAGCATCTTGATGTCCTTGTACCTTAGCTCTGTTTGAGCCTCTCCCATGCTGTTAGGGACACGGCAGATGAATGCTTGTAACTGTTCAGAACATGAGTATCAATTCCCCGTGTCCCTGATTTCTATATAACTGAGACCTTGATTCTTGCAGCAGCGGTAAAAGCACTCCTTGCTCAGTTAATTCAAGGAGTTTTTGATCCATTATCTTGCATTTCACAGTGGAAAAAATGAAGACAGCCCTTTTACCCTTGCTTCTAGTGTTTATTTCTGCAGCCTTCTCACCCTGACAGTAGCACAACTCATGCTGTCCCAAGATTCTTGCCATGACTATTGGGTCACGACTTGGGGAAAGCCGAGGTGTTATTTAGCTATTCCATGTGTTTGAGCTTGAATATAGCCAGTCATTACAGGGCTTCCGTAACCAAAAGCGGTTTCATTTTAATGACGTTTTCCTTCTGTTTTCACAGATCTGCACCGCGGAAGTGGAAGTTCTCATGACTCGGCTCCAGAACACGTTCAGGCAGGAGCTGAGCGGCGTCGGGGCCAGCCTAGAGAAAAGGTGGAAGTTTTGTGGCTTTGATGGATTGAAAATGACTTGAGCTTTGACTTTAACGCTATAAAAAACCAAGATATGTATACACCAAGAAAACCTGGGACACCTCTTACCTCTGTTCATGATGATACTCTTGCACGCAGCACAGACTCGGGTGGGATAATGTGTAAGTGAAACTGTAAGTCCAGAGCAGTGCTGGAAGAAACTTCAAGTTCTGTAGCTTCTTTGATCAAGTGCTGTTCAATATATTTTGTGAAAAAAGCTCCTGTCTGAGATTTTTAAGCACAAGGTGTTGACTCCATGTTTTGCCAATATCATACGTGTTTTGTGTGCACAAACCTATCGTCCCTTACCTCTTTTTACTGGTAGGAGAAGCCATGGACTGGCCTCTGAAGCAGCGACAGAGAAGTGTTTTCTGGTTTCTAGAACCACAAAAAGGAGAAAAAAAGGACATTTTTCCAGGTATTTGATAGAATCATGGAATGGTTTGGGTTGGTTTGGAAGGGACATCAAAGCACATCAAGTTCCACCCCCTGCCATGAGCAGGGACACCTCCCACTGGACCAGAGGCTCCAAGCCCCATCCAACGTGGCCATGAACCCCTCCAGGGATGGGGCAGCCACCACTGCTCTGGGCAACCTGGGCCAGGGCCTCCCCTCCCTGACAGCCCAAGATCTCATCTCAACCTCCCCTCTTTCAGCTCGTTCCCCCACGTCCTCTCCCTGCACTCCCTGATCCAGAGTCCCTCTCCAGCTTTCCTGGAGCCCCTTTCAGCACTGGAAGCTGCTCTAAGTTCTCCCTGCAGCCTTCTCTTCTCCAGGCTGAACAACCCCAACTCTTTCAGCCTGTTTATGGGGGGTGCTCCAGCCCCCTCAGATCATCTCCGTGGCCTCCTCTTGACCTGTTCCAACAGTTTCATATCCTTCTTTTGTTGGGAATTCCAGAACTGGACACAATACTCCCAAGTGGGGTCTCACAAGAGTGGAGTAGAGGGGCAGAATCCCCTCCCTCATGCTGCTGGACACACTTCTGTTGATGCAGCTCAGGGTATGATTGGACTTCTGGGCTGATTTTCTATCATAAAAAAACAGAGATATATTGAAACGGAAGATGATTTAGATGGCTCGGAGTCCTCTGAGCCCAACAGTTGGTTCTTTTTCAAGCTATTTTCTCTACTAATGGTTTGAGCTAAGAAGAAGGCAGTGTCTCCAGGAGCCAAGTGTGATTCTGGCAATGCCACTGGTGGTCTGAGCATTGCAGAGTCACTCTGGAAATAACTTTTTGTGTGGGAAGGTTATTTAATTTTCTGGGTGGTGCAGAGGAGCCTGGTTCTGATCTCTGTTATAGTAGTGACTTGCCACCAAATTTCTTCACCCACTTTTGCTTTGGAGACCAAGTTTTTGGAAGTGCTACCGGCAGCACAGACCACAGATTCTTCTCTTGAATCTACCCAAAGGCTCTTCCTTGTCTTCTCAATAAAGGCCAGGCTTCTCCATTCCCTCTGCAGAAGGTTGGTAAGATCTAGGGTAAAATACCTCAGCTGTGGACCCAGCCTGTCCAGGGCCCTCTGCAGAGCCTTGGCCCATGGATCCAGCCTGTCCAGGGCTCTCTGCAGAGCCTTGGCTCATGGATCCAGCCTGTCCAGATCCCTCTGCAGAGCCTTGGCTCATGGATCTAGCCAGTCCAGGTCCCTCTGCAGATCCCTCCTTCCCTTGAGCAGATTGACACTTCCGCCCAGCTCGGTGTCATCTGCAAACTGACAGTGAGAGCATTCGATCTCCTCATCCAGATCATGGATAAAGATATTAAACAGAACCGGCCCCAACACGGAGCCCTGGGGACACCACTTGTGACTGGCCACGAACTGGGTCATCAAGCTCAGGACAGTCCAACCACTCCCTAGCACCCAGGACTCCCGCGGCACCTCTCCTCATCAGTCCCTCTTTGCCTTTTATCACAGCGCTCCAATTGTTCAAGGCAGTCACCCAGGTTTCTGTGATGCCAACCCTATCAGTTTTCCTGCCACATGGTGGCTTCCAGCTCTTCCTTTTTGTTCCCCATGCTGCGTGCACTGCTTTAGCTGCGCTTCAGCTGGGCTGTTGATCCCACCAGTCTTTCTGGGGGAGAAGCTCCGATTCCTACCTAATGAGTCTTGGCCGATTCCGTGGTTTCTAATGCATCCATAACCCTTGCTTCTTTGCTGTTGCACGTATCTCCATCCTCTTCCTCAGAGCCATGGCAGATTGAAGCACCTCCCTAACACACTATCCCTCAAACACTGGCGAACTGCCCCCAGGCTCATCTCCAGCAAGCCTGGTTTTATCCCTTTCCCCTTCAGACTCAGTTTAAAGCACTTTCCATGAGTCCTGCTCGCTTCTGGGCACAGATCCTTTGAGCCAGGTGTACCCCACCTCTCCCCAGCAGCCCTTGTGTGGCGCAGACCGACCCATGACCACAAAACCCCAAACTTTGACAGTGACACCATGCTCAGGGCCAGGGATTGATCTGATGACTCTTCTGGTTTCATCCCTTGTCATTTCCTGCAACTGGAAGGATAAAGGAGATCCCTGCTTGTGCTCCTCATCCCTTAACCAGTCATGGTTTGTGTTGGAAGGGACCTCAAAGCCCATCCAGTTCCACCCCCTGCCATGGGCAGGGACACCTCCCACTGGATCAGGTTGCTCCAAGCCCCATCCAACCTGGCCTTGAACCCCTCCAGGGATGGGGAAGCCACCACTGCTCTGGGCAACCTGGGCCAGGGCCTCCTCATTCTCATTGTGAAGAATTGAGCCCACTTAATCTTGGTAACACCCTCAGGCTTGATGAGCCATCGCCCTCGTCATCGTTGGTCCCACTTGCAGAGCCTCCAGCGGCACCTGGGAAGGTGGGGTGGTCACAGAGCTGCCCTGAGTAGGGACTTGCTGCCATTCCCTGCTTCGGTTGCAGGTGGAAAGAGGCCACGGTGATCTGTGTTTGTGAGTGGGAAAGGGTGACAGTGGTGTCAGGGGTCTTTGTTCAGCAGAGACCTCTCCTTAGAAGATAGGGAAGGAAACAGAGGAAAACTGGAGTGGCTTAGAGCCCAGAGAGCAGATGTGGTCAGAGCACACGAGAGCTGGGAAAGGCGCGGCCTCGCCTCTGCATCCAGAAGGGTTTCGCCCATGTGGAAGCTGATGCAGCAGAAGGACGTGTTGGGCTCCCATCCTCCAGAGCATTGGCTGCAGGTGCAGTGGGAGCCATGGTTCGGATGGGCCACCTCGGCCAGCAGGAGCCCCATCCTGCAGGAGCTGGTGTGGCTGGGAAGCTGCTCGGAGTGCCAGACTGCCCTGGGCATTCCATAGGGGAGTGACAGGGAGCAGAGCTGGGACCTATGGAGCAATGGCTCTGGGCTGTAGAAGCAAATGAGGGCCAAGATGAGTCCTGGGTGCTGCTGCTTCTCCTCTCCAGGCTTTCTTTACCAAGGCCCTTCCAGAGGGACTGAAGTTTCCTTCAAATCTTGTGTGCTCTTTGCCACCAGGAAAAATCCGTTTTGCAGATGTGCTCACTGGAAGGTGAGGAGGTGCGCGGGATGCCGCTGCAGGTGCCAAGCCCTCTCTGTCTCCAGGAAGCTCTGGGAGTGGGTGCTCCTGGAGCTGGAGCAGCTGGCGAGGGCCCTGGGCACAGCTCACTCGGTACCAGCAGTGAAAGGAATGTTTCTGCTGGGCTGGAGCCACCTGCTCCCCTGGTTCTTGCTATGCTGGAAGCAGATGAAAGCTATTCTAAAGAAATGTTCTGAATGGTTGTGTCACTGCAGGTGTGAACATTGTGTTTTTAAGGAATAAACATTTTTTATGGGTAAATCTTGGCGCTGCTGCTTTCTTTTTCTCACATAGCTTCTGCTGCTTGATCCAGGAAAGGAGGTGCTCCATCTCATCTTAATCTCCCCTCTTTCAGCTCAAACCCATTCCCCTCGTCCTCTCCCTGCCCTCCCTGATCCAGAGCCCCTCCCTTCAGCTTTCCTGGAGTCCCTTTCAAGCACTGGAATCTGCTCTAAGTTCTCCCTGCAGCCTTCTCTTCTCCTGAACAACCCCACCTCTCTCAGCCTGTCCTTGGGTGGGACAGTTGCTTGATGGCTGCCTAGAGCTCTGCACTGGAGACTTGGTCATTGGCAAGATGCTGTGATGGAGCTATTGAGAGATCTGCATGGAAAGCCAAGGTGGAAACAGTCCACTGGCTGTCACCAACCAGCACCCAGCAGCAAGTTTCCCTTTCAGGTTTTGTCTGCCGGAGCAGCTGATGCTTGGGGAGGTATCCTGGTTACCAATAGGTAAGCGTGGCGTGAGCAGGGACAGAGGAGATGGATTGTGTAACGATGGATGCCCTGCCAAGGCACAAACATTGTCAGGCGTGGGAAGTGCTGGTCCTTTCCATCTAACCCTGCCCTCTCTCTCCACACGATGATGTTTCTGGCTCTCATTTCTTTTGGCAGAAAATCCACATTCTCCTCACCCCTCTCCTCCCCTCGGCTGCATTCAGCTGCAGCATCTCCGCTCTGTCACTGCTCCACTTCTCCCGTCAGCGGGTCTGGAAGGTTCTCCTACAGGGCCACAGTGGGGGCAGCACTTTGAAAACCATCATCTTGAGGGAAGCGAAGGGAAGGGAGTCCAGGCTGCCACCAGTCGTGCTGCGAGAAGGAAACGAGGAAGGTAAACATCAGCTCTTTGTTCCAGCTGGGAAGAGAGTAACTTCACTGCTAAAACTGAGGGAGTGAGTGCAGCTCCTTTGGAACAGAATGGGTGGGTGAGCTGAGCTTCTCCCTTGAGATTTTCCTAAATAAGCTCTAGCCCTAAAAATCAGCAGATTTTCTTTTCTAGTCACGGCAGAGAGGAAAAGCCACATTAACGCTGCCAGCAAAAGGCAGTTTTATTTCTCTTTCTGAGTTAGGAATGTTCTTTCTACGGCGTGTCCTTCCGAAGGGGGATTTGCAGCCCTCTGGCTCTTGACCTCACTGCCCACTGGCATTTACCCCCTGGCGGGAGCCCCACGACTGGCCATGGTGGAGCTGGACGGGGCCGGTAGTGGCCCCCATCTGGCTGCCTCCCGTGAGAATAAATACACTCTTCGTGCAAGAAGCAAGGCTGGTTTTTAGCGATTCACAGTGGAAGCCCGAGTTTATCAGAGAGCTCACGATGGGGCATTTTACAGGGCTATTCTTGTAGCCCTCACGGTCAGGCCAGATAAGGCACAGCTTGTCCCAGCTTCTTCTTCCTGTTTGCCCTCTCTTCTGCTCCTGCTCCTTATCAGGTTTCCTCCTCCTTGTCCCAAGGCAGTCGCATCCTCGGTGACTCTGCTCCAACCATCCCTCCGTGTCCCTGTCAGTGAGGGCTCTGCCCAGAGCTGCATCCTTCACCTGCAGAAAGGTAATTCCCTTCGGAGTGTCTGTCCCTGGGGCTGTCCGTTTGTCTGCTCCCGTCCTGCCAGGCGGCTCCTGCTCAAGCACCGCTTCTGCTCATCCTTCATTTCTGGCTTGGCAGAAACGCAGGAGCTGACAAGGGCAGATGTTCTGGCTTGTCAAAGTTCCCTTCTTCTAGCCAGGGCAGCCCATGTCTAGGGATCTCTGCTTGCAAAGCTTGGTAGGACCAGTTGTTTAAGTTTATGACTGACATCTTATCTGCAGCCTTGGTAAATGAAATACATCCTAAAGGGCTGCTTCTCCCTTCCACAGGGGTTTTCCGGCAGGATGAGTTACAGGTGTTGCGCCGGGGCCGGTCACCCAGCCTGCCTTGGGAGGGAGCACGCGGAGGGGCAGAAAGCTGAGGGGTGGCCAGAGCCAGCGGAGAGCCTAAGGAGCAGCTCCTGGTGCTGTTTAATCAGTTCATAATACAAAAGCCACTTCTCAAGCAAGACAGGAATGGGCTGTGCTTCACCTGAGCTTTAACGGGACACCAAAAATGGAGTGAGCAACTGGAGCAGGGAAAGGATTGTGCCCCCGTTTTTGGTGCTGGTGAGGCTGCACCTCGAATCCTGGGTTCAGTTTTGGGGCCTTCAGTGCAGGAAAGACATTGAGGGGCTGGAGCACATCCAGAGAAGGGAACGGAGCTGGGGAAGGGGCTGGAGAACAAGGGTTGTGGGAGCAGTGAGGGCCCTGGGGCTGTTTACCCTGGAGGAGAGGAG